>NC_139317.1:9890296-10490296 GCF_056507025.1 Lutjanus erythropterus
AAACTATCACAACAGTGCAGCTACATGCTGTTTTTACACTGAGCTGCACATCGCTTTGACACATCCACCCCTCAAGTGTCCTTTATGAATATTTTAAAAATTTCATGATTCAGATCTGTCAACTGCCATTACTCAATATTTATTAATTTTCACAGACATGCAGGGACCTTTTGAAGTATAGCAAGCATTTTTTTTTCTGCATTGGAAAGTTTTATTTTATGTATTTATACCTGTTTTAAGACATGTCCTTTGTTGCCATGTGAAGACAAGGCCACCACAGAGAACAGCCTCTCTGCAGTCATGTCTGACAAATGCAGTGAAGGAAATAATTCACTGTCAGAATACTGACAAAATAGTGAGCATGTCTCTTCAGTAAGTACTCTCAGTCAGTCCCCGGGCTAATCTGGAAAAGTGTTAGAGACAAGTGAGAGTGCTTATTCAGAGTAAACTCTCTTAAATGAGTGATTTGGTGAATAAACATAAATATGTTTACTATTATGGAGCACATTATGTGAAGAGTGGCACTATTATTGCTCTACAGAATGGCTGTAAACATACAATAAATGCAGGGCTGTTTACATTCAGAGCAACAGCTCAATGTTTGAGGGGAAAGGCTTAGTTGCTTTTTTGAAGAGAGTCAATCTCATCGAGTATTGTCTGACAGCGATTTAGCCTCTAGGGGCAACCACCAATGTACTGGGGCTTCCAGTGTGGCCAGTGGATAACATATTTGAGCTAAGACTTACTCTTCCATGCACCAGTCATTGTTTACAGCCCGCTGAGCTCTTCTGACTTCAGTGGCCACCTAATCTGTATCTAAATATCTATATAGCATCCGCCACCGGCGCTTTCAAAGTCCTCCATAAAGTGGGGAAACAATAACAACCTTCCAGTTAGCAACCTACATGCTGAAAATGGCAAAGGGTACAAACATAAACAAGCTATCAGCTGTTACCTTTTCTTTTGTGGTGATTTAGACCATTTAATGCCAGGGCTCGCCTCCATGTGCAAATGTTCCACCAAAACAAGTTCCCCTTTACACTATTTTGCAGTAGCACTGTAACTCCATCCTGGGCTTAGCATCACCCAAGCGTCACGGTTTTGTTTAGGGAATTACAAACAAGCCAGAGGGTTTTTTTCCCCCTTTAGCAGAATGATAATATGTGAAGCCAGACCGTTCTCCAGCTCTGACACAATCCTGTGAATCGAGGTCTGCATATGAATGCATATAAATCTTTTAAAAACTAATAAAATGCTAATGGTCGTCAGATGATAGCCAATGGGTTCTGAAATTGCATTGTGACTAATATATTCCACCTCTTTTGCTCTCCACACAGACTGTTTACCTTCCTGCAACCAAGGCCTGGTCCAATGTAATTGGGCAATACAACTTGAACTACCAGACAGCTTCCAGTAGCAAAATCTTGTGCTTTGCCTACAGATTCTACATTCATATGATGATATCTGTTTATGGAGCTATAGATTTAGATTTAAGGATTTGATACCATTCTCATATCTGTACAGTGAATGCAAAGCTACAACCAGTGGCTGGTTAGCTTAGCTTAGCATAAAGACAAGAAACATGGGCAAACAGCTAGCCTGGCTATTTGTGAAAGTAAAAGATAAAGGTAAAATATACCTACCAGCACCTCTAAAGCTTGCTGATAAACAAGTTATATGTTCTTTGCTTAATACTTTATTTTAGATGCCAGCTGACTCTTCCTAAGTCCCGTCTCTTTTTGCTCTGTGCTCTGTGCTTAGCCTGATAGCCTAAGAGCCTGCACTGCTGTTTTTATTCCTCTTCAAAGCCTGACATCGGGTTCATGTCAGCTGATTTCTTCTTCCAGTTGACATGTAATCTGAGCTGTGTACTTAACTTAATGCGTCTCACGTCAATCAAAAACAGTTACGTCGATTTAACAGATGTTATTTCTGAACATGGACTTACTACAACTTGCACATGCGTCTGTCTAATCCATAGCCTGTATATATATAACGGAAAAAACCTCTGGGTCAATGTGGAAGCGTCTTAAACCTGCATTTTTTTTCTGATGACCAGCTGCGGGTCTGATAACATGTAAGCTTATGAGAAAATGACGCTCCTTCTCATTTGATGTATGACCTCAGTAAGTGTTTTCCTAATGAGTTTATGGTCTCAATCGCAAGTCTTTGTCAACACAGCATGACCGTTTTGTAAATTATAGTCCCATTTAGAGTAATTGACAAGTCGCCACCATGGCGTGTCCTTGGGTTCTCAGTCGGATCCAATTAGGATAGAGGCGTGACAATGCTTATTTTTCCCAGCTCCATGCTCTCGCTCCAAAAAACAAGATGGTGATGGCCATGACGCCCAAATTGGGCCAATGGGTAATAGTGGGTTTACATTTTAACTATTGCCGTAATTCTCAATGCCGTCTTCAACAACCACAACTTCAGATCCTTCTGAATCACTGAACAAATGGGATGTGGGTGTTTGAAGTCAGGCCTCATGCCCATGGTCCTAACCTCAAATTTAATGTGAAATTCTCTAACACAGAATACTTAAAAAGTTTGGACTTTTTATGCTTGCATGTACCCAAGTCCCTGAGGCATGGACATTAGTTGTTTGCCATACTGAGCAGGCTATAAAACCACGCTGACAAATACTCAGGGGTAGTGTGTGGGTGGAGCATCATTATAAAATCACATCAGGACTTTTATCAAAAGTGACTTTAAATAACCTGTGGAAAGTGGACACGTATTTAAAACTAAGCTTTTGGAGGGCAATTAGGATGATGTGAGGCAAGTTGGCAGCTCACAAAGGGCACAAGTCATGTCATCAGTTACATCAATACAGTCTGCAGCGCGGTTCAGCTCTGTTTTGAAAGGTGAGACGGAACAAAGTCAAAGTATCGCCGGAGTGTCGAGGGAAACGAACAGGAGCAAAACAACCAGCCAAAACAAACCTGAGATCAGCGTTGTAGAATGTTTATTAACTGAACGGCAGCCAGTTACTGACATACTTTTTGCTATCAGGGGGTTTTCCTGGGTGCCTCGACATGAATTTTTTAAACAACTTTAACATCACAGAGTGAAATCCCATATAGCCTGGTAGAGCCGAGCTGCAGATAAACTTACTTCACTGCTTATATTTAATTTATACACATATATTAAACAGATCACAGGCATATATAGAAGAGGCACGGCACTGTTCTACATTAACCTTCATATGTTGAAGTGGATTGTTCCAAAAGGGTTCCTTCCTGAAGGGCTGAGGTTCTACACTCTTAGAAATAAACGAGAAGCCGTTTCACTTGGGACCCTTTCAAAGAGTTCTCCCTAAAACATAAAGGGTTATACCTAGAGCCATCTGTGAAAGGTTTCACCCAGAACTCTCTATGAGAGGTTCTACAGAGAACCCTTCTACGGTGTTCTGGTCACACCCAAAACCCTCTCTGGAGGTTCTGTCCAGCACCGTTCCACCTTCTAAGGGTGCTAACAAGAACCTACCTAGAGGTTTCTACACAGAACCTTTGTATATTTCAGGAGGGGTACTAACAGGAACCATTTTAAATTCCACGGGTTTCATCTAGAACCCACCCAGGGGGTTCTACTGAGAACCCTATTATATTTCAAGGGTTTCCTGTAGAACTCAGCCAGAGGGTTCTACCAAGAACCTTCTTATACTCCAATGGTTTTCACCCAGGGTGTTCTACTGATAAACCCTTTTATATTCCAATGGTTTGATCTAGAACCCACCCAGGAGGTTCTACTTAGAGCCCTTTTCTATTCCAATGGTTTTATCTAGAACCTACCCCAGGGGTTCTGCTGACAACACCTTCATATTATGGTAAAAAGGATGATGAATCGATGAAGAACCTTTTAGGAACCCTTTCCTCCGATGCATTTGGAAGAAAGGAGCCTTTTGGAACTCTTCTTCCTAAGAATGTACCCAGAACCATTTGTTTCTTGAAGAAAGGGTTCCACAAAGGCTCTTTGGAGGACTAAGGGTTCCATTTAGAACCGTTTATATCCAAATAACTCTTTTCTTCAAGTATTGTCAAAATCCTGAAAAACTCTTTCGTCAAGGGGTTGTCAAGCGTTCTTGAACCTCCTGGATGGAACCATTGCACCACAGAAGGGTTCTCTGTAGACCCGTTTACAAGGGGTTCTGGGCTGACAGACGGACCTTTATGTTGGATTCTAGGCAGAACACTCTTAAAGGCATCTAAGTGGAAGAAAATTGTTTAGAATAGGATCTACCAGGAATCAGAAGGGGTTAGGGAACAAGCCAAAGAACTCTTTATGGTTCTAAGTAGCACCTTTATTTCTAAAAGTGCACTATTATAATCTAATGATGTTACAGGACAAACATGTCACAGCATTGTGATGCCTGTTTCAGTCTAAAAATGTACAAAAAAAAGGAACAAAGTGTTCTTTCACAAGATAAGAACATAAAGTGGTGTGAGCTCATTTATAAATATCACTTGTGAGAACAAATGAAGTCATGACTTCTTCCTGTCAAATTCATGTGGCGGTTGCCTTTCATAACCATGGAAACATGAACAAAATTGGATTTTAAAAAGCTAAAGAATGCTTCAAGTAGGTCAGTGTTGTGGCAATGCCAAAATCTGGTGTCTATAAAAGCTGAAGACGGGAATCAAAGGGGTTTGAGTATTAAACTGGCAGCGATGATAAAGCCAGAGCAGCCTCGCTGAGGCACCACCTAAGCCTCTTTTCTGAGCCAATAAAAACCCTGAAGAGATTTATTAAAGGATATTTTCAACTAAATCTGTCAGAAAATAAACTTGTAACTTTATTTGGGATATATTTCATTGCAAATAATCTAATTTATTCAGCACTAACTGCGTATCCCAGCAGTACCTACTGCACTAACGTGACAGGTCTGCCAGGCCTGAGAAAACTGATGACGATGTTCAGTAACAGAAATATGTCATAATCTCTAAACATTAGGGACGCTCCCGAATCCGTATGTGTTATTTGAGAATGGACAAATAATGTGATGGAAATAAATATCTCCCAATTAAAGGGACGGTGGTGGTGGGCTCTTCAGACGGACGACAGAAGGAGAAGAAGAAAGCGACAGATGAAGAGTGCAGTATAAGAATGAGGAAATATTTAATTATATTAAATTATTCATCACCATGACTTCTGGTATAAGCCACGCCCACTACATTCTACACTCTACACCCTGCTCTAATGTTGACTGCTCTCAATGCAGAGAAATAATGTTCCTAACTAGAACCATAGAGCGTTCTTCTGCGTGTCTCCATAGGAGATGTCATTTTGGTTCTAAATGTTCTTCTTGAAATTCTTTCAGAGGGTTCGAACTAGCACCCAACATAAAAGGGTTAAATCTAGAACCATCTGTGAAAGGAACCCTCTATGAGAGGCTCTAAAGATGAACCCTTCTATGATGGAATGGTTCCACCCAGAACCCTTGCTGGGGATTCTGTCCTGAATTTTTCCATCTTCTAAGGATGCAAACAACAAGAACCCATCCAGGGGGTTCTATTGAGAACTCTTTTATATTTTAATGTTTTCATCTAGAACCCACCCAGGGGTTCTACTGAGAACTTTTTTATATTTCAAGGGGCTTTTACTGAGAAGCCTTTTATATTCCAATTGTTTCATGTAGAACTCAACCAGGAGGTTCCTCTGAGAACCCCTTTTATATTCCAAGGGTTGGATCTAGAACCTACCAAGGGGGTTCTGCTGAAAGTCCTTCTATGTTCCAAAGGTTTTATCTAGAACCCCCCCAGGGGGTTCTACCAAGAACCCATCTACATTCCAAGGGTTTTATCTCGAACCCAATAATGGGGTTGTATAGAGAACCCTTTTATATTCCACGGGTTTTATCCAGAGCACACACAGGGGACTCAACAAAGAATCTTTTTATATTCCAAAGGTTTTATCTAGAACACAGCTAAGGGGGTTCTACCAAGAACATTTTTATATTATGGTACAAAAAATCCCTCAGCAAACCCTCAATGAATGAGTTCTTCAGTGATTCCAACAATCCTTGAAGAACTCTTGCTTCTAAAAGGGCTCTTTGTATGAAAGAGCTTCTTAATGGAACCCTCAGTCTTACCAAGAACCCTTGACAAACCATTTCTTCAAAGGGGGGTTCCTCAGAAGAAAATGGCTCTGGTTACAACCTCAGCCCTTCAGGTAGAACCCTTTTGGAACCCTAATTTTTAAGAGTGTAGGTTAGAAACTAAAGCATTTGTCTGATTGATTGTCTGATCTTAGCCCACTTCCAGTCTCATATCCGAATACAGATACTGAGACAGATTATTTTGTTGCTTGACAGATATGGATCATGATGTTGTGCATCTCTAATAAACATAATAATGATTTATAGAGGAGAAATAAATGAAGACATCCCCAGCGTTCATTCTTTTTGCAGAAGTTCTCCCTCAGTCGAAGGTGGGTGTGACTGTCGCCTGCGAGCTTTTGTGCACAAACATGCCAAACTCAGCAAATGCAAACTGCGGGCCTATTATCCCGACCGCTCATGCTGCGCACGTCCCCCCGGCCCCGCTGCAGATCGATGGACTGTGTGGCGGTGGGGGCTGGGCGGGGCGGTGCTGACACATCTCAAATCAGTAGAAAGACAATTTCTATTGATCTGCGCAAATCAGCGGAGACAGATGCAACCCATTCACAACTCTGGCAATCTATGGATCCTCCGTTGGGTTCTGACCTACATTACAATGACAAGTAAACACAACTTCACAGGACATGTCTTCAGTCTCATCCCTCTGCTGTCTCCGTATCTTCCCTCTGTCCCAGTCTTACCCGCTGCTTCATGAGATTCATCTCCTCCTCTCCTCCGCCCGCAGTGTGGAAAAGCCACGTTTGTGCTAACAAGATTAATTAAAAAGTGTCTGTAAATGAGAAGTCTTATTTTGGTATTTTGTAGCTGTGGGGTGCTTTTTCCAGCTCTGCGGTGGTTTCCGCTGAAGACGATTAGTCTTGTGCATCGTCGCATATTTTCAAGTTGCCCACTGTTGCAATTTTATGGTGGAGTCATTGCTGCTACATTTAGGGGATAATCAGCATTTGTCCTGGAGCGCAGAAATCCATCTCTGCCTCTTCATTATTTTTTTTTTTCTTGACGCTTTGTCTGGGCAGTAGTGATACCCCGGCTGCTCTCACCCACACAGATGCTGCTGCACGAGGTCAGAGTGCTGAGTTTCTTTCACACACTTGCAGTAATGAGAATTAACACAAGAGTGACTGACTAAAGCCTCGAGTGAGAGGAGAGTCATTAGATTCAAATGTGACTGACATGTGTTAGCTGCAGTTGACTCTATTTGCACTGACGTGTCTGACATATAGTATGTGAGCGTGCACACACACACACACACACTCACACCACACACACTGGTACAAATAAATGTAGACCTTGTGATTCCTTTTCATGCAGAGCTTGGAAAAAGACTTGTTTCCATGACAATCTGCAAGTTGATGCACCTTTTAATGACATGAAAGCATGGAATCGGAATTCAGACTGAGTAATGGCTTTGTTTCACATTTTTGTTGTGAAAAGAGACAAACAACATTTACTATAATAACTGTAATAACACTGCCGTACTACTATTACTACTGTGTACGTATAGGGCGACATTACTTTCAGTTCTCATATTTCGAATTTGTACTTAAAGGAACAGTGTGTAAGATCTAGGGGTGGGAATCTTTGGGTAACTTGATTGAATTCTGTTTTCAGTGTCTGATTTGAATCGGAATCGATTCTTGATTAAACAAACAGAAAAGGAAACAGAACAGAAAACAATTTTCAGTCTCTTGCTCCAGTACACTGTGTGCCAGCTCATTTACTGGTGTCCTTATTCCACTGAAATACACATAACTGATAATTTAGTTAATTAATCAATCAAATAATTTGAAAACAAAACCTTTTACAAAGCTCTACTAGGAACCCTTCCAGAGGGTTCTACCTAGAGCCCAATATAATGGGCTATACCTACAATCATCTGTTTTCACCCAGGACCCCCTGCAACAGGTTCTTAAGTATGGTGTAATGGTTCCACCCAGAACCCTCTCTGGGGGTTCTACCCAGCTTCTTTCAACTTTCTAAGGGTTCTATCGAAAACCGTTTTATTTTTCAAGGGCTTTATCTAGAACCCACCAAGGACATTCTACTGAGAACCCTTCCATACTCCAAGAGTTTTATCTAAAACCCACACAGGGGGTCTGCCGAGAAGCCTTCTGGGTTTCATCTAGAAGTTCTACAGAGAACTCGTTTTTTTCCCCCAAGAATTTTATCCAGAACCCATCCACAGGGCTCTACCGAGAACTCTTTCATATTTCAGTGTTTTTTATCTAGAACCCATCCAAGGGGTTTTCCCAAGACTGACACTGTGAAAGGAAAAGAAAATTGAGATAGGGTTCTCCTGAGAACCCTTTTTATTTCAAGAGTTTTTTTCTGAAACCCATCCAGGAGACTCTCTGATCTGTCAATCTACTCAGAGCCCATCTATATTCCAAAGATTTCATCTAGAACCCATGCAGGGGCTCTTACTGCTAATGCTTTTATGTTCCAAGGGTATTATCTCGAACGTACTCAGGGGGTCCTACACAGAACCATTCTAAATTCCAATGGTTTTATGTAGAATTTAGTCAGGGGGTTCTACCATATTATGGTACAAAAGGATCACAATCCTTGAAGAACTCTTTCTTCCAAAAAAGGGTTCTTTGGATGAAAATTGTTCTTAATGGAACCCTTAGTCTTACAAATAGCCCTGGACAATCCCTTTCTTCAAAAAGGGTACTTCAGAAGCAAATGGTTCTGGGTAGAGCCTCAGCCCTACAGGAACAACCTTTTTGGAACCTTTGACTCTAAGAGTGTAGTGTTTGGTTCCTCTGTTCACTGAGAACCTTTAAAAAATGTGCAAATCAAATCAAACTACAAGTTTTCAGGTGAGATCAGATTTTTAAAAATACTCTTTGCTGCTCAAACAGCATTTTAAGTGTTCCTTTTTAACTTACTTAGAGGGACTCTGATGCATAATTAGAACTTCATTTGTGTTTTCTCTCCATTTTCTTTTCTCTTTCTATTACCAGAAGCATTGTCTGAGACGTCAATGCTGCGAGAGGACAACTTGGATGCTTGAGGACATAAAATGAGAGTGAAACAAGGTTTAAACCAGTCTACTCCTTAATCAAAAAAGGGTGCCTTTAAGGAAAAAACTGGTTAAAGCAGAGAAATAACGATGGAATAATCAGCCTCAGCTCAAAGTGTTTTCATCAATAACTCATTACGAATAAAAGTCATTAAACATGACCGACATGAACAATAAGAACTACAAAATAAAGTCTTAGTTTTGATGAGGGATTTAAAGATAAACACAAACTTTCCGAAGTTGAGGAAAGTTGTTTGAAAGTTTTAATTTAGACTCAAGTGGAACCGTGGGATTTATCAGATTCCCTTCTGGATCGGTGGATTCTGTCATCTGCAGCACTCGTCCGCGTCATCCCGTCTCCTCGCTGCAGACCAGCGGCACTGACCTCAATCATAACGACCGTTCTCACTAACCCGTCGCTGTTTGACTCCCTGACCTCCTGCAGTTGCCTTGGGAGGAAATTAGACAGCGACATCAACAGGAGCAGACAGTTTGTCCCAGAAAATCTTAACACTTCTGGCTGCTCTGACTTCAGCCTGTTTGCTGACTCGAAGCACAACTTGGTCCAGTTTTGCAACTTAATTCTATTTTACCACAATGTCTACAGAAATATACATTTGATTTTACACCACTGCGGTCATTTTGGAAGTCAGGCATTTCTAGGTATTTGTCAACTGGCATTTCATGAGACGGTTCACCTACTTTCTCCTAGAGGGAGAATATAAATGATTTATTTTTCATAATTATTTAATGCTTTAATAGTTATGCCCCCCTGAAAGGCAAATATGCAAATCATCATTCCTCCTCCTCCTCAGTCAACTGAGAATCTTCTAGACAAGTTTTTTTTTTTTTTTTTTTTGTCAGTCAGTGTGCGTGCAGTGTACCTCTGGAGACATTTCAGTCCCCCAAAGTGGCTGCTGAGAGAGTGCTACTCACCTTCACGCTGCAGGTTAAAATCATTCTAACATGTCAAGTCACTGCATCTGCTAGGTGAAGATGTCGGCGACAGGCGCAGGCAGCTGCTGACCCAGCCGGACCCAGGGTGAAGCCTGGATCATACTCCCAAATAGACACGGACACCGCAGAGGAGACACAAGATTCTGACAGGATGGGATTCAATTTCAATATTCACGACAGGAAAAAACGTCGGTGCAGGCAGAGGCAGGAAAGATAACAGCTATTCGTCAGCTGTTCTAATATAAATATATGCAATTTTCTTTATTTTGGACATGATGTGTGCGGACTCTGGATTGACGGGAACAGAATGGGAGAGGAGTTATTTTTCTGGGATTGGAACCTGGACAGGAAATTGGGTTTCTCTGTCATGGGACAGGAGTATTTTGGTTGGATAGAACAGGAGTGAAACTCCACGTCCATGCCACCCTCTAGTACACTGAGAGCTGTGGACAGCAGTGGACATGAGATGGAGGAGAGGCCTTTGCTCAGCCACATCTCTTTCCAAAAGTCATGACCCGGTTGCTCAAAATAATCCACAAATCTTGTTGTGAGCCACCTTATTGTGGACAGTTTCATGTAGGAACTACTAGAAAGAAGATAGTTCATACATGAAACTGTCCACAATAAGGTGGCTCTTTGAGTGCCATTTAGTCCCATTATATTGGAAAGAAGTCAGACCACTCTATGAGCGATATCTCCAAAAGTCTGCAACTCACACCATCTAGATCTAGATGGATAAAACAGCACTTCAGTCCAAGGGAAAAACATGTATTTTTGATTTTGAGGCAAACTGTCCCTTTAAGTAGAATATGCAGCCAACAAGAAACGCAAGTAGCAAAGTCACCTTACAGCAAATTTGTTGTAAAATCCAGGAAAACTTCTGTTCCAGCAAACATGAAAGAAACAGAAAAGGATAGAGGAGCCATTACTTGACTGAACGACACAAACTTTGTGTTAATTCATTTTTGATCCGTCGTCCCTTTCATGGCGTCTTTTTGAAGAAAAAAAAAACTCGAACCTTGTTTCACTTCCTCCCTAATTCTTCAATTCAATTAGTTTTATTACTTTGTACCTACTGGTTTGATGGTATGTAACTCTGGGGTTTCCGGAGGAAGCAGATAATTGACATTTCTCCACCTGGAGAGAAAAGGTGTTACTGTAGCTACAACTGCTGCTGACAAAGTGATGCAGAATAATGTCAAACCTGACATCCAGATCAAAATCTTGTTTCCAACATCAACACCGGTGCTGAAAACAACCTAAAAATACATGATCTTATTGTACCAGCCACAACACCAAAAAGCAGCCTGACCTCCTCTCCAACAGTTTGGTTCTCCTACCCCCCCGCTGGTCTCGGGGCAGAACAGCGCGGGTGATGGGCAGTTTGCTGCCCACCACGAGAGAGCTGCGTGACACCAAGCTGGGAGGAAAAACAGAGCAAGAAGGTCTGTCTCCAATCCTAAACACCCGAGTAGGTCTGACCTGAAAACCATCCACCGGGAGACGGTTCATCCTCAACACGGCCTGTAGTTTATCCTTTTCATTTCATCCAGGTTGGGGTAACATTGACACCGCTCACGATCCGATTTCAAAAACAGACGTGGCGCTACAAAGATAAACAGAAAAACAAGCTAGAGACTGACGGAAGCTGTGAGTTTTAGCCATTTTTCATTGTATTTTGGTAAAAATATGGGCACTTGGAACAGACTGAGCATACAGATGGACAGCAGAGAAGTAGATCGTCTCTACTGATGTTTTGATATTTTCCACTTGCCATGACCCTGGGTTTTCACTGCAATCCACCTCAACTGCTGTGAATCGAAGCAGACATCAGCTCCAAACTTTTCAGAGACACATTTTCCGCCTACAGGCATTAAATATTTCATATTCAAAACAAGTTGTACTGTATATTTGCTGACTGATAGTCTCCTTCTGTCAAACACGTGTCACACCATCTTCTCACACAGCATGTGTAGTCATATTTTCCCTGTAGCGACATGACAAAATTCAACAGTGTTAAGTTGACGCTGGTGAGGGTTATATAAATCTACATCAAGGATGGGTGCAACGGGGGCGGTGGGTGGGGCAAAGAGGAGCAGAGATGCTATTTTGATTGACTTTCGTGCCTATTGAGCAAACCTTTACCACCAGCAGAGAGAAGTAGAGAATAGGTCAGTTTTAGCTCCAAGTTATTAGCTTTATGCTGTTTCTAATGTTAATTATTAGAAGATGTTAGTAACATTAAAATACCCTCTGCTCCTGGCGGTCTGTCAAGTAGAAAATCTGTTAAACCAAACTCTGTTCTAAAAACAGTTGTTTTACAGTGAAGACATACTTTTTCACAGTAAAAACTTTAGTTACACCTTCACTAAGACTCCTTTCTGATTACTTTCCACCTACAGGCACAATCAGCACGTCATTTACACAGCAATATCATTAACTAATCTGTAATGAAGGGTTTGTCACAGACGTACATCACACGTTCTGACTGGTCCAGTCCAGGAGTGCACACTTACTTTACTCAAGTAGGAGTGCAGATTTTACACAAGACTTAAGTAGAAGTACTGATTCAACATGTTTAATCAAGTAAAAGTGCAAAAGTACAGGCTCTGAAATGTACTGAATGTAAAAGTAAAATGTCGCCCCCTGAAGGACATTTCTACCAGCTGTGCAAAGCTAACCGAACCTCGTCTTTTCTCCACGGTCAAGTCTCCCTCTGTTTCCTCTTGATACGTCTTTTTCATCTTGTTATGTTGTTTTCAGGTCTTTTTTTGTCTTGTTACATCTTTTCATGTCTTTTTCAACTTATTTGGTTCTCGTCTTTCACATCTCTTTCATCTTAGTACGTATTTTAACATCTATTTTTGATCTTGTTACATTTTCATTGTCATGTCTTATTCATCTTACTGTCACTTTCGTCTTGTTACATCTTTTTAATTTTGTTATGTATTATTTTTTTCTCAGCTTGTTATGAAGTTTCCAGTTTTTTTTCCATCTTTTTTGCATTTTTGCATCTTTCACATCTTTTACATCTTTATCACTGTAAGAGCCATATTGATATTGATATGGACATGGATATTGATATTGCTATTGCTAATAATGTTTTAGTAATTTTCCTTTAAAAATGTTGAAACGCTCCTTTAATGACGCTGCAGGTGACATCACAGCCACTTAATTCTCAGACCAGGTTAAGCAGCCTAAGGAGCAAGACAGTTTTTTGACAAGCGCCTAGTTGAGCCGAAAGAGAATTTTGTAACCCTGTTTTTACTTTTTCAAGTAAAGTTTTTGAATGGAGTTACTGCCTCAGAAGATTCTTTTTATGTCAAGCTTATTGCCAAGGGACTGCTTAATAGTGGTGGTAATTACAAGAGCACTGAATGGAGGAAAGGTTGCCACTACAATCACCTTGATTTGTCATTTTATTATTTTGAAGTTTTGTGTCTTCTTTTGGTCTTATTACGCATTTTTTGATATCTTTTTCGTCTTTCCATCTTGTTATGTCTTTTTCATCTTTATATGTCATTTTTGTCTTTTTCTTTGTTATTTGTGTTGTTACGTTGTTTTCTTCTTGTTACATCTCTCATACGTGAAATACTCTGATGGATACACCAAGGAATTATCTTTTCTATGTGTTATTGTCCCATCCATTTAGGCTGACATCAGTCTTGATGTTGGGAAGACGGTGCATGATGATGCAAAATTAAAATAATCATAAATTCCCCTCAAAGGCTTCAAAACTGAAGTAATGTGCTCGTTTTGAAAATGTAAATGTAAGGAGTACAAAGGGGGGCTGCTCTTAATGTCTTTTAGAAGTTCACCATATATTAACACATGAAGATATTCTGTGTGTGTGTGCAGTTTGTCACTTTCTAATCTAGCTGTCACCATGTATCTGCAGCGTGATATCTTCCAGGACATTTAGTGCTCTTGGCAGACAGACTGATTCCGCTCTTGATTATTTTTACTGACCATTTTTCATGCAGCTCTCCCGGTGAAGTTGGTATTTTACACATCTTACAAAAGACGTGCTCAGTGGGTTTAGTCAGTGGTTAAACTGGTAACTGGTGAGATTTCCTATTTATATATTTGATGTCTATGGCGCTAAGCGCTCGTTGCTATGGTGTATTTATTTTTGCTCTGCACTTCACAGATCGTCTGTCAGTTGAACGGTCAGGCCTGCACCATGCTGTCTTTATTCTGATACTATGCTGTCTGAAATTCTCTCAGTGGCATCTCTTTTATTTTTGGTCATTTCATCCAGAACTGTCAGCACACAGTGCATATGCTATAACCAACCTTTTTTTTTCCCTGTTGCTGTCTCTGGAAAGACATTTAATTTCTTGCATGACAGGGAACTTTTTGGTCTTGCATCAAAAAACTGGACAATCATACTACAGGAGACATCACAGTCCTGGAGGGATATGCAAAGGATTCTGGGATTTAATGCTCATGAAGCTCTGCATCAAATTTATTTCTACAGTGCAAACACAGCTGGGGGAAGGTGAATATCCCAGTGACATTTCAGGAAACTACACAGAATTGTCAGCCATGTGTAAAAAAATGAAAAATTAAAACACTTTGTCTCCGAGTGGCACGAAGAGTAGTAATTAACAAGTAACACAATACAGGAACAATTAAATATACATAAAAATGAAAAACAAAGAAAAGGAGTCATACACAAAATGTATATTTGTACTACTATTCCCAAAATGTATTATTATTGTTGCAGCACAGCTTTTGGCCACGTGGGGCACAATGGCGCTGAACGGGACTCATTGATACAATTAATGCTGCATTTAATGACAGTTTTCATTTTTTATTAATCTGTATATTATATTGTCAATCAATAATTTAGGCCATTAAATGCACAGCATGTACATTCTGCTGCTAGGGGCCTCTCTCACATTAAAATAATAACAAAAAACAGACTTCAGTGTTGTTGTGAAGTAGCATGGGATCATGGGAGTTGTTGAACAAGCTACATTGCTGATAAAAATCTATCTGACATGACTCTGGCAGAAAGCTTGCTCACAGACCAGGTGATGTATTAAAGTTTTATTCATGTTATTTATATTTGCTTCCTCGCTTTCCTTCATATCCCACATTTTGTTAGAAGTTATAGCAGCTAGCAGCTGGTAGGACACGCAGCGTTACCTTGAATAAATTATGGATTTACTTGGGTTGGAACTCAACAAAATATATAACATGTCTACAGTTTTTAGACATTTTAATGCAGAAATGTCATAGTATAGCTTTAAATGTTAGACAATAGTGGAAAATGCCAATCACAGCTTTCCATAGCTCAAGAAGTTTTCAAATGACTTAATTTGTTCAACTAACAGCTTCATACGTCTATGCAATGTACATTGACAGAAATGTTCACATTTGAGGGGCTGGAACCAGCAGATTTTTTGTATCTTTGCAGCCCTCCTGGCCGTGTGTCCTCATTTTGTCCTTGTTGTGTTTTATTGCCTCTTTGCTTGGATATCATCCGGGAAAATGGGCTAAATAAATGGCAACTTTATGGACCAGAAACCTTAATGTAGAATCAATACATCACAAAGAAGAATGATTTCTGTCCATTATATAAAAAAAAGCAGAGAATTCCTCTTAGGAGACGACTGACATTCCTTTAAAGGCTGTGAGAAGTTTTCAGAAATGGAAAATTATTTTCTAGCACTAAGCACACCCTTGAAGCAATCTAAACAGACACTTTGTCATGTACAAGCCTTCTATCAGAGCCTGAGGCTTAAGTTGTCTTTAACCAAGGCACGTATTAAGGCATTTATGCCCGCTATATGTATGAAAATAAATAGACACATCCGTTTCAAAAGATGTAACTGTCACTGTCCACATACTTCCATACATCCTTTAAGTTGGCTTCATGTTAAGCAACTACTAGAAGGCGCCGCTCAGAGTCAAAAGTCACCCCAACGAGGAAGAAGAGTCAAAAGTTTTCTGACAACAGCAACATGGCAAAACTGCAGGAGCTTATTATAATGTAACTTTTTGACAGAGAGGCGAAAGTGGAACCGACATAGTAGACGGTGGTGGTTTCTGTGCACCATTAAATAAATCAAGACGTGGACAGAGAATTCTTTTCGCTAACTAACTGACAACAAACTTCACATCCAATACTTTTCAAATTTTTCAAATCTTCTTTGCTGTGTGCTGTGGTCATGTCTCACTTTGGACTATTGGATGCACTGCTCCCCCTAACTACCAGTGACACTGCTCCGTCCCTTTTGTATCTGTAATCTTTTTTTAAAAAAACAACCAGGAGTACCAATGAAATGAGCACAAAGTAAAGACAAAAAGGCTCCGTCTGTCTTACACTGCTTCTCCGGTTTGAGAGGCACTGGAGCCATCTCTGACTAAACTGTGCACTACTACTGTGACCTGTTGAACTACAAGACTGTCTTGTTGAAAACCTGTTAATCACACTACATAGTGTAGAAATTGCTATTCAAATGAGCCCATTTGCACATGATATTATCCCTGGTATGTTGGAGTTCAAGAGTCAAAGACTTGTGAATCACACTGATATAAATAATCTATATAATAAACATGCTTGGGGAGTAACAGATTACATGTAACAGGATTATGTAATTCAAATACAAGAAAAAGGTACTTGCATTCCATTACAGTTACAAAAAAGATGTAATCAAGTTACAGATATATTTGGTAAAAATTGGGATTATTAGCAGGGTTGCAATTTTCAAATACACTGTAAAATAAAGAACAACACACTACCCTGCACAGTGCGCACACATTACAACACTTTAGAGTCTCGGAGCACCACTCCGGCCTCAGTGAAACCAGCTAATCTTACAGTTTCCAATTTATTATAATGGCCTCTAGTGAAAACATGCTTTCACTGGGTGGAAAATTCAACATTACTTTGTCAGAAAAGAGTAACATCATCACACCACAGTGACAGTTCTGCCTTCAGCTGTGAAAATACTGCCATCATCCAAGAACTCAGCATCTAATTTAAAGAAACTTTTACTTTTACCAACTGATAATGTTAGCGACACAGACCAACTGCTGTTCACTACACAGACTAGGGCTGCACGATTGAGTAAAAAAAGTCATAGTACGATTATTTTGAGTGAAATTGCATTTGAGATATAAGATACAATTAGTTGAAATGAAAAAAAAATTAATCGTGATGATGTGATAGCTGTTGCGGTCTGTACCAATTAAACATGTTTTCTTTCATCTGGAGAAAAAGATTTTAGTCCAGGTCATCTATGCAGCACTGCAGTACCTCATTATAAAGTTTTCTTATACATTTTTCCTTTTTTAAAAGATTGCGATTTGGTTTTAGTTCCGCTATTTGAATATTGCAATTGCGATTAATCGTGCAGCCCTAACACAGACCAGCCACTAATCTTAGCTACACAGACTAACCACTAACTTTAGCTTTACTCTAACTTTAGCTGCAAGACCTACTGCTAATGTTAGCTTCGCAGAACCACCGGTCTACTCAGACGAGCCGCTGTAGTTAGCTACACACAAAAATATTTTGGGACTCTAGGTGTTGATGCTGGTGACAGGAGGGTGTGTGGGAAAAAGTTTACTTTAAGTCTGAGTGTTGAGTGTAAATAGCACTTAATAAAGCTCATTTAAATGTGCATAATTACTGCTATAGCTAGACGAACGTCAAACCTAACAACAAACATAAAACATTTTATTAAGTTCAACAATTTAACCATATGTGATGCTGAAGAAATCAAAAAGTAACAAAAAGTAATCCAGTTACATTACTTTCATACTGTGAACTATTAGGTTACTGACATAATCTATACAACAACAACAATAGTAATAATAGTAATAATAATCTGAGTAAGATTTGAGAGCAGTTAAATCAGACATATTTTGATTGGATCAGCATTCATATAATCTTGGTTGACTGCCGGGCCGCTGTCCCGTCCACTCTCCTGTCCACAGAATATTGAGGTCGGACCTGTGAAATCGCCCTCTTAATGGTCTACATTTTGAATGAGATGTGCAAAAGCAGAGTTTGGATGAACCAGTCGGCATGAAACAGCTTGTAAATTGCTACAGAAATGGTGGCGACATTGAGGTCTGACATGAGACATCAGCTGCTACAAAGTCTCAGATGTCTTATTTTCAAAGATGGGCTTCATATTGGAAGAAATGCTCCGTTCTTACCTGGAGGATCGTAACACGATTGGCTTCTCAAGAGGAGAAGGCTCGTCGTGGTCATGTGGTCATTATTCATCCCCAGCGGCAACACACACACACACGCTCACACACAGAGAGTGCGCTAATAACAAACCCTGCAGCCCCTCTTGACAGCGGTTTACAGCTGACAGAAGACTCGGAGGTGAAGAGGTCACTCATTCCCTGAGGGAGATTGCATCTTGGCAGTTAGATTACATTTCATAGTTCAAGGCCTCGTCTCATCCCATTACTAGTACGAACCGTAAGTATGAAAAATCAAAGTAATCCCAGCAAGGTGCAAACCACAGAGGCCAGCATCGCTTCAAAACTCTGTGACAAGTTGCAAAGGATTGCACAAAGAGATTCTGAGAGGAGGCAAAGAAAACACAGATGAAGCAGAGATCCAGGTCTTTAAATGTGAAGCGCGTCTGTGGAACATGACAGGCTTCACGGTGCAAATGAAAGTGATCTGTTGCGGGGGCTATCGCAGCGGGATTGACAGAAGCAGACAGACACTGAGGCTCAAACATCCCCACGGCAAACAGATACGATCGGACAGATAGAGCAGATTGACAGCAGATGCTTTTGATGGGCTGTTGTTGTTCGGGGGGGGGGGGGAGGAGGGTGAAGCAGGGGTAGGTGAAGAATTACAGCACAACGGTAACACTGTGATTAACTAGTCTACACACAATGCAAGCTCTAAATATGCCAAAGCTTAACACAGTAAACAATGCAGTGTACACCCACACTTAAAGTACCGTATAAGCAACAGAAAAAGCTCGGCTCACCCACACAGTGGGATTTGTACACATGATCTAAATGCATGATCTGTCTCTTTCTCACACTCTCCCCCCTCCTCACTCCTTTCACATCAATCTGGCTGCACAGACACACATTAAAGAAATCCCTCTGAAGAAGAAATACGAGTAACGGAGAGTCAAGAAAGCAAACCACCACTTTTTTGTGCTAAAAAAAAACACACACTCTCTGAAAAATTAAAGATAAAGAGGACTCACCCAGAAGAGGAGGTTGAAGAAGACCATCCCATATCGCAGGGCCATCATGCAACCCTCGGCCATCCTGCAGCGCCGCAGTTCTAGGAGGAATATGAAGGAGAGGTCCAGGTAAAACACCACATACTTCTTCCCCTGGGCATAGCGCCCCTTGGACGTCTGCGGCCCCTTTGTCGTGTGGAAGCCGAACGCAAACGGCGGCCGCTTGTACTCAAACTCCCCACTGAAGCGGTGGAACCCGGACGTGAACGGCGGTGTGTCGGGTTTGCTGTCCAGAGACGGACTGCGCCGGTACGGAGTCTCATCTGTGCTCGAGCGTCTCATTATTGAAGCCTTTAAGAGTCTTTAATAGTCACTTCAGGTCTGAGAAAGTCCACAAACAGGGACCAGAAGTTATTCCACTGAGAGCTGCGAGACGGATTTCAACACAGTTTAGCTCAAAAATAATTATGACCCCTATCAAACCCTGGAATGTGTGATTTAATTACACCCCAAGTGTGATCGCACTTGATCTGACTTAATCTGTGTGAAGATAATGTGCTGCCATTCACTCCACTGAAGTTCCTCTCTTTTAATCCTACAGTGCCACTATATTCAGCAGGAGACTTTGCATAATCCTGCTGCAACACCTGTGTAATTCTGTGTATTTAGGACATAATCTCAACACACACGCACACATCTGCACATCCCTGTCTCCCTCTCTGCTGTAATCGCTCAAACGCAGGTGTCATGCTCAGCGAGATAAGCTGGTTTGCAGTTTCATCTCGTAACAGTTCAATCAGGGAAACGGCTGGAGGGGCTCCGGCTCGACCGCTCCAGCTGCTTTTTGGCTTGGCAAAAAAAATGATCCTGTGGCGTCCTACCTGGTCTCATGAGAGGTTCTTGAGCAGGTAAAGGCACCCCTGCTTCAGCCAATCAACTTCTTTTTACTCAGTAAATCCGCTGAGAATGAAACGGTCTAAGTCGTGGAGTGTGGTTGTGGATGTGCTTTTGCTGACATGCAAAAAATGAACTAAACAAGACAAGAAAATGAGAGGGAAGGATGTGAAAAGATGGTCAAAAAGAAGAATGAAAGGATGGATAACACATGAGAGTGGACCATGCTTTTTCTTGATCCTCTGTCTCTGCCCTAACTTGTCCTTTTTGTCTCAGAAAAGTGTCCAGGGTTTACTCTGCCTCCCTCTTCACACATCTAGCAGTTCACCCTCTCCAACTCCCCTCTTATTCTTTTCCTGAGCCCCTCTCTGCGCTCCCCCTTCTCTGCTGACGGTGGTTAATTAATTTCCAGACTCTCTTCAGTAAAGGCAAAGTGTGCGGTAGTGTCCCCTCTCTGCTTCTCTTCTCGTCTCTCCCTCCTCCGCTACAGCATTCCTATCCTCTTCTCTAGGTGGGCAAGGAGATCAAGGTGTCCACCGGGGTCATGGCCACGTAGCGAGAGGAGAAGAAGAAGAAAAAGGAGAGACGGGCAGGCAGAAGAGAAAAGACCTCAGAGAAGCAAAAGAAAGACTGCAGTGTTTGGAGCGGTAGTCCGGTCTCGCTGCCTGAAGCTCCCTCCCCTCTTTCTCTTCCTCACAAGCTCCTGTTCTCTTCCTCCCTCCCCTTTTCTTCCCTCTCTTCCCTCACAAGCTGCGATGCTCTCCCCTCCGCTCGCTCAGTCTCAAACACCCCATCCCTCCTCAGTAACTGTCCCCAAAACCTGGCAGCGCGAAAGGCAGGAGCAGTCATTCATATTCTGGCCACACCCTACGAGGGAGCGCAACCAATCAGTGTCTCGCAGCCCCATCCTCCCTCGTGCACACGCCAATCATGCCCTACCATCTACCAGATCAGACACACACACAGAGTGTGCGCGCACACACAGACGCGCACAAAACCTGGTGTGTTGTTAACATACCAACGCTGAGAAGCCTGCTGCACTCGCACTTGCGCTAGTGCTTCTTCCTCCTCCTCTCCTCTCCTCTCCTCTCCTCTCCTCTCCTCTCCTCTCTGCCTCCTGCCTGGAACTCATTCCACATGCAGAGGTTGTTCTTGTGCACAACCCATGCTGCTCTCTGCACGCTTGGCTTCAGTCGTGTTCCTCTCTTCCTCTCTCCGGACCTGGACCTGGGTCATACAGTATGCGTGTAGCCACACTTGGCACAGATTTCCACACTAAAAACAACTCACCTAAAGTGTGTGTCTCTGTACGAACGTGCCGGGAAGCGCACGCTGCTGCTGACATTCACACAAAATAGCTGCATGCTCTCCACAACCTGGTAGCCATCTGGGTCAGTGGCTTGATGAGTCCACAGGGACGTCTCAAGGCTGCAGAGGTACTGACTTTATTCATGGCTGCATCAAGTATTTAATGGATTTCTGTTTTGTCTCCTGTGTGTATTTTTGTCAGACCACGGAGGCGGCTGCCAAGGAGAGTAACTGACAATATTGTTAAGAGGAACTGTTGTGCTAATGGTGTCTCCTATCTGCTATAACATTTCTGGACAAGAAGCAACATCAAAGAGAAAGAGAGACAGATCTTGGACTTTAATCTATTAAAAACTGTAGACCTGCAACGATTAATTGGTTACTCATTTATTAATCAGCTATTAAAATCCTTTTGAGTCATTATTTGATTTAAAAATATATCAGAATACTCTGATTTCAGCATCTAAATGTGAATATTTTCTGGTTTCTTCAGTCCTCTATGCCAGTAAATTGAATATCTTCGGGTTGTGGACAAAACAAGACATTTTAGGACGTTATCTTGGACTTCGAAAAACAATGATCAGCATTTTTCACCATTTGCTGTCATTTTATGGATCAAACTACTAATTGATTAAATGAATTGTAAAAAATAGCAGTACTGATACAGCAATTCAGTCTTCCAGAAACACATCATGCTTGGATGAGGCTGCTGTTCTACTAAATAAATTAAACTATATTCGTGATTTGGGAGGTTTATTCGCAGAATATGGAATATAATATGGATAAGTGTCTTCATTGTGTATTATCACCTGAAAATAAGAGCCATACTGTCTGTATGTGCCTTACTGGTAAATTCCAACAGGTGCGGCACATCTGCACCACGATTCTGATCCGTCCTCCGCACAACTGCAAGCACCACCAGCAGCGTTTAAGAAGAGTTTCGGCAGCAGAGTGTTTTGCCTGCCTGATTATGTTTATGTCTTTCCTTGCTATTTGTGCATCTACCATGGATAAGCAGGCTACATGGTTAAATAGTTTCTTTTCTGTCTGTCTTTTTGATTGTGGGTCTTTTATTTTGAAAATTACCTGGATTCTCCCTGCCTTTTCTGTGTCCATGGCGCTTCTGGTGGAATTGAAAGCATTGTCCAGAATGGCCGCAGATCGTTCAAACTGCCGCGGTACGGCCGTAACGCAGCACGGCCATAACACAGTACAGCCATGCCTGATGGAAATTGCAATAACAATGTTTAGTCTTGCTAGCCAGACCCTTTTCCACAACACTCAGTGCTGAAGAAATGTCTGGCTCCACACAATGATATTCTGGCATACAGGCAAAAATTCCCTGCCTTATTTGCATTTCTTTAACCCAAACGCAAACATCTTGGGTGGAGCTAAATCCAGGATGCAGCAACAGTACTGCAGCAAAATAGTGTCGAGGGGGAACTTGTTTTGGTGGAACATTTGCCCATTACGGGGCGAGCTCCGGCATTAAAATGACTACATCACTGTAAAAGAAATGGTAATGGCTGTTAGCTTCTTTACATTCATACTATTAGCCTCCTATACACTAATTTGCTGTTTTCATCATGTAAGTTGAATTTCTTGTTTCCCAGAGAGTTTGAAAAGGTAGACAGCAGACGCTGCAATAATGCTTGAAACAAGCGACCAATGGCAGACTTATATCAGCAGTTTGAATCAGGTGAGTCAGACTAAACAATGTTAATCCACAACAATTACAGGCAACACAGAACTGACTAGCAATGCAAAACAAAGAGAAAAGCTGAAAGTTGATTTCAGCTTTGGCAAAGTTTGTCTGGAAGGTGCACAGTGATTTGCCAAAGAAATTATAAAAATTGTAATGCAGTGTCTGAAACTTGTCATTTGAAAAGAAGGTTTTGTGATACTTTTTTGTATGTCCCTCCAAGACTCCAGACAAGTCCTGTGTAGCAGAAAGATATGTAAATTGTTGGAGTAGGAGTTCAAGTATCTTGGGGTCTTGTTTATGAGTGAGGGGAGGATGGAGCGTGAGATTGACAGACAGATCAGCAGCAGTAATGTGGTCGTTGCACCGATCTGTCGTGGGATTTTCTAGTCAGTCTACGTTCCTACCCTCACCTATGGTCATGAACTTTGGGTCATGACCGAAAGAACAAGATCTCGGATACGAGCGGCTGAAATGAGTTTCCTCCGCAGGGTGGCAGGGCATTCGCTAAGAGATAGGGTGAGGAGCTCTGTCACCCAGGAGGAGTAGAGCCACTGCTCCTCCACGTCGAGAGGAGCCAGCTGAGGTGGCTCGGGCATCTATATTGTATGCCTCCTGGGCGCCTCCCTGGGGAGGTGTTCCAGACATGCCCCACTGGGAGGAGGCCCCAGGAAAGACCCAGGACAAGCTGGAGCGACGGCTGGCCTGGCCTGGGAACACCTTGGGATCCTCCCGAAAGACCTGGAGGAAGTGTCCAGGGAGAGGGAAGTCTGGGCAAACCTGCTTAGACTGCTGCCACTGCGACTTGGCCCCAGATGAGCAGAAGAAAATGGATGGATGGATGGATGGATGGATGGAAAATTGTTTTCACCTTGTACTGTAAAAACATTTAGTTGACTAGTCTAAATACATGAAATTAATTGAAATTAAAAATTTCCCTTTAATCCATAGGGAAATAAGTCGCCAGGGACATCCCATATGCAAAAAATGGTGTGGGTTACATTTGGGCACGAAGGTCCTTGAAGTTTTCTATCTAATTACCAGCAGCTGAAGACTTGATTGAATGTGGCTGCTGATGTTTGTAGCACCTCAGCAGATACTGCTGCCTCACCTCTCCTCAGAGACACCACTGGATGCGCTTATTGGATATGTGGGAAAATGAGCATCATGGAAATCATACTTGAAAAAAACATCAAAACCAAGGAATTATCTAATCTTACACTTCCTACTCTTCCTACTGGACCTGTTTTTTTTTTTTTTTTTGTTTAAAAAAACAAAAAAACAAAACAGATAGGATAATATAAAAAAAAACTTAATTACTGGTCTTTTAGATCTTAATCTTACATAAGCTGCCAGCAAATTGCCACATGTCACAGTACAGGTATCAAAACAAAATGGACAAGAATCTTAGCATCTCTCTTTCTTTCCAAATGAAGAGTCAGAGCTTGTTGAGAATGAAATACAGCAAACTAAATGGAATGACACTAATGTATTTAAACCCTGTGAGCAGGCGTGTGATAACTTAATGTCAGCTTTCAAACAAATTTTATTAAAATATACCAAAATAATGCCCAGAGGTCTAATGCAAAATTGAGTTTGCCTTGGTTTAATAGTAACCTCTGGGACCCAATGAGGAAAAGAGATTCCTCTCTGAAAAAAGTTACTAAAATCAGGACTGAATACTGATCATTTCATCTATACAGGTTTAAGAAACAGAGTCACAATGCAACAAAGAAAGGCTTGAGCAACATTTTTTTTCTTGAAATCAGAGAGGCAAAATAGAGCAGTCAAATTCTGTGGAAAAGCGCTGACAAACTAATTGGAAAAGAACAACCCAAGCATTGCCTGTGTTGAAACCTGCAAATCCGCCCACTCCACTGAGTTGACTGATTCTTTGGTCTAATATTGTGACATGTAACAGCGGTTTCTCAGCTGAAAAATGACCGACCAGTGAGTGCTGTCAAGGGACTAATGATTAGCTAATTTGGGCGGGGTTAACGTCCTTGTTGCTGTTAGCAAGGGTTGTCAAGCTGTGGGCGCCGGAACCAAGAAGGAGTAATAACAACGAAGGTGACCAATACAGACAAGATGGATGCTGCTATCAAGGATGTTTTAAGTCAACTAAATAAGAGAAGTGTCTGGACCAGCTCAGGTTGCAGTACAAGGCCCTGTGTCAACCAAAGCTTTTTTTTTTGCCAGCTGAAAATGCCTAAATACACAGCTGAGATGCTCCGGTTGCTACAGAAAAAGGTTTGTGTGTGGAGTTTGCATGTTCTCCGCACGCCTGTGTGTTGCTCAGTGCTCAAGGAGTTGCTCAGTGCCCACAGTGGGACAGGTTAGATGCATAGAATGAATTTGAGTGTATACCTATGCAGTATGATTGTATGATCACAATAATGTTGGCGTTTGCTTTTTTATGTCAACACAGAGTGGCCTACTCACTCTGGACGAAGGGGAAGGCTGAACCACATATTCAGAGAACAGATCCGCCAGTCTGTGTGGGTTCATGAGATTTTATGTGTGATGAAGATCATTTTAAATACCATTGTTTAGTTCAAGAGCCGAAGTTATATGGAGCCCAGCTCAAGGAGTACAAGCAGGACGCAGTTTGTGGTTGTCCATTTGTCCACTCCTCCTCTGTGATTGGACGGCTGTCTAAAAAACGTCGGCCTATGTTAGGTTGAATGATGTGGTGCAGAGAAGGGATTAATATTTCCCCTGATAATGACACATTTTCTATCCTGGGAACAGAAGCGTACTCTCATGGTGTATGCAGGTTCCAAACCTGACTACCTCAGTGTATTATCTGATGGTTTTAATAATTAATGAGGCAGCAGAACGTCATTTCAACATTACATGATCAATGTGCTATGTGCACAGTAAAAAAAATCAATTGAATTTCTTCATGGAAACAACTTTGTTGCTGCAGAGAGTCTGTTTTTTTTTTCCCCTCATCCTGAGCTGCACTACCAACATGAGCTCCAGTGGAGAGTGTGTTGCTGCTGGTTTAAAGAGCATCTGTGAAAAAATGTGAGTATTACTGACAATAAACAGAGTTTAATACACACTCATGTGTATCACTGTACTGTAGGCCTATATTAGCCCTAATTTGTCATTTGTAAAACAAGTTAAGCGCTACAGAGCAAAAGAAAATTTCAGTCACAACAACAAAATTCTGTTGCTGAAATCTCACAGCGGGGATTACGAGTCAGATAAAAGCAAAATTATTTTTATTGTCTGCCTCATGTGAAGGGACGACCGTGTTGGACAGCTGGGAACTGACTGTTTTAACTCCCCTCCCTCCTCTCACTGACTTTTGCCACTTGAACCTGCAACTGACTGGTCATATTTGTGTCTGTAATGACAACTGTTGAACTCAGCATGTAATGACTTTATTAAATGGACAGATGATATTGCCTTATATTGATCACAGCCCCCTGAATCCAATCAAAATCGCTCTGTGCAAGATATTGTGATAGCTGCATATATCATATCATTGTCCAAAGAATCAATATTGTAGCATTTTACCCAGAGTTGAACATCTTTAAGCTGTCTGTGAGCAGACAAAGACGCCGAACCCTCAGGGCTGAACGCAGAACAGACACTCAGTGCCTCATCGCTCTGTGGGAATTTGTAGTGTACATGTTTGGGAAACCTCCTGTTTTAGGCTGTTTTTGTCTTCAGCCTGATTCACAGCTGCTAACAAGCTTCTCTGGACAAACTGTACTGTGAAGTGTACATTGTTACGTGCCAGTCAGGAAAGGCACTTGTTACTTGTTTTTCCCTCCTGTCTGCCCTTTCTCCCCTCCCCCTCCCCTCTTGTCTCCAGGTGCTAATGGAGAGGCTCCTCATTGGCTGACATGGGAGGGTAATCAGCCGATTGAGCTCACCTGGGCCTCTGGGCTTAAAAGCTGGGCCCTTTGCTCACTCTGTCTCTCTCCCTTCCTCCAGCTGGCATCGACCTTGTGGCCTTTTTGGGTTGTGTTACATTCTGTGGTAGTTTAAGTTAATAAATTATTCTTGTTTTTTCTTTAACCCCTTGTGTGGCCTCCCGCTTTTTTGTTGCATTCCTTGAGTCGGGTTGTAACAACATGAAGACAACGTAAAAACATTACGAGGACTTCTGATTTCTTTTCTGTGGCAGCAACCATGACAAACAGCTTATCTACACACTTTATGGTTGACTGAAGTAACGTAACACTAGAACAGCCAAGGTGGTCATTTTTCAGACTTATTTATTTTATATACATTTGTCTCTAGTGAGTTCAGTTCATCATCAGACTGAAATGGAGTGTAATGAAATGACAATTGAGCCTGATATCAGGCAAGTGGTAGCTTAAAGTTCATAATAAATTATATAACTCAAAATGAGTGTGTTACGTGCCACAGTGTCTGTGTATTGTTGTAGTCTCCTGTGCCCAGGATCTGCCCCTCCTCCCCTTTGCAAGTTGCAGTGATTGACAGCAGGTGCAGTCACTCTGCAATCAGGACCTGGTCCTTAAAAGCCTGGAGAGTGCAGCCAGTTAAGGCCAGTGGGCCATTCAGCAAACCGAGGTCTGCAAGTCTGCAGTCTAGTCCTGCAGTGGCAGGTTAGCTCTGCTTAGTAGAGTTAGAGCTGCTTAGCTCTTGCAACAGAATTAACAATTATTTTAATCAATTCTGTCCTGAAAGAGAGTCAGAGCTTTACAAAAGTTCACCCTACCCAAGTTTCAGTTCATGGCTTTAATTCTGTCAACTACAAATAAGACAAAGGTCAACAAAATCCTTTCAACCTTATCAAACAGAAAAGCAACAGACATGTACAGTCTTGATACTGCATTTCTACAAAAACATAAAGTATGGCCTCCGCTATGACTCAAGTAATAAAAAGTCAATTATGAGAGCACTTTTCCCATTGCCTTGAATCAGCTATAGCAACACATGTATGCAAATCTGGAGACAGACAAAACTCCCCACCATCTCCAAGGTCCTTCAAAAACTTGGAGTAGAACAACTGACTGCACACCTTGATCCCAAGGCCCTTCTACACCCTATGAAATTTGTATTCAGAAAAAAAATACATTTCGAACTTCAAGCTGCTACTTCCTTGAAGTCATTACAGCAAACCTAGATAGAGGAAGTGTCACAAAGTCAAGCAGGGTAAAAAGTAGAACAGACCCAAATAAAGAGTTGCGACAATAGTGAGAGCTGTTGAAAAGATTAATGAAAACAAATTCCAAAAAGGAAAGCAAAGTCCAAAGTGCATAAAATCAAAAGGACAGTCCCATAAGCACAGGAAAAACACTCGGAGGCTCAACTACAAACTGATGAAAACAAACAGGCAACTAAGGAGGGAAACACACAAGACCTAAATAGACGGCTGAACAGGAGAAAGTGCAAACAGTCAGGGGCAGGTGAGAAACAAATCAAAAGGGCGGGAACAAGGCAAAGACAGGAAGTAAAAACAAAAAGGACGCATAGGGAAGACATTACCAAGATGAAACAGGAAATGACTAATCAAAACCCCAGAACCGTGACAGGACAGGTGGTGGACACAGTCTTCTTTCACCTGCTCAAGGCTTTCGACACAGTAAACCACCAAATACAACTCAACAAACTGGAAAACTATGACCTCTCCATAACTCTAAAAAAATAAAATCATCCCCAAGTGGCATCAGTGTGTGACCTGACCTAAAACTAAGAAGAAACATGTTTGTTTGGTAAAGACCTCAATAAATATCACATAATTTCACTTTTAATAGTGCTTTTTTTTTTCCAGTGGACATGATATTATAATGCAAAACTGATCACTTCCATTAATTGTATTGCATATTGCAGTCACAATATCAGTCAAAATAATTGCAGTGGGACTTTTTTACCAAATCGCCCATGATTGTGTTTGTGTACTTTCTATTTTTTACTCTTTTAATGTCTAATTCTCTCACTGTTGTATTATTCTACTGTACCTACCTGCCCAGGGACTACCAGCATAAAAAAGCAATCTGCTACCTTTGATTTTAATAAGGTGTTCTTTGTACATTGTCCCTGTTCAAATAAAAAAAACAACAACAAGAAACATTTTTATAGCATTTCCTCTAAATCAAAGTGGGAGGTGTGTCTCCCCAGGGCAGCTCAGCGCTTGGAGTGGCAGAGCCGGCAAACGTATTAATGTCACATCATTTTAAATCTGAAAAAAAAAGCAAATGAATGCATGTTTCCATCCACTTCTGTTCTTTGAATATTAAGAGTTGAGTCTTTGAGATAAACGGCGGCGCTAATTCTCCGGCCAGGTGCCATCAAACGATCGCAGAGGCAGAGGGCGCAACGAGATGATGTAATTAAAAGAGCGTCAGTCGAACCTCAAAGAAAACAAAAATCATGAAAAATGAAGGTTACAGTCTCACAACACACAGACGTGATGTTTTGATCTGTATTTCAGGCCAAATGCTTCTTGTACGTCATGATTTATTGTTGCACATTGATACATCAACTTTTCCACCTCCATATTTTTGCAATATTTGAGGGGGTTTTTTCTGCGCCTTCATTCAGCTGTTTTTTATGAACAAATAAAAAAAAAACAATACAGTCACACACTTCATCTGATCCATGATCCAGCAAAAGTGTCTCTGGCTGACGTTTTATTGGAGTAATAAAGGTAGGGGAACAGCTAAATCCTGTTCTTCACAAATGTAAACAATGATATCTATCCCCATACTGAGCGTGCTCACTCATCCACGTTCCATATTAAAGAATCACAATACATAGAGAAAATATGTCTTATTTATATAGCATGTGATTCATCCCTGCACTTACACGTCAATTATGCTAATAACTGGCACAATTTGTTGTCACTTTCATGACATATAGCGGCTGTGATGAATGCAGCAGGAAACTCATTATATGTCAGTGAGTGGATTGTCATTAGCATGCTGTGACACCACAAAGCAAAACACCTTACTGCTAGTCATTAATGTCATCCAGTAACCTAACACATCCACCGCCACACAGACACGACTCCAGCCCAGATTCTTACACGCGCACAAACCAGCACACAAACAAAGTAAATGTGCAGTGGCACCCCGGGGGCGGCGGCAGCTTTGATGTCCTCAGCATGTACAAACACACAGATGGGGAAAAAAAGGTTTTGGCAGCAGCAAAGAAACATGATACACAACATGCTGAAAATCTTTTCTGTTAAAACTGAAGGTTTGCAAATAATGGTGCATATTAAATCTCTCCATGAACCGCTGTGATGTGAAAAAAGGACATAAATGGACTGACGTGCTCAGTCAGACACACAAAGTGCACTGAGCTGCTTTCTGGTCTCCACGCAGCCGTAAAGGGGTATGAGTCTGGCTTGCTTTCCCTTGTTTAAAGCTGGAATATGAGTCTCCTCTGAATATCGCCACTAAATGACAAAACAGGCTACAAGGATAACTGCAGTGCACACAGAGCAGCAATACGAGCATATGAAATGAGAGTGGCTTTCCACAAGACTGGCAAATTATTTAGAGCTGTTTGCCTGGTAGAATTTAGGCTTATGCAACCACAAAAAATCATTTCAGTTCACGCTTTTATCATGATGCTATTTTGGGAAAGTAATATTTTCAGACTACATGCCTCTTTTTATGCAACCTGTTTTATCCAAGGACATTATAAAGAGGTTATAAATTAAGGTTACGGATTCAAAATTCAACAAAGAGTCTGAAATATGAATTAATAACAGTTATACAGAGGGCAAGAGCAGCTTTGGTTGGCAATATGTTTTCTAATATCTTAAAGGTGCAACATGCAGCCACTGTGCATGTAAAAAGGAGCACAGCAGTCCAAATATGGAGCTGAAGCCATAGACAGTATCCTAAATAGGTTGTAATCATATTTAATATACAGCGTACAGTCAAAGTGAGTTGTATCTCTCCAGCGCCTCCTCCCCAGGGAGAGGCAGAGAGAGGCAGTTTGCAGGAGCTCCGCAAGGAGCACAGGATGCACGCAACATCGTAAAGTGACAATAACAAGCCACAGCGATTCCTCCGCTGTAAGTTGATCAGCTGTTTGTAACTGTCAGTTGTCCGTAGATGTAAATTTAAACCTGTGATCGTGAAATAAAAGCCCACTGCTCTGAAAATACCCACTCGATAAGGATGATGAGGTGAGTGGCTGCCTGTCTCACTGCCCACAAACTCCTTCATCTTCTATAAGATTATTAATGACTTCTTATGATTCATGAAGACATTTATTCATCTGCAAAAATCTGCCATTAATTGGAACTATTATTAATGTGAAATGGACATGCAAAACAGTTATTCTGTTCCAGAATAGAAATTTCAAAGGGGGGACGCTGTAGAAGTTGTAGCGTTCATGTCAAGTGAAGACTTTTCATCTTAACTTGGATCTCTGACGGCACATTGTGCTTATTTCAAGATTTATTACAGTAAATATACTACAGATTTCTCCTTTAATTACCATGTTATTACAGCTCAGTGCTTTTATTTTCACAAGGTCACAAATTACGTTTGTTATGATGATTTTTTTTTTTTTTTTTTAAGGTAAGTTCCCTAGTTGTTTGTTACCTTGAGTACAAGATATAATTGGGGCCTGAGCACCAGCTGTGGTGGAAGGACCCTATTGTAATTCAAGGAATTATTTTTCTTATTGCTCTGTTAAATAAATAGCATTTTTGAGGGGCTATATATGCTCAAAAACTCATCAAACTTGCTGACTAGCGAGGCTGGTGACGTTTTAATCATCCCTCGCAAACACACGTAAAAGCATCAAAATTCACAAGTGGGGAATTTACAGCCATATTTTATCTTGCAGAACAAAACATGAAAATCTCTTAAGCTTGTGTTAAAACCCTCCAGCAGGCTGTAAAACTGTAAGACCACTATGTAAATATACACACCCATGCAATTTACCTTCATGAAGCTTAGATTATTGTGCTTCCATTGCTGCTAACCATTTCCAGATACAGAAAACAAGCAAAAACAAAACTAACAAGCATGCTATTAAAAAATGCAAAAACAGTAACCCCACCCATTTATGATATTCAACACAAACACTGCTTCTGCACTGGCAAGGTCCAGTAAATCCACAAAACACACAATCAGATCCATAATATGCAAAGTTAGCCAGACCATGTTTACACTTTTGTTTGTATTTGCCTAAATAAACAACTACTATGTAAACATATATACTCATGTGACACACCATTAGAAAGCTGAGATTCTTGTGATTCCATTGATGCCTAACATGTTCAAATACAGTCTGAACGGTCAACGCGACAAGCAAGCAAATAACAGTGAGTCATTCACCCTGAATGCTCTCCTAATCAACAAAATGTTGACCAAAACAGACAAAAAAGGTCTCGTTTTAATCCCGAAGGTCCAGTCCAACGAATCCAGTGACACATTCAGTCCAAAACATGATTTCCATCAATAAACCCACAAAAAGCAGGCAGAGTGTGCAGCCCTCCACCATGATCATCTCTCTCTTCCACTTGCGCGCTGCACAGACGCCATTACTGCACCTCTATTCTCTCCACTGCAGTCTAACCTTTTGACTGACACCTCACATGAGCCAATAGGAGCTTCCATGCCCTTTCCGCAGCCCACAGTAGCCAATGAGAGTCCGAGTTGAAAAGACGAGCCTGTCTCTCTTCTACCATGTCAGGACAGAGCCAACGAAAACGAATCATGCTGAGAGGCGCTGGGCCAGTGAAATCCTCAAAATGACAATATGCTGGTTTTATATATAAAATATGTCGCTAAGTTGCTTCATATATGACCTGTTTTTCCACCACACTACTTGTTTTGATGACTTTATATGCACAAAGTTTATTTGTAACAGGGGATGGAGCTTTACACTGTATTTACTGCTTCAGTTATTACCAAGCAGGCATTCTTCTGGGTCTCCTCTTTTTTTTATATAAAACATCTGGACATACCCTGAGAACAAAAATGATGGTATTTGGTGTCACATTCGAATTGAGAAGATGTACGGCTATATGCAGTGGTTTCATTGTTCAGAATTTTAGTCATCTGCAGGCATATTTTCCACATTAAAAAATATAGGCAGAAAAAAAAACTATTTAGTGTTTAAAAATTCTCTTACTAAAAGCCAGTAGCATTTACAGTGATTCTGACTGCTGGGGGGAAAAACTTTAGGCTTCCAGTTTACTTTGGGTAAAATTTTGATGGCTGTTTTTATGCAGAATATGCAGACATGGTATGAGGTTACAGACCTTATTTTAAGCAAATTACGAAAAACCCAGTCAAATTAACTCTTGACTTTGAGACGAGGGAACCAAACACTAATATGCTAAAATGCTAAGTCATCTCCAAGTTTCCAAGGACTCATTCCAGCAGCAATCTGTGACAAAATACATAGTTTGATAACATGGTGAAGTGGCGTGGACTAATGCTAGGAATTGTCATCATGTCTGATGTCAAATGAAAGTTTTTGACCTTGCTGGTTGAATCTCTCTGCAGGCATGAAACAGCGTCATCCTCTTTAAAGTTAAAACTTTATCCTTTATCAAATCACATGTAGAAGAAAAGCCCTGAAGGCACCTTAAATCCCCTCACAATAACACCTTAAAATAAACAACAGTTCCTGCCATTTTGTGGCAGACCAAATGTGCAGACCAAAACATCACATTGTGGTGAATCATGAGAACCCGCGAATCTCAGGTGCTGTCAAGATATCACGTTCCAGAAACACAGCTGTGTGCGAGGCAGACGAGCCGACTGAAAGCACATTTTCATAGCAGCATGACAGAAAAGATCATAGAGGAATCAGAGCCATAAAGATTAATAACAACAGCTCTGATGGGAAATAAACACGTTTTACCCAACCGGGCCGACTCATGGGGCATTTAAGATTCGCCTCACTGACAAAATGGAGATTTATGGACAATAAAACTAAAATAGATGCATCAAAATATGACAGAGTGTTTGGAAAAAGCTGAAAATGGCACTGCAGCATTTAAAAAAAAAATGACAAGATCAAAGAATAAACAAATTATGTAAAAGCCTTTGGGTAGAAATGGTAATAAAAGATATCATATCTATTATGAGACTCGCAGTACCTTCCAAAAATAAAGGCAAGATGTTTTGGTGTGTTAATCATTTAAATATCAGACAACTCCTAAATATTTTGATTAATTAATCTAAATTTTATTATAGATTTACCACAATACAATGACAATAAGACAATACAAGGACATGGTTATGATAAATTATTATTATTATTATTTGCATGTGTCTCTATTTAAATATACAAGAATATTCGTTCTAATGCATAAATATACTTTAATCAGTTCATTTATTTATGTGTCAAATCTTACTTTATACAATTAGACATTGATATGCAGAAAAAAATAAGAGGTTTGGGACCAGAAATGAGTATTATGTGTCCAGCAGTGGTGTCAGTATGTTACAAGAAGAAGAGGGCTCGATGTCATGAGTCCAGAAATGACCTTATTGCGTCCCATAAGCTGGTCCCTCTTCTATCCAAATCTATCAGAGCTAGAGAGTGAGCTTCTCCCATGCTTATAGGCATGCATTTATTTTGAAACTGCAGAATTAATGCCAGTGGGCTGGATGCCCGGCAAGCATGTAGCTGGGGATAAAGTTTAAGATTTTCAGCAGTGTGTCTAACTACATCCTGGAGGGCCTTAACAGAGGGACAGAGCTGTAGGGAGCTGAGCAGGGAGCCCACCTCCCCACAACCATGAAACATCAGAGTGCGAGAGGGTAGAGACCAGAGGGGGTGTACACTCCGTGCAGTATTTTCAGTCGTATTACCCCGAATTGTACACGTTTGGGCAGAGAGACTGAGCGTCTCCAAATTGTGTCCCCACTCAAGTGGGGAGAGTGTGATACCCAGGACTTGCTCTCATCTTTTCTGAGTCTGAATATTCCTGTTGGAGGAGAAAAGTAGAAGCAGATTATATAAGCTTGAAACCAGTTCCCTCTCATTTGCAGTTTTTTTTAGGGTGTTATCCAGATGTTCATAGCTTCGGATACTGGTTCCTTTTGAGGTTATTTTTTGTGATGATAGCTTTTAAGTGCAAATAAGAGAGGAAGGAGATTTTGTTCTGGTTGAATTTTGATATCATTTCTGAAAAAGGCATTATGATACTGTTCTTCACAGTTTGAGGTGGTAGAGGTGTTATTCAGCGGGTTACCACCTGAGAAGAGTGGGCTTTTCTATAGTGGACAAGAAGTACAAGACGTAACAAGATGAAAGAGACAGAGAGGGAGACATTTTACATTTACACTTTGAGTACATTTCAGAAAAACAGGTTGTACTTTTTCATTTTTACTTGAGTAAAGAAGTACTTCTACTTTTACCAGAGCATAGAGTGAAGAATGTCTGTACTTTGGCCACAACTGCTGTCCACAGAAGTTAGTAGGAAGGATCGGCCTTTCACCTACACGCAAAATTGGACTTTGGCATGTGTGCTGCATTCATTTAAAGTATAAAGTCAGATTTAAGAGACTGGGCTGGAGGATGAGTGTCTGTACCAAATTTCATGGCAGTTCATCCAGTAGTTGTCTAAATGTTTGGCTTTGGATCAAGTGATGGACTGAGTCACCTTCCAAGAGTCACTCCACTGGTCAGGTTATTATCTACCAACACAGACTCCGGTGTAACAATGAGTGAAGAGCTGTGATGCTTATAAAAAAAAATCCTGATATTGCTATCAAAATGGCTAGTATTGTAAATTAAACATGAATTTTTAAAAGTGATCACACATAATTAATGAATTAAATTAAATCCACAAGAGGGAAAAATGAATGAGTCCCACTTTGGTCACCATTAGTTGAGTCTGGTGACTTAATACCTTTGTGCAATATGATTTAGCATTAATTACTACTGTTAACTAAAAGATTTAATTAATGTATTAATTCAACAAGGGGATTTTACATGTGGGGGACACAAAACAATTAAGTAACCATGAAAATCATGTGGGCCAACCAATTGTTCACCAGGCGAGATGTGTTTGTGGATGAGCCTGTGGTTGTATAACCCGACATGGTAAAATGTAATTACGCTGTACGGTACAGAGCCAAACAGATAAACTGCATATGCAAAGAGTTTATATGTGGGCAGCAGAAAAGAGTGGCTCGATAACGCCCACCTGCCTTCATTGTGAACAGAACGAACCAGGAAGGAAAACAAATGTTTTGTATTCCTGTGCATCAGCACAAATAAATATTAAAAAGTCCCTGCTGTTGGCTCAAAGCTGGTTAGGTTTGTGGCCTGAAGTAGAATTTACTCTCTGCAGACCTGCTGCCCACAGACCTAACGGCCAACACACTGTGCCAGGGCAGGCATGGTTTAAAGGATAAGGCTCTTCATATTCTGTATCAGTGGTTTTCAAACTTTTTGTGCCCAAGGCACACCAAAGGGCAAGCCAAAATCTCAAGTCTTCATATCCATGCAAAATAGCCGCTGCAGACGTAACTCTCACTGTTCATTTTTATTTACGAACGCCAAATACAATTTGCTGAAAAACTACTATATTACTCGTAAAATATTTATTGAAACTTTGTGAATTTACACCAAAGTAGCAACACTTCCATTGAAACCAAACAGGTCACAAAAGAAATGTGAAAAAGTTAAAATGTTCCTCTGTTTCTTCTGCTGAGGGCCACAACCCATTCAAGGACCCCTGTTTGAGAACCACTGCTCTAATACTGTAATTCTCAGCATCCAGCAACAGCATGAGTGGTGAAAACTGTGTTCAGTTTGAAGGAAGGTTTTTAAATTGTTTTTTGTTTTGTTTGGTTTTGTTGTTGTCACGATTTCAATTCTAAATCAAAAATTGATCCAGATCAAAAGCAATAAAAAAAAAAAAAAAAAAAAAAAAGCAAAATCCTCTTCACCCACCTGCAGCTGCACTTTTCTTTCTTTTTAGAGAAGGATTTGAAAATGTAAACCGATAAACCACACCATGAAATCAATGATCTGTCAAGACTCTACAAACAATCGCCAAGCCATAAAAGATTTAAAAGAAAAACTTCAAATACAGAATCCAAAACAACTGAACTGAATTGGTGAATCATGACCAACCCAGTTTGAAATTTGCGTCTGTACTGGTAAATGAGTATGTACAAAGTAATGATACTGTAAATTAAAAGTTAATTCATAACCACTGTTATACAGTATTTACTTCAGCATTTATTGTTGTTTGACAAAGTAATAAAGATATAAGATCCAGTGCATGGCTGAGTAAAAAAAGGCGATGGTTGCCCTCAAATTTTAATCTAAGGATGCCTTAGAAAAGGATTTCCTTGGTATTTTTGGGAGGGAAAACCCTTTGATCTCTAAGTGTTTGCCCTTAGCTACTTAAGTATTCCCGTATGCGTTGCTACATGTAGAAAGTCCTCAGTAACCATTTTCCTCAGAAAATTTTAAGGCATCCGTACTGGGTCTCTTTAAAGTGAAATAATAAATAATTTCTGCAACATAAGACAATGGCATAATTTATGGTGATTAAAGAGGACAAGAAGATGCCAAGACATGTTTTTCTGGACAGGAAAAAACCCACTGGACACTACCAAGCGATGTGCTACATGTTAGAGAGGATGGATTTGACATTTGCACCAGCAACTCACTATTGTTCTTTAGCAAGAACATTGTAAAAAGTACAATATTCCCCTCTGAAATCAACCAGTCCAGGCAGGTTTCTGCCTGTTTAAACTGAGTCTTTCCTCGCTGCTGTCAGCAGGGGCTTTATTATGGTGGGAATTGTTGGATCTCTGTAAATAATATTGTAAAAAAGAACCCACTACCACATTTATTTAACGGACTTATGATCAGTTTTGAGCTTAAGTATGACTTCTATAGAAAACTACATAAAAGTAGCTATTTAGAAAACCTTCTTTGACATGAAAATGATGTTATCTCTCAGCAAACTCTATACTTCATGTTTCTTGATTTTGCTGTTAGGGTTAGAGTTGCGGTTTTGCTGCTGGGTTATGTTGTGATATTGCAGTTTGTTTAGCCTCTAGTCAGCTTTGCATTAGTTTTGTAACAATGTGAGAGAAATTCTCAGTTAAAGGTTTGAGTGATTGATTGCAACACACTCCCAAGCTACGTGTTTGGCTTTGTAAACCCACTGATTAGTCCACCGAATAATACATGTTGCCTGGTTTCAGTTTCCACTACCATCGTTGTGATTTTCTCTTTTGGTCTTTATGGCTGTTCCTGACTAAACCACCACCTGTGCTGCATTATATAAAGAGAAATTAAGTTTAAATAAGTTCATTTGAGATTCAGAGGTCAAAGGTGCGTAAGATTCAAATGTGCTTCTTAAAACCTGCATGAGGTCAGTATCTTTTCTGAATCGAACATAAGGACACCGTCAGAAATGATCTTAAGTTCAAGAACAGACCTAAAAACATTTTTACAAATGATGCCCTTGCTCTATTGAAAATGCCCTGATATAACTTATGTTATTTGGTGTTATATAAATAAAATTGACATGAGTTGACTTGGAGTGCAATAGAAGTATAAAGTCTCTTAAAATCTATATAGTCAAAAATGTCCTCGACTGTACATTTAGATGCAATTAGAAGCTATCGTGTGTGCAAAAAAAGAGAACTGCAGTACAAATAGTGAGTTGGAGCCGGAGACGGTATATTAAATAGGCTGTAATCCTGATTAATATACAGTCTATGGTTGAAGTGAGTTGTTTCCACACGCCCTCCTCCTCCCCAGACACGGCTGAGACCGACAAGCTGCAGGAGCGACAATAACAGGCAACAACGAGTCCTACACTGTGAGCCGATCAGCTCTTTGAAACTGTCAGTCGTCTGTCAATGTAAAGTTAAGCCTGTTAACACTGAAAACAAAAGCCCACACTTTGGACGATGAGTTAAGTGACTGCCTGTCTCACTGCCTGCCAAACTCCATTAACATATTGCTCAGTTTAACAGTTATAAACATCTACTCCTTTATACAAGATTATTAATGAATTCTTATGACTCATAAACAGACTCTAACTTATCTGGTAAAATTCTGCATTCTACAAAAGTACTTGCAAGTTACAATCGACCACTGAAGAAAAGTTAGGAATGTCGGAAAAAGTTCAAGAACGGACTAACACATTGTTTGCAGTGATGAAAAGACGGTAAGATATCATGTAAGGAGTAATTTGCTCCCCAGAAACAATCACCTGAGTTTTTGGTGCTGTTTGTGTCGTGGTTGGCGAGTGCTTTGTGGCAGCCAGTGGCGAGATCAACCAAACGCCCACTCTCGTTGACAAAGGATGAACATCTTTTATCATTTGTGTTGGCGCTGGTTCACACAGCCTAAAGGTAAATAGCCTATCATCAGAGAAGGTGAGCTGAGGAAATTGAACTTTAATTATTTATACAATGTTTGTAGCACAGTCTGTCTGCACAGAAAACAGAGGACTAATTAGTTTTGAAGTTGTTATCAGCAGGTATGTGTCTCCTGCCGTTCTCAAATGAGACAACACGAGTAACAACGGATAGATCGAGCCGTAATAAAGCAACTAATAATAGACATCAGCATATTTCCATGTATATTTAAAGAAGGCCTGTCAACTTATGATTACAGAACAAACACTAAGTCAAACAATGTGCTGAACAGAGGCTTAAAATATTCATACATTTTAGTTGCAGCATGCAGAGCTGTCTCTTGCTTTTCAGAGGCCACGCAGCATTATGTGCTTATGTGTGACAGTCACACAGTGTAACAAATGATAAGACTACAGGAGGCAGACGAATAATATAAAAAGGACTGTGACTTTAATTCTGAAGTAATTTAATCACTATTAAAAATTTAGCTAAATAGGTGAGTCAAGATTACAGCTAATCAGCAGCATTTACGGGCTATAAAAAAAAAGGTCTGGTAATCAACAAGCTGATTTATAAATGAGCTCCAAAGAGGCCAAATCATCTGTGACCAAACTGCAGCTGCATCAGTCAAAATAAACTGAGAGATTTTTTTTAATATGTCAAGGGGAACGGTCTGGAAAGTCATGACAAACTGTGTGAAACATGCACTGCATTGACAAAGAGCAAAGAGAAACAGCAATTACTGACTGAAAAAATAACAAAAAAAAAAGGACATGAGGGACCCAGACCTCATATAAAACACCTTTGTAGCCGCGTGTGCGCTGGGGATTTAATTACTTCAAGCTCAAAAGCCTTTCTCAATGAGTGCTGAGAATATTTTTCTGCCCCTCTACACTCCTCTGCACACGGTTCCCCTGCCCCACCCCCCCCCGAGTATTAACACATAATATAAATTTGTGCTCACATTTTCTTCTTTTTGTGTTTTTTTTCTGTGCATCTGATAGCTAGACATTTTGTCATTTTTATTCCAAAACCTCAGTGTGTAAACCAGTCATATGTGAGGTATTTCCAGGGAAATATTGCAGTATGCGAGCACCGAACACTGCTGGCATAAATATCCCACTATGCAATCTGGGAGTAGCATCAACAACGACATAACAGACAGTCAATAACGCTTCAATTTAAATGTAAGTAAGGTTTCACCACGTTGGATTTCACTGACAGGCGAAACACGTCTCCAACTGGAGGCTTGTGTCTAGAGGAGAACCCAAGATTTGTCAGATTTTCTTGAACTCTCACAAGATTTGTACTATTCCCACCGTACTGTGCTGCGATTGACTACTACTTAAGCCCACTACCTGCTGCCTTGACACTCTGTCTACAAGTTTCTTTTCAGATGTTTTTTAAACTACACAGCATCAGATATACCACAGATAGTCAACAGCTCTCTTCAGTCAGTTTATCCAACGGCCCCCGAAGGCTGCAGTAATTAAACCTCTTTAAAATAAAAAAAAACATCTGGATGCCTCAGTAATAAATAACTACGAGCCCATATCAAACCTACCTAAGATCACTGAAAAGGTTGTTTTACAGCAACTTAATGCCTTCTTGGAGGACAGCTATTTCTTTAATGCCTTTCAGTCTGGGTTTTGAGCACACCACAGCACTGAGACTGCACTTTTAAAAGTTTTAAATGACATTCGTCTGAGCGGTGATGCATCAAAGATGTCGGTTTTGGTATTAGTTGACCTCAGTGCTGCATTCAGAACAGACCAGAAAAGCAGGTGGGAATTTCTGTCGCTGTGCCAAATTAGTTTAAATCTTATTTACAAGACAGGGATTACTTTGTGTCTGCTGGCAATTATGAATCTGAGTGGATATAAATCACACTTGGAGTTCCTCAAGGGTCAAATCTTGTGCCTCTGCTATTTAACATCTACATGCTTCACCACGCTATGATTATGGAATAATATAACATCATACTCATGAAGATGACATAAAACTCTAAATAACAGTGTCGCCACATGACTTCAGTTTGCATTTGCTTAATAATGGTAATGAAGAAATGAATTAGTGGTTGTGCCAGAACTGGACACAGAAAAACCAAGATAGTTGTTTTTGGCCCCGGAGAGCAAAGATTAAAAGTCATGACACTGAAATCTGCAAATCGAGCCAGAAATCTTGGTGTAATTCTGGACTCAGACCTAAACTTCAACAGTCACATAAAGACAATTACTCAGTCAGCCTACTACCATCTCGAAAGAAGCAAAGAATCAAAGGATTTCTGTCAGAACAAGATACAGATAAACTTGTTCATGTTTTAATTTTCAGCAACCTGGACTATTGTGACAGTGTCTTCACAGGTCTGAGCAAAATATGAGTCAGACAGCTGCTGCTCGTCCAGAACGCCGCTGCCAGAGTCCTCGCCAACACCAAGAGAGAGGAGCGTATTACAGCAGTGCTTAAATCACTGCACTGGCTTCCTGTGTGTCAAAGTGTAGATAAATAGATAGGTAGATATATTTATTTGTCCTTTGAGAAATTCATTATGTGCCTCACAGCGATTGTCAGATAATATAAACACTCATACAACAACAACAGAAACAAAACCAACAACATCAACCCACCAGAATGACACAATATTACTCTAAACATACACATCACCTGTCATCAAAGTGCTCCGCATATTATAAGGTGCAGCATCCTCACACACACAGTGTCAGTTATCTTTGTTTCACAGTTTGTTCAGCCGTACAATAACAGTCTTCTTGCCCGATTGGTTCGGCATGACAGCACCCTATACCACCTTCATATGCACTAAGTAGGGGATGCGTCTCCTCTCTAATAATCGCCTGCCCTTTTCCTCACCGCTCGGGACTCACAGATCATCGTCATGCAATTTTGTTGTTGTCCAGCAGTCCTGCTTGACATATTCACTATCTTATGTGGTTTGTTTTTGTTATTCACAGACAATGAAAAATGCCAGGCCGCAGAACAGAAAGTTAAAAACCTCTCCACAAAGGAGCGGTAGAAAAGGACCGGTATGTGTTTGTCTAAGCTAAACTGTCTAAGTTTAAACATTAATCATAGGTCCTGCAGACTTTTCTTATATATATTTATATATATATATATATATATATATTTTTATATATATATATATATATATATATATATATATATATATATATATATATATATATATATATACATATACATATACATATATATATATATATATATATATATATATATATATATATATATATATATACATATATATATAGCATCTGTGTTTGAAATCCACGACAGTTTAGAATCTATTATTGTTCCACCACTTCAATGCCCTCCTCTTCGATACTTGTTTGCTGGTGGGTGTTGTTACCAGTCCTAAAGTCAAGGATGATTTCTTTAGTTTTCTTGGTGTTCAAATGGAGGAAACTGGACCTGCACCAACCAGCAAACTGATCTACCCACACCTCATAACTATTTTCATTATCATATTGAATCCAGCCCACGATTGCCACATCATCAGCAAACTTAATAGTAACATGATCACATGTGTTGCTCCTACATTTGTTTGTACAGAGAGTCAATAATACGTTTCAGTACTAGATCATCATCAGGCAGTCGTTTGCCTGATGAAGGTCTAGTAACGAAAAGTCACAAATAAAGTCCTTTTGCAACTTTTTGGTCTACTTGCTTCTCTCCTACACACCTTTCTCATCTAATCGATGTGCAAAGAGTTCCTTTGTTTCAAAGTGTGTATTTTAAAATCATATTACTTGTCTAAAAGCACTAACTAGTCTTGGGCCTAAATTCATCCCTGATTTACTCGTGCATTATGAAGCATCAAGTGATGCGACCTTTAGTTTCTGTCCTCCCCACTGATGGAACAAACTCTGAGGATACCTGAGGTTGGTTGAAACTGTCAGCTCATTTAAGTCAGAGCTTAAAGCATTACCGTTTACTGCAGTTTTCTACTAAAGTAGACACATAACCTCTTGTTAAGATATAACCTCTAGCTATTGTTTTTATATTTGCTTGCTTTCAGTTTTATTTTTATATCTTTTAAATGCAATTTCTGTAATGTTTTGACTGTTTTATTGGCTTGCTTTTGGCTTTTGTTTTTATGATCTCTTAAATGCAATTTTAATGTTCTAACGCTTTATTATAATGTATTTCTATGCTTCTGTAAAGCATTTTAAATTGCCTTGTGTTATGAATAGTGCTGTATAAATAAACTTGGTCTTACTACTGAGCTGTGATTGGATAGATCTTGTTGCCTCGAGAACGTGTCCTTGTGAAGGAAATCGTTGTGAAATCGTCTGTTGTGAAAGGTTCTATTTTAACCGTTTTTTTCCTAAACCTTCCCAAGTACTTTTTGTTCCTACATCAAACTCCATCTGAAAACAAAATAATAATTAAAAAAACTGAGAATAATAAATCAACTAAGTCTAAGAAAAGTGACACTGAAAGGTACTGTGCCGAGTTTTGAAAATGCAGTTGTGCAGCGGTACACACAATTATATTTAAGGATAGTACACCTTTTAGGCGTGTACTGCTTTGTATGTGATTTTGAATGCAGCCATAATCTGGCACATAATCCTCCGTAAAATCTCAGTATGTCATTTTCAGATTGCAGTTTTTACACAGATTAAACAAGATACAGTGTGTTAATTACTGACTATTACCAAGCATGACACATCTGCCGTATCCGTCCCCTGCACGGCTGCAGCGCCCACCGCGTTTTGCCTGATTATGTTTATTTGCTCAGGTTTTATTGATTAGGTCCTCTTTCCTTGCTCTTTGTGCCTCTACCATGGCTAAGCAGGCTAAATGGTTTCTACCTGTTTTTTTTATGATTGTAAGTCTGCACAGGGTCTTTTATTTTGAAAATTAACCTGATTGTCCCTGCCTTTTCTGTGTCTGGCTTCCTGCCCGTTCGATCTGCTCTGTGCTAATTGACGTGGCATCTGTCAAAAACCGACTAAGCGTGTATCTGAAGCGGAGCAGAGCAGAGAGCCGCCTCTGGGATGTGCCGTGGCTCCTCTGGTGGAATCACAAGCATCGTCTAGAATGACCGCAGATGGCTGCAGCCATGCCTGGTGGTAAATTGCACGTTAGAGGTGCTGGCAGATTTTGTTACCTGTGGACAGATCGCTTCAGCTCCATATTTACCATACAGAAATAATACCAGTTTCACAATAACTCCACAACAACAAGTATTATTATTTTACATTTTAATTATTATATAATTTTGATTACTGTACTTTGAAAAACTCACACTAAATAAATGTGTCCAGCATCAACCAAAGTTATCAACGGGCTCCCAGCCGCAGGTGCAGCATGCAATGCAAGTTTGTTTGTTGCAATATGAGATGCTTTTTCAAATCGTTCAGAGATTTTCAATATAAAACTTGAAATGATTTCAGTGTGAGTATCAGTACTTTTTGAACATTTTCAACACATTTTAACAAAACCATTGTAATACTGATAACTCTGATCATGATATGAAATTGTCAAAAAGTAAGCAAACAAATACACATCGCTAAATGTTGAACAAGTCCTTTAACACAGTGCCTTTCGGACATCTTTGTCAACCTGTGAAGGTGGGAAATTTGGAATTTACCGCCAACATGTTGCACTCACATTGCAAACAAAGTGGTACACAGCAGTGGCAGAAAATGAATAAAGCCGTGACAGTTCACATCAGCACATATTCTGGAAAACAGTGTACAAGATTAATGGTTAATCTTGCGTGTGTACATTAAGTAACGGTAGTAGACTTGTGATTAACATCCAAGCTGTTAATAAGATGAAACTGTTGAAGACGGGCCTCCATTATTTACACCTTGTGGCTCTCTCATTAGTCCAGTTCATGTGACATGATTACTCATGGCCGATGATCACACAAAAGCAAACAGCCACCAACTCTGACTTAATCACATTATAATTTCTTTCACTTTAAAAAAAATGACAAGGAAACAACATGCAGATGTGGGATTAGTCAGGCCGTGACAAGCACTCAGGAAATCTTTCAAACCTAATTTACAGCTATAAATATCTCCATCCATTCATTTTCATTTATATCTCCTTCGATACATCACACATCTCCAATGTCGGCGGCTTCATGACTGATTCTGATCTCTGCTCGACACCTCTGAACAGCCAGCGTGAAAACCTCCGCACCTGCAAACATGATGTATGTGTGCGTGTCACATCTGCCATTTGCATTCTGCTGCTAATCCCTCCTAGCGGGAAGGTTATTACCCTGCTTGCCAGTCAAACGCTGCCCAAGAACAGACAAATATGCTTTCTGTGTGGACATGTATTTATGGACATGAAGGGAAAAGAAAAAAAAAGAAAAAATCCCCCCCCCCGGGAGGAGAGACGCAATGTGTGGGTTCGCTGTAAATTCAACCATCTATTTTACAAGCACAAACACGCATCTCACACATGTAAAAAATGACTACATACATGCGTGAACGACCACCCCCACTGTGATAACATGAAGACAGGCCATTCACAGTTTCACATGTACAGTACATGACTCCCACTGTCAGACTTTTCCTCTCAGAACAAAAAAATCTTCTCACATTGTACTGGTTTGAACAAAGTCCTCTTTTACTGAAACGAATCAATTAAAATTTAAATTCAAATTAAGCAATTGGGATATCTGCATCGCCTCAAAGGAAAAATATCTAATATATTTACTGTAATAAATCAGTATGGACATGATATGTCATTCAAAATAAAAAAAATACATTTAAATACTTGCTTCTCTGACAACAACCTTTGAAATTTCTCTTCAGGCTTGTAAGTTTCATGTTAATTAAAACTCAAATTAATGTCAAACGTTCGCCGAATGACTTAGTGTTTGTTTATGAGTCGTCAGAAATTGTCAATAATCTTATAGGAGAAGCAGATATTTGTAATGGTTAAACTGAGCAATATGTTAATGGAGTCTGGCAGGAAGTAAGACAGGCAGTCACTGAAATCCAAGTGTGTGTATTTTCGGAGCTGTGGGCTTTTGTTTTTAGGATAAGAGGTTTAGCACCTGGAGCTTTCCTGAACTTTCCTGAGCCCGTGGAAGGAGGAGGCGGGGGGAAACAGCTGGCTTCAGCCATAGACCGTATATTAAAAAATATTTCAACCTATTTAATAAACCATCTGGACTGATGTTCTCATGTTTGGATGCACGACTGTCACACATTGGTTCTTTAAGGGTTCACAAGTGTTTTTTTGTTTTTTTTCCACAGACTGTGTATCCAATGGTGTTGAGTGAAAAGCAAATAAGATTGTCTCATCTCACCGCCATACATGCCCACACACGCAAGACGGTCTGAAATCTGATTTCCGCGGCCAGACTGAGACACACGTCTTTAAATCTGAGTCGAATATCAAATCAATGCTTTAAATCTGATTTGTGAAAATCAATTTCCGAGTGTCTGTGCGTCTCGCTTTCCAGACTAAGACGCATGAAATGTCCTCGACCGCCAATCCACTGTTTGATTACTCATTATACAGAATATGTTCACTACAAGTGAGTTTATGAATTCTTGTTGTTAAAAACACATTACGTGTGAGTGTATGTCCAATCACAGGGTATTCACAAAGTATTTTACTAATCAGTGTCTTTGATTAGGAGACGTGTTCTCATCTTTTCATGTCTGAGAGTGTTTGGCATGTTTAACAAATGGTCCTGCGGTGTAATGAGATGCAGTGAGCTTCTTTGTGTGGAGATTGAACATATTAATTTAGCTGAATGTGTGCGTAACGCACTGAATCTAATAATTCAGATTTGCTCCAGTCACTGTTGTATAATTTCTTTGAATTCAGTGAGTATATAGTGATAAACAGGCATAACATTTCAAATAAATCCACCATTTCATTTTTTTTTTCAGTCAGGCCCACATAGACCCACAGAAACACACACTCACGGAGACATCTGTCCTCCCTCATTCGCAGCATTAAGAGAGAGTATCACATCAAAACACATGCACAGAGAAACACAGCCAAAATCCCAGTGTGAGTAATCTCATCAGTGGGGTGTTCAGACAGGTGGCTGTGTGTAGGCAAACCTGCTTGATCCAGAAGACAGAGAGCACCAGAGAGATAACCACTGATAAAGTCCCTTGAGCAGACATGAAACAACTCGGATCAAGTGCGTATCTGTGCAAGTGTGTGTTTGTGTTGGCATGTGTGTGCATGTGTGTGTGTGAGCTCCATCTTCCCTCCAGGGCCGTGCACCATTGTGTTCTCCTGAGGCTGTCAATAGTGTTTAAAACACAGGTACAATACAACTCGCTGCTGTCTGGGTCCCAAGGGCGTTCGGTGTTGCCTTATTTAAGCTGACAGACTCCGATGAGCAGAGCTGATAATGTCTGTTAATGTTAAAATCATCATGGATAATGCATGCATTTTTTGTCTAAAGGTGTTCAAATACTTGTTGCAGAAGGACTTTGAAGCAACAGACTTGATCTGCTCTGTGCAGCAGGATGGTTACCATCTGCAACTTCTGTTATGCAACGGACAAGGCTGAAATCTCTCTTGAATTTAAAGAGATAGTTCGGATTATTTGATGTAGAGTGAGTTACTTATTGATCGGCACGCCCTCAGCTACAAGAAGTAGCGGTAGTACCGGCACGGAAGCTAAACAATGAACTGCTGTGAGCAATATCAGCAACAAAAGGTAGCCACTTCAAGGATTCAAGGATTCATCTATTATCATTATACAACACAGGGTTGTATAATGAAATAAGAGTTGTAGTTCTTTCATGCTACACAAAACGTATATCGATACAATCTGTCTTGTCAAGTGCAACAACTTGATCCAGGATGCTGCAGAGCAGAGCACAACAATCTCTGGCCAACTTGAGTTACATTTTGCCCATTTAATTTTCCTGTAGCATGGCACCTATCCCTCACATCCGCTCCTCCTGGGGTGGTCTGCAGCGGCATCCAGCTGATCTGACTGCATTTTCAAAAGGTGCCGACTGCATTTTTGATCACCTCAGGATCTGCTCCTCTTTAATCCAAATCCCACACTTTCTTTTCCAATGCCTATGAGTATATTTCTGTCATAGGTGATGTGTTTTTCAGCAAATAAAGCTGAAAAAACAACAGATTAAAGGAGAAAAGTACCCAAGTTTGAAGGAGCTACCAGCATCTGCACGCACAGCAGTTACTTTTTAATAAAAGTTTGTGTAAGAAAAGCAATATCACTTTAGGCATACACTATATTTGGAATATTTTCACTAATTTACTTTACCACCAGACAGTGTTTTCCACTGGAAAACCACCATTATAGAAGTCAAATATCACTCTCTCTCCAAACCAAACAAACTCCATGAGCAAAATCAGTCATTTTACCTCACAAAACATAGGAGATGCTGGTGTACCACTGCCTCAATATATTAGTTTGTTTGTTACTGTGTGATTTCTGTGTTTTAAAAGGTCACTTCAGATTCAATGAAGTAACACAATCACACAGAACAAACTAACCAGTGGAGGGTTGCAGTAGACCAGCAACTCCTGTGTTCTGTGAGGTAAAATTACTGATTTCGCTTATAGAGATTGGAGTTGGTTTGGAGAGAACATTGGGATTCATGCAAGAACCACTTTGTTTTTAAGTGGTGGGAACAAATGATTACAAAAACAATTTCTGACTGGTCCAGACCTGTTGTAGAGTCGTGCAGTCAGTCTGCTGGCATCCAAACCAAAGTTTTTCACTAATGACTGTATATTTCATTAGTCTGAAGACATTTTGAGCTTGAAAAATAAATTAAAATTCACAATTATGATGACATTACCCTGTTTGACTACATTTCAAATTATAATAATTGCAAATGTACATATAAGTCTCTGTCCAGGCCAACATCCTCACTCATTCTGTTGTCTTTGTCCATGATGAAAATGTCCTTTCGGTGCAGTCAGTGATCGCCCCTTGCTGTGGCTGTGGCAAGTTTTTTTTCTCTGAATTCATTTTCATATGGAGACATTTCCTTTTTATTTCAGTGACAGTCCAGCAGCATTCACCTTTCCCGTTTATTTGCTTTAGCGGGTCTTTTAATTCCACTGCTGATGTTGTTAAAATGACAGATTTTCCTTTACGGATCTTTTTTCTCTTTGATGCCATTTTCATGAATGAACACTTCCAGACATATGAGACCAGGAAGCGCAGCCATATATGGTATGATTGGGGCAATAATTACGCTTATTTACAAGTCTCATGCACTCAAATACACACAGGTGGATCATTTACACAGTTATATGAAGTTACAAGTGTTTGTTGAATCTGACATGACATGTTTGTATGAGGCCTTCATACAAAAAAAAGTAAGACAAATTTAAGGTAAGAATACAAAAATGTTCTTTTTTTAAATTAACCTTTTTTTAAGTGGCTAAAATATCAGTTGTTGCTGACCTTGTTCACAGCATTTCATTATTTAATTTCCACTGCTTCTCCAAACTGTGGGGGTAATACACTGACTAGTACCTTATACAACTCCACTTCAGATAATCTGAATCTTCCCTTCAGTGGTGGACTCAGGCTGTCTGAAGGGCATGGAACAAAAAGAAAAAGGACACCAGCACGGTAAAGGTCATGATGCATTCATGGTGAAGCAGTTCCAGTCCCTGGTTTAAATTAAAATTGTTTTATTATGGGGCTTAAAGTGCAACAACTACCAAGACTTTGCAATAAAAAGAGACAGGGAATTATTAACTATTTAATCATTAAGTGGCACCTAGAGGCCAGTCTGTCGCTGCATCATATTTGCTCCACTGGACGGAACCACAGAGGGCACTTTAATATATTTTATCTACCATGGGAATATCCAAGACTGAAACACGGGGGCATCACAGGGTCAATCTGCCCTCCACGAGTCCACCAGTGTGTCTCTTTAACACCAGCAGGAGAGCTGCAGTTCAGTGGGTGCAAAATGATGACACAAAGCTTTTTTAATGAATCCCACTTGTGGAAATGTTTTGTAGGGCTGCTGGAGTAAAGGGCAAAAACTAACAAGCTAAAAACCTGCTCAGAAACACTTCCGAACCTCACAGTAAGTGCAACATGAGGTGTTTTTAGGACTGTCCAGAAATTTGGTAATTCCTATGGTACTTTTTTTTTTTATTGTGTTTCTATGGCGACGTTACACAACCAGCTGGATGATGAAGATGTCTAATCCTCATAGTGAGGTGAGGAGAACAAAAAGAAAAAAATAAATATAAAAGAGCAGCTGAAGAAGACAGTGATTGTTGTTTGTTTGTGTAGATTCCAAGAAATGAGTGAAGGAGGCCGCCAGAGAACCGAAAACCTGACAAAAACCATATATATTATATTCAAATTAAGAATTTATTATAGTTGATCCGACAGAATAATGTCTATCTTCAGTAATTCATTCTTGACCTTGGAAATAGTGTTTGGACAAAACATCCTCAACTCGAGTTCTGTTTTCATGAGAAGTGAACAAACTTGATGAGGTCAGCTGCAGTGCAGACTTCTATAAATAGCGGCCTGGGTACCAGACAAATCTGCGAGCTTGTGCCTTATTTGTTCTGGCAGATACATCTGGCCATCCTCCCGTTCAGATTTCCACCCATCCTGGTTCTTGTCGGCAATCGCAACTGTTTACTGATCATGTTGCAGGGTTGATACAGCGGGCCCGTACGAACGTTTCAGGCACAAATCTGGGATTCATCAATATCGTTTTACCTGAATTTGTTCGTACTCCATTCATTTAGAACTGCCTTGGACCATGCGTGCGCAAAAATGATGACAGCCTGGCTGTCTTAGAAAATGTTGAAACACGCCATTTAACTAAATATAAAGCAAAAGCACATTCATTAAAAAATCCCATTTCTGGATAGGTCCTGTAATTGCGGTGAGTCTCTTATCTTGGTCTGACAGATCAGATGCTCCTTGTTCTTCAGCTGTTTCCTTTATTTTTCTTCTGGTCTGTTTTTCTTTTTGATGCGTCACCTTTAATGTCAAACCATTTCTTTTTCATTTGTGACACAGTCCGTTTCTTCCGTGACACAACACCACATGCACCACTTCGATTGTTGCAGTCCAAGGAGTTATTATTACGAGTCGCAGTGTCTGGTTCTCAGTCCGCCTCCTCGGACACGGCAGTGTGGCGGTGTGTCCGCGGTAATGACTGAATGGGGTTAGGAAGGCGCTCAGCACTGGTCAAAAGCAGGTACATCAGAGAAATAAAACATCATTTCCTGATTGTTTCACAGCAGTTGAACACCCACACACGCTGCAGCAACACCTGATTCAACTTGAATGTGACTTTACTTCACTGCTCTCTCTATGATACTTTTCTATCAGAACACATTTCCTCATATAGAGAAAAAAAGGGTGTGTGTCAGTATGCAGATTGCAGGCAGTGGATACGATGCTTCACTAACACACACACACACACGCACAGTAAGAACAAACTTGGCCGGTGCGCATGGTTCATAAATCTGACGGTGACTTTGCGTGGGAATTTATTTTGTGCACACAGTAAGAACATTTCTACGAACATGTTGGTGAATGAGTCTCAATAACTGTAGAGAGGAGGAGCACAACCTCATTGGCCGTTGAGGCGGTTTTGTAAACAAAGATGGCTGCTGCTGATGTGAGACAATTTGGATGTTATATTTTCTCTAAAGGAAGAGCAAACAACTGCACTTAAAGCTTTTGTTTTGTTGAAAAGATGTACTGTAGGTCGATCCAGCTGTATCCACAGACATTTTGGCCTGTCCTTGTTTATAACGCCCCTTGGAAATCAAAAATGAACTGAAAGGTTCCAGACAAATTTTTATTTACAGGCTACGTAAGGGACTCTTAGCTTAAGTTTTTTTGTCCAAACAACAGTAAAGCACTATGTTGGATTTTAAAATTTAATGTATTTTCTATTTTGTGCTTGCTGGGTGGATCATGTCGTTTCTGTATACTAGCCTTTGAGATCAGTGATGATGACTGACAGAGTCCTGAGTTTTACCAATGGCTGCAATCCATCAACAATATGTTTAACCTTGACTAGCGAGGACATTTTTGCAAGAGAATGGACGGCGCAATTCAAGGAATAAAATGTTTCTCTCCTTTATACTTGCAGAAATGATGGAGATTGTTGCAGAACTCCTTCACAGCTTTTGAAACAGACCAGGACCTGTTTGCACAATCTGTTCATAGGTTTAAACTTAGACTCGTTATGACAGAAGTGTTAACAAAGAGAAGATATGAACATCAGTCCTTTAAAACAAATTAAATGCACAGTATGTCGTTTCTGCTGCTGATGAAAATCTATCTGACATCAGAAATAGCTGATTGATGTTCCTGTGGTGTGACAAACTTCGAACAAAAAATTACTGTTGCTTTAGAAGATCTTTAAATTGTACGGTGAAATATGCAGCAGACAGCTAATCTCTGATTAATCCCTGTTTTAGCAAAAAGGTTTATCCTGAGAGCAGGGGAGCTCTGAACTACAGAGTCTTAAAGCAAAGCAGCATGTGGACGTTTACTTTGGGGTTTTGCTTGGTATTGATTGGAATTAAGTATTTCTAAGTTTTGTCTGTGTTTTGGTCTTTATTGGTGGTTGTGTTTATTTGTTTTAGTTTTAGTTTTGTTTTTAATAGTATAGAAAAACACTATAGTAGTACATTAAGGTCTTGTTGCTGCATTGATTGATTTGCCTAAATTAAGCCTTAAAGTTCTCAAGTTAAGCTTGTGTCCCTGCCTTTACTGCTTGGTCCCTAACAAACACCACAAATTGAGTGCAATTCAGTTCATTGTATTGGAGAGAAGGCAGACACCTCTATGGCCGATATCTCCAAAACTCTGCAACTCACACCAGAAAAATCATGATTGATAAAAAAGCATGACAGGCCATGTGAAAATATATATATGTATATGTTTTTTTTTTTTAAATTTGGGAGTGAAAGGTTCCTTTAGTTTAAAAAAAACCTGTTTAGACTGTTGAATATAATCACTATATCTTATCTGACACTTAACTCTAAAATGCTGTTTTCTAATGATGTAAACTGAGAAATTGTACCTCAAATTACAAAGCCAGTGTTGCAAATGTCTGTTACGTTAGCATAATCAAATATTGCAATTAATTATATATTATAATTAATTACATTATAGTATGGATTAGCAGTTAAGTTTTTAATATATTGTTTAGGCCCCTAAAACTGTTATCTTTGGCAGCAGAAAGTCTCTGCAGCAGAACGAGCTGTGACTTGCTGCAGTGACTTGAACATTAATGAGTGTCAATTTATTGCTTGCTTGCTCTATAATATACTATCTTCATGGGATACTGGAGATTTATTAAATGTATTTGTAGTTTTTTTTTTTCCTTAGGTACCACCTTTGTCCAGTTTTAGAAATGAGTAATAAATCTTCCCTTTTAGCGCCGGCCAACAAAGTGATTCCTGACCCTCGGAAGCACCCAATCTGCACTGATCCAGCGGGGGTCAGCTGGTTAACAGAGATCAGCACGTAATTTGCTCCCACAGAGAAAACGGTTTGATCATCCAATGTGTGTAAATGTTTTTTTTTTTTTTTCAAACACTATTACATGTTCCACTGAGCTGAATCATTTTCTTTAAAGGAGTTTGTTACCAATTACCAGGCAGATGACTGGTTGTGCGCCGTCCTGTGATGGGTGTTCTTTCAACTACAAAACAGGACGGTGAAAAAATAAAAAGCATCAGACTGGGTTTCATATCTGCCTCCTATAGTAACATACTCTCGTGTTGTTTGGCTTTGATAACTTGTAATCAGGAGGTACTATCATAATAGCTGTTGGTATCTGGTGCACAATGAAACACAATGGATATTCTTAGGCTTTCTTTCAAGTGCAGGACGCCTCCGTAGCCAATTATCAACACGCCTGTTAGCTGAGTATTTGTTATGTGGTGAGACAGGAATGTTTCATTGTGGATGGGAGCTGCGTGAAGGTATAGGCTGCATTGTGAGCACATGATGCGTTAAATGAATTAAAATACAAAAAAGTGACTGATGTAGTTAAAAAAAAAACAGAACTGCTTATTTAAGAGACAATAATGAGGCATCCTGCGTGACACTCAAACTTTTCTTTGCTGACCCAACCTACAGATTAAAGGAAAAGCCTGAACGAATTAGCGTTAAATCATATGAAAGGCAGATACTTCTGGTGCTGTTTAGTCGGTGCAATGTCAAGCCTCGATGATGTGCCACTACAGCCTCACAGCAAGAGGTAGCCGCACTGATGTGGTCCTGCTTGCAAGAAGGGCGGCGCAGGGCCACAAACTGCCCTTTATGTACAAGCGACGATAAAAAGAGGCTTTTAAAGAGTCACAACATCAGTGGGTCAAAAGGCTCGATAAAGATGAAGTGTGGAGACGGTGACAAAAAGCTGCAGTCAAGACAGACAATCTTGACAGGAAGTCAAAGGAATCATTTCATCCTCTTAGATCCCAATTTAAAAAGAACTTCTTCTATTCAGCTTGTGCTTGGCCTCCAATAATTATTTAATTAGGTTCCTCGTTATGACATGACAGGCTATTGAAATACTACAAAGGCTTTCTGTGTTTGACATGACAGCATTTATGGTTTAACCTCTATATACTCCACATACTATAATCATCATGTAAGATATGACTTAATGTCAGTTTGCAGCTATGAATAAATCGACAGACCAGGCTTTCGCTTAATTAGATTAAAAAAAAAAAAAAAAAATTGGAATCTGAAGGGAGAAATACAACGCAGTGCTTTTCATTATTGATCTGATATTTAGCCTGTCAGCCTGTTAGCCCGTCAGTGTTAAACATCTGTACAGGTGTTATTTTAAGAGCCCTCACATCTCACTTATCAAAGGTTTTGTGTTGCTTAACAATTCAAGAATTAAATAAGTAATGTTCATATTGAAGCATAGAGCCTCAAATAGATTGTATGCCGTTTATGAAAATCACATGGCGAATGAGTGTATTCAGCCTCTCTGACTCATAAAATTCTTCATCAACTGTACAACATTATTCTGTTGACAGAATAAACCTTCAAAAAAAAACCTACTTATAAAATAAAAACCTCTCCAATTAAAAACAATATGTTTGTTCCAACTGACTCTTCTCTAAGCCCCGCCCTCCTTAGTTACTGTTGCTATGCCTGCCAAACTTTCCATTCTTGCACTGCATTTATGCAGATTATGGTGATAATGGCGGCAGATTTAACATCAAAATCGGGAGTAGTTGTTGAAACACAAGGTCTTTGAATCCTTAGAAACATAAACAAAAGCAGCCTCTCATTTCTAGCTGACGACGGTGGATTTTGTCTGCTAAAATAATGACTCACAAGCAGAGTTCATAAGTGTTGCTGGCTGATGCTAACTCCTTGAGTCAGCTGAGAATCTCCAGCTGACAAGAAACAAGAATGCTGTCAAACTGTACATGTACGGTTGGCTAGCAGCTGCATATATGATATAACATTAATGCTAAAAAAAACTGAGGCTAAGGCTAGCTTACATCTCAGCAAACATTGGTCGGATGGTGAAATACAGCAGGTACATCTACATGATATATGACAGAAACACACTCATTAACATGGGAACAGGAAGCACAGTGGACCAGCTGGACCACGATTGTGGAAGACAGCCCAGATAAGAGCTAAGCTAACCCGTCTTAGACCTGAGACAGCGAGCCAGAGTGAGACGCATCGTCGTCGATGTCACCACTTTGATTCTGCACCAGCTCACATCCTCCTCCTCAAACCCTCACAGATGCAGATGCAGTGGTGTCTAACAAGTTTAGCTGGAGCTAAAGTTACTGCACCTAGTGAGCTAGCATTAGTTAGCTGGACATGCTAACATTCACAGTTTATGTCAGAGCAGATGAAGACAGAGTTTTATCCATTCATCACACATGTGCTCTTGTGTTTCAGGTTTTTGAAACTAAAGAAAAGACTTCATCATCCAGACTCATGAAACGCAGAGTATCGCTCCTGCTCACCTTCAACATGTAGATAAATGGAAAGCCTGACAGCTCTAGTTACGGTTGCTAAGCTACGATTGGACAGTTGCTGTTTGGAGGTGGGGCTTAACGAAGGGTCAACTGAAGACATACATCTTAACAAATATAATGTATAATTAGATTTTTAGAAGAAGGAAAAAAGTAATTTTCTAAAGCAGCTGTAAACTTTAGTTTTTAGCAAACGCTGCAGGGACTGGACTGAATCAATGGACTTGCTGGGGACTATTTTCAGCAGCAGCATAATACACACACTTTAGTGCTCTAGTGTGTATTTACACAGCAGGACGGTGTGTGTGATATTGACTCAAAATAAAGAAGCAACGTGTTACTCAGTGTAGTGTGGCTCAGTAATGGATTCTTCATAGTATTTGGACAACAATGGAGATCTGAGGCTGTGGTTCCCAACCTTGTGTGCTTGTGACTCTTTAAAACTAAGTGATGTGTACTTACAACCCTTCATCATCTGCTGCATGTCTATTATTTATGACTGATTCAAACAAAACAGATTTTTTTTTCTTTCTTCTTTTCTTGAAAAAGTAAAATGAACCTGTAATTTACAAGAGAAACTGAAGGATTATAGTAAAGTCTGCACAAAATAACCATAACTTTGTGGAGCAGAAATATTTCCTTCTACTGTTAATCATCTCACGGCCCTTTAAAGGGATAGTTCAGACTATCTGAAGTGGGTTTTTAGGACGTCCTTATCGATGGTCAGTGTGTTAGCTACAGTAGATGCTGGTCAGCATGTCAGAGAAGAGTAACAGCACTGAAGTTAAGCTACGTACTGCTGTGGACAGGGTCAGCAGCAAAGGGTGTTTTAGCCACTTAAAAAAAATCAATATCAGTTTAAGTGCTCGCAGGACAGGAGAGTTGCTGGTCTACCACTGCCTCAATTGGTTACTTTGCTTGGGTTATTGTGTGACTCTGGTTAATCTAAACTATCCTTCTGAAACACTGAAATCACACAGTAACACAAACAAACTAAGAGATTGAGGCAACGGTAGACCTTCAACTCCCCTGCTGTGCAAGGTAAAATTACTGATTTTGCCTCTGGAGTTTGGTTGGTTTGGAAAGAGTGATATTTGTCTTATTTAATGGCGGTATCTGGTCAGAAAAGGCTGTCTGAAAGCAAAGTATAAATATTCTAAACATAGCATAAACTTAAACTAACACAGATAATTTTTTAAGTCACTAGAATACATTTTGTTGCCGACCCTGTCCACAGCTGTACGTTGCTTAACATCTGTGCTGGTGCTCCTGCTGCTTCTCCAGACTTACCAAACCTCAGATAATCCAAACTATTGCTGAAAAATGTTTTTGTGACACTCTGTTGGGATCTTAAGCCCGAGGTATGAAAACAATCTGTGGTGGAGAGGCATAAGCTTTGTCAGGCTTTGGCTGCACAGGTAATATCTCTGTTTGGATCAATTCATTGTTGGTTTTGATATTTTCATAAGAGTTGTTGACAACAAAGAATAAACACAGAATCCTACCAACCTTTTCCTTTAAGGGCAAATTTGGAAACTGACATTCTGGTTTTATTTTCTCCCATAAATACTGCAAGCCAGAAAACCACAGCAATATGAAGATATTTCATATATTATCTATAATTCTAATGTCATTTTATTCAGACTTTCATCCTCAGCCAGTTCAGATTTTCAGGTCTCTCTGAACATGAACACAGGGAAGTCCTCCAGCGCTGTCCTTTTACCACAGACTCACTAAATGGCTCATTTACCCCCCGGTGGCCAACTTCCAAACTGCGAGCTGGCACTCCAGTGGCTCCAGTATCACCATTAACAGCAGGGAGTAAAGAGGCTCTACAGTGTCAGCTCTAATCACAGCAGTCAAAACTAGCCATTATGAAGAAAACACCTAGCTGTCCTCTGTTAATAAAACCCAGACAAAACAAAGGAAAGGCACTCAGAGAAAGTGACATTAACCCAGACTGTTTTCACTTAATGCACAACAGCATGTGTTACCTTTTTGTTTTGAACATCAGACATGATTTGCAGCACTATTAGCTATTCATCTGAAGCACTGATGAATAAAAGCCACAGACTACAATCATAACACTCTGGCAAGGGCTGGTAATATGCAAACATTTCAAGGTTAAGGCAGGAATAATGTGGACAGATAAAGCAAACATAATATAGATCTCCTTAATGAATAATTCATGAAGGAATTACCAGGTTAATAATGCAACATTTCTCTTTTAAACATTAAAGGGTTTGTTTTTAAGCTCTCCGTTTGGCTTTTGATGAGTGAATCACCACAAAATTAGGTGTAAAAAAAATCTAAATCTCAAGAGCAGGATGTGCAGGAAGAGGAGAGATACATGTTTTTCCAACACGTTCGGTGCCTGAGAGCTTCCGAGCCTCTGTCAACAACGCTCTTCAAACTTTTCTGTAAGGTATCCTCCACTGGAGGAAGCAAACACAAGTATTGGGTAACGTATTCCTCCTGACTTCCGACAGCTTTGTTTCCATGGCAACTAATCCGCAGGCTGTGGCAGTAAAGAAGTACCTTGTGAACTTCTCAATGAGAACAAGTCACTGTGGACCGTGGAGTGGCAGCCTGTGAATGTTAATTATATCACAGACCTAGATAGGAACACAACAAGTAGGAGCAAAATTAGGCAATTTGTCCTTCATTACTTCTCTCCTGCGTGTGTAGAGGTGCCTCCATCTGAGACTGTTTCAAAAAGACAAAATTTAACTTTTTCCATCTCACTAAAATAACACAAAGATTGTCTACATACATGGACAGATCATGAGCCCCTGGCCACAGACATGAAAAAGCCCCCGTGTCTTTTTGTAGTCGTTCTGCATCTCTTTGTGGTCGTTTTGAATCTCTTTATAGCTATTTTTCACATCTTAACGGCACTTTGTGCCTATTCATGGTGATTTAACACAATAGTTTTGTGTCAAGTTGTTTTCTGTCTCTTTGTGGTCATTTTGCATCTATTTTCGGTCACTTTGCATCCCCCTGCAGTCATTGTGCATCTATTTGTAATTGTTTTATGCCTCTTTTTGGTTCTTTTTATCTCTCTGTGGTCAGTTTGAATCTCTTTTAGGTCATTTTGTATCTTTTCTTAGTCATTTTGCATTTCTGTGCAGTTGTTTTATGCCTCTTTTTGGTCATTTTGTTTTCCTTTATAGTCAATTTGCATCTATTTTCAGTTGTTTTATGCCTCTGTGGCTGATATTTCTTTGAGGTGCATCTCTATCAGTCACTTTGCGTCTCTATGTTTTACGTCTCTTTTTGTGGTTGTTTTATATCTCTTTTTGGTCATTAACATCTCTTTGTAGTCTTTTTGCTCTTTGTATTTGTTTGATGTATCTTTGTGGTTATCTCATGTCTCTTTGTGGTTGTTTAATATCTCTTTGTTGTAATTTTGGATTTCTTTTTGGTCACTGCATCTCTCTGTACTCATTTTGCCTGCCTCTGCAGTTGATTTGTGTCTCATTGTGGTTATTTCATACCGCTTTCTAGTCCTTTTGCGTCTTTTTCAAAGTGTTTTATGCCTCTTTGTGGTTGTTCAGTTTGAATCACTTTTTTGTATGTCTTTTTTGGTAATTTTACATTCTTTTGTAGTTCCTTTGCATCTCTCTGCAGTTGTATGGATCTTTGTGGTCATGTAGCATGTATTTTCAGTCATTTTATGTCTCTTTGTGGTTGTTTAATATCTCTCTGTGGTCATTTTGTGTCTCTTTATAGCTATTTTTAATCTCTATGTAGTTATTTTACATCTCTTTTCAATTGATTTGTTTGTTATTTGGTAGGACAGCTACAGGCAGACAGCAAATGGGAGAGAGAGAGTGGGGGGGGGCACATGCAGTCAAACCCATAGCCACTGCTGAGCACACAGCCTTGGGGCGTACGCTCTACCAACTGACCCACCAGGGCACCCCCTTTGTGGTCATTTCATGTCTCTTTGTAGTCATTTTGCATCTCTTTGTAGACACTTGGACCCAGGGGCATTCAAAGGACACCTGGGCCTGCGCCCAGCAAGCCTGTTCAGTAACCCATCCATGTCTATACGATGATAAACAAAGCTTGTACATGTGTGTGTGAGTGTGTGTGTGCTTGGCCAGGATGGAGCAGACTGTACAAAGGGCACCGTAATCAAGGCAACAAAGGCCTCTACATGAGGGTTAATTACAGTGCTGGGAAAATTATTGCTAACAGGGGCTAATGATGTGTGACATTAGCCACTGTGAGCTGATTGCAGATATAATTAGATGAATCATCCCCAAATGCCATGAAAATGTGATACTCTATTGGTTAATATTATCGATGTGGCACTGCCTTAAAACAGGAAGATATGGCAAATCAAGAAAATCCAACAATGAGTACTTCTGAGGAGGAAAAAGGTGTTATTACTCACAGCAGATACTAATAATAGGCAAAAAAGATGCCAGACTCCATCCATTCAGGGTGTTGGGGGGGGGAAAGCCTTTTCTTACTAAATGGAGCAAAATATGACATATTTTGCTCCATTTAGTAAGAAGTGAAGAAATCTTTGTTAGCAGAACTTTTACCTTCAGAACTGACAACTTCTGACAGAACCCCGAAACTTCATCTGAAAGTGATTGAATTAGGATGTTTTTGTTTGTGTTCTACAAACACTAACCCAGAAATGTTGGAGTGTTTCTTTTTTAATTCCTTTATAGTTGTTTACAAATGAATTAAAAATGAAAAGTTGAAATGCTTTGAGGCAGTAATTATTCAAAGCCTTGCAGCAACACTTCAAATCAAATTTGTGTGCATCCCATTAGCGTTAAACATGAAGATTCGCTGCAACCTGAATTAGGTTTTCGACTTGTGTGTTTACTTGAAATGGTTGGACATGATTTAAAATAAAACACAGCATGCATGGTCCGATGAATTTCTCCGTAATAAAGTGCAATGACATGACAGAGCAGTGAAAATCTCACATATAGTCCAAAGGAGCCGTAAGATTCAGAGAGAACTGAACATTAGAAATAATAACTTACAACAGAGCAACAGTCGGGATCATTAGGAAACAGAAAACTTCACAGTGTCTTGTTAGTGCAAGTCTTCCAACAAACTGAATGACCGAGGAGAAAAGGGTCAGCAAAGGTCAGGCGACAGATCAAAAACAGTACAAACTTCCTTTGATGAAGTAAATAAAAAAAACCAAAGGACAACAAATGTTTTATTTCTCCAGTCTTGGCTGTAAAGACGCCACGAAGCTGGAAAAAACTGCCACATGACAGCAGCCTGCAGACAGCAGAACAGCAGACGAGGAGCATGAGGCAAGATTGTTATAATTACCATAATAATAAACAACAAACTAAACTTTTTTAGCTACAATGAAACAGCTACAGAAACATCACATGTTGTATTATCCAAGAGTCTGTGTGTCTGAGACACATTTTGGACTCAAGACCAGTTAATTAGGGACAGCTGGTGCAATCGTGGACAAAAGCTGTGTCCCCAGCTGAGACCAAAAAAAAAAAAGCTGATTTTTGGGTGAGCGGTTAAGTTTAGCATTAGGGTTAGGCAAGTAGTGGTTAGGGTAAGTCTCCAGCCGATGAATGTAGTGTCTGTGTAATGTCCCTCGTGTATTTTCTAACAAACAAAGCATTCATTAGTCTCTGAGTGTGTGACGCTACAGAACTGAAAGCTAAAATGAATGCGGAAATTCCTAAAAAAAAAATAGCCACTAGATGCAGACTCAAAAAGTCATTCATTCTTCCAAGGACATCTTCCTTAACTTTTTAGCCACAGGACAAATAAAAGTCTTGCACCAAAAGTTTTACTGAAGAAAAGGAAGATATACATTAGTGCTCGTCGAATAATCGAAACTGATCCACTCATAGCCCTTGTTGGAGCAACCAACGCCCTATCTTCTGCCAGCGAGCATGAAAAAATAATTATTGAAGGAAAATTCCTCATTCTGCTTCTTTATAACTTATAAATGAACATCTACTACAAACAAGCCCTTACCAATCGAGTTCAAATGAGAAAGACAGGTGTAAAAAAAATTCTGTTTTTTGCAGAATACTTCAGTTTTTAAATCTGGCTTCTGTGGCAACATTCTCACTCGACTATGCTGGCAATGATGCACTGAAGCAACCGTAGCAGCAGAGCCTATAGTGTAAAAAACAAATCTTAAGAAAAGTTTCTGATACTTCAAATAAAAAAAAGAAAGTCAGCATTTTGAGGAAGGATTACAGCCAAAAAAAGAAAGCGAGCGCCAGAGTGGACGAACATAGATAACGATATGTGTAGCCTTCCCTCGATCAAGAGTCCATTTTTCATTGCCCTCTCCAGGTTTTCTCTCGATTTATGACAAATTTTCACCTCTTTTTTTTCACCTTATGTTATTCTAACCTGTTTCAGGCACCAAATGTCATTTTGTGACAAGGAAGTAAGCTGCACGCACCTAGCACATGCTCACACCTCATCAAAATCAATTTCAAACATCCTGGAAAGACAAATTCCTCTTAATGACTTAAAGTTTTGAAGGAAAAGGGCACATCTTTTCTTGGAGCAGCCTAACCGCTTGTTATTTTTATAAAATATTCAATTCAATTTAAAATCAGACAAGGCAAAGTTAAAAGTCTGCAAAAGAATGCAGGATCGTATGTTTTTAACTTGAGTCAGGTCCCCAAGATCTGGATTTAGATTCAAAATCATCCCTACGAGGTCTCAGGAAGCAGGTTATGTAGCTACTCAACTTCAATAATGGATTTGTCTTGGTTTGTGGTTTTTTGTTAGTTACTTCCTGTTTTATTTTGTAGTCTTTATCTTCCCTCGTGTCTGTGACTTTGTCCTTTTTTCCCATCCTGTTTGATTATGATTTGTTTCAACTGTGCCTGATTAGTTCCTTGTGTCTTTAGTCCTCATGTTCCCTGTGTTCCTGGTTTCTGTTCTGGATTATACTTTATGGTTTTTGGACTCTCGTTTTTTAAATCCTTGTTGGACTGTTTGTTTTTTCACCTCATATCCTCAGCTGCCTTTTGTTATTTTTTGTGTTGCTTTGCCTCCTTCAGTTCAACCTGTCCTAAGATTATTAAAGTCACTTTTGTTCATTTACTACTTGTGTCCCGTTTTTGGATCCTCCTAAACAAAACCATGGCAGGATTCTTATTTTAAAACTGTGGAAATGTATCTGTATGTAGGTATATGTTATAAGCACACGTAAACACTGTTTGTGGAATCACTCTCACCACCAGGAGGGGGAGAAAAAGTTCACCATTTGGGTTATAAAAGAAACTGTTTCACCAAAGGGAGTTAATATCCATATTTGACCGTGTTTTCCTGATTAGCACAAGCCTCACCCAATCATGCAAAGCTCCAGTAACTGCCACAGCAACAGTAAACAGTGCGCCCAAACTTAAAAAGACACCTTGGAGACATCACTGAGTAAACACTCATGTTTACTGCAGTCTATTACAGACCAAGTGCCAATTTACTTCTCAACGGTCTAAATTTCCCGTCAAAGATGGCAGGCGTCTCTAAAATTATTCTAATCAGTCGCCTTTTCATAATGAGACAACTACATCAGATCAAGAGAAGACACATATTTGACAGCAGACTCTTAAGTTGGAATGAGCAGCTACAGCTGATCTTGTTTTACAGCTTTCGTTTGGAAAAGTGTTTGAGAACCAGTCATGATACAAAAAAAACAGAGTAGCTTTAATACTGAAATGTGTAAGTGGTTGAGTGGCTGAGCCAAAAAAAAAAAAAAAAACAACACTGGCTCGAATGCATCCCATTCAAAGTCTCGGCAGCGACTTGCAGATAACTGTTCACAGAGGCTCCCTGTTGAGCTGGAAGAAAAATAAAACCCAAATCCAGATGGGACAAGCAAACAAAGACACGTCTAAGAAGATCTGAAGCTATATTCACAGCCACAAATTGTCACTCTTTAAACCGGATAATGTTTTTAAAGAAAACTGTGAAAAACAACAACAAAAAAAGCTGTGTTCAATATTTTATTACATGATTTTCTCTGTCAGTTGTAGAAAACAAGTCCCAATTTACTTTGCATTCAAAGCGGCACACTTCAGGACGTCATGGAGTTTGGAAAGTTTCTGAAGGCGCTGCACTTCAAATCTAGTCGACAGATGCTCTCCATTTAAAAGTCATGAAAATTGATTTTCACTCTGAGGCTATAGCATGATCCGCGTCCAGGGAGTCAACCTCCATAAACTTAGACTAAATCTATTAGAATCAGCAAAGACCGGCCGCGACTGACTGCCAGAAATGAATGTAAATGAGAGTCAAGCGCCGACTCTGAGACGTTTCATTCAGGATATGCTGCCCAGACAGAAATGTAGTCATATCAGGGAACAGAGCACGTAAAGAGGAAGCTTTGTGAGAAAAGAGTGCAAAGATAAGGAAGACCTGACATTTTAGTAACACTCATTGTTTGACTATCAGGGGACGTATTACAGAAACTTCCTATCTTAAATCTTAAGTTAAGATAGGAAGAGTCTAAAATAGGATTTCTCCCACTCGGTATTACAGAAGCAAATCCTACCTAACTGTATGAATCCTATCTTATCTTACTTCATCCTCTCTTATCTCAGGGTAGAAAACCCTAAGTACTCAATTCAACATTGCGTATCAACTTTTAAGTCTGTTACCTAGCAACTGGCACAACTTTTTTTTTTTTATCTTGCAGAGTTAACAACTTTATAACCGTTGTTTTTTTTTATTATTGAAACATAGGTGACTGAAACATGAATTGAAACATGCAAAAATAAATTGAGTAAAAAAAAAAGATAAACACTGGGCACAGATAAGTTATAGCCTTTGGTAACATCTGTGGAGAAATTCAAGACAATCTTTTTGGGAAATTTACCACAATGCTGGCGAGATCGTAGTCTGTTTTTAATGTTGTGTTATAGAGTTTGGGGAACCCTGAAACACTTTTCTTCCGTCGTGTCTGGAAGGGAACCCTTGATCTGGGAAACTCTCACGAGATTTCTGTATGTTGTTCCTTCATTGTGACGTTAAAATGATCACTCAGCAGCAAACGAGGTGAAAGTTTAAGTAATTTGAACTTTTCTGGGAAAAGATGTAAAAAATTAAAGGTAATTTGTTGAATTAAGATCCACACTAAACACATTTACCAAAGAAGAAAGCATAACCAGTTTTGAATAAAGTGAAAAATTCAAGGTGACAAAAAAGACAGCTGTCTTAGGACACAACACGATGATTCTCTCCATGACCAACATCAGCAAAAAACATGACATTATCATCACATCACACTATCTGCATGCCTGACCACCGCCTTCCCCGCCAAACCCTCTGCGGGCTACTCAGCGAGGGAAAACGAGCTGCTGATGGACAAATGCAGGACCACACCGAGGAGATCCTGAAGCGTTGCAGCACAAACCCCATCCATCTTCAAACCCTGGCCCTCGATAAACCAGCCTGACAGTCCACCTGTGCCACGGTGACCAAACAAATCCATTACACTAACCAACAGAGGAGGGCCAAAAGATGTGCCCAATGACACCAGAGGGCTGCCAGCTTTACCAACATCTGGACACAATGCAGAAATTCTCATCATTTTAATGAACTGTTTCAACTATCCTAACCCCAAACAGTCATTACATAGATAGATAGAAAATACAAACTGGTATCAATTTTTAATGAGAACATATACCAGACTTGTGTGTTCATGTACAAATATATACACCTAACTCATGAATTGCCAAGCGCTTTTGTCAGACATTCACTCATATTATACAAAACACTCAAAGGACTTTCATCTTCTATATTGTAGGACTTCCCTAAATCAATACACATTAAAATACAGAAGACCGTCTCTTTGGAACAATCCACCTTCATCATTGCAATAAATATCTACTTTATCATTGTTCAAAAAGCATCTGACAAAGTCTTTACTGAGCAAAGATTTGTAGCACTTTTTAGATCTCATTGTATACATTCACTTGTGTAAATCAATTTTATATTACTACTTAGTCTTGACACTTTAAAGTATGTCCATTATTATTCATACAGGGGTGGTACCTTATCATTTATATATATAAATGTGCAAATAAACTAAACTAATATAATTTATAATGTAATTATTTAAAATGTAATTATTATTGCATTTATAAGAGCAAAGAAATGAAGTTGTTTCAGAGACAACGAAAATATCGAGAAATGGCAGAGTACAACATTGATGACATCACCTCAGTGCTTTTATGATTGGTCATTTAACAGTGTTACAACTAACCCAGTGTAACAATATTCCTTGTCCCCCCTAATGTTGACTGTACAGACAGAAATGTACAGGAAATATTATGACTTTGTGGGCTGCCTGCCTGCATGATTAAAGAATCCCCCATTCAATGCAAAATGACATGTTAGGCAAAGATTAGTGTGTAGTTGCACCACCAAGAATGCTGAAAAGAAGCAGCTATATACAGAATGTAAATGCATGTCGCTATTTTTATCATCTACAAAGAGAACTCAGATGTCTAAACACAAAAACTATGTAGAATATATAGCTGGGAATGTCAGCCAGGAGGAGTAAATTATGGTTGACAGACTGAGATATGGGGTGTGAGGAAGGGAGGAAACATCAAGAAATGTAGTGAAGGGAAAAAAACTCCTTCCTTGTACTTTTTTTCTGTGTTAAACTGGGCGTGAGACTGGGAGTCAGCAGCAGTGAAAGAGTGTGGTTATGGCTTGTGGTTTTCACTTGGCAATAACATCTCAGCAGAGCTCTCAACAAGGAGGAATAGAGGGGACAAAATAGACCCTTCAAAATGTAAGAGGCCATGCTGGTGCCTCACATCCTGAGAGGACAGGCGGAAAAATAAAACAACCGCTGAGTGTGACATCAAATGTGTGCCGTTGAGTGCGAATTATTGTTGCTGTGTCTGTTGATGTCAAACATACTCTGCCTTTATAACCTTGCTGATTGTTGAGGGAAGCCTTAAACAAATTTTCTCTAGACATGACCTGAACGTACGTGAGTCGAGAACAGCTGTATTTGCAATTATATTTTAAATGACATTAACTTGAGATTACAATTTAATCATTTTGTTATTTTGAGACAACAAGTGCTCCGGCCAATGAATGATTTCAATATATAGTGCTGGGCCAGTCAAAATGTGAAGTGAAGGTCTGTGGCAAAGACTTCACCACAGGTTAGTTAATGATGATATACCAGAGTAAATGACATGTGCCAATTGTGCCTGTAGACCGAAGTGAATCAGAAAAGAGTTTTAGCAATAGTGTAACTTTAGATTTTACTGTGAAAATATGTCCCTACCATAAAACCACCTTGCGCTGTAGTGCAGGACCAGTCAAAACATGTAGACTACATTTGTGGCAAAGACTTCGCCACAGGTTAGTTAATGATGTTACTAAGTACATGACATGTGTGCTGAATGTTCCTGTTGATCAAAGTGCATCAGAAAAGAGTCTTAGTGATGGTGTAACTAAAGGTTTTACTGTGAAAATATATGGCCGGACCTTAAAACATCACTATAGGCACTGTAGTGCTGGGCCAGTCAATATTCTTTCACCACAGGTTAGTTAGTGATGCTAAGTAAATGACAGACATGGCCATTTGTGCCTGTAGATCAAAGTGAATCAGAAAAGATTCCTAGTGATGGAGCAACTTAACTTTTTAAGGTCCCACCATAAAACACCACTACAAGAGTTGTAGTGCTGGGCCAGTCATGTAGTGTATGTCTGTGGCAAAGACTTCGTTACTGGTTTGTTAACGATGTTACTGACTAAATGACATGTGTGCTGATTGTGCCTGTAGTTCCAAGTGAATCAAAGAAGAGTCTTAGCGATGGTATAACTAATGTTTTGTCAAAATGTAAAATAAAAACAACAAAAAAACAGCCCTCCCATAAACACATGCTTTTAGAATGGAGTTTGGTTCAACAGTCTGTGCATTTAAAATACCCTCTGCCGTTAATGTTAATAATTAAAGTAAATTTAGCTGAGCTACTTTCTAAAGTAACACAGGAATTGAAGTTAAAACCTTGGCTTAAAGTAAAAGGTTGCGTAATAAGCAATCAAAATAGAGCGCCTCACTTTGCTCCACTGCTGGCTGTAGTTTAATTTTGAATGAAGCGATATGAAATGGGTGTCGATCTTGTCAGTCAACCAGAATATAGATTACTGCCTGCATCAGCTCATATTTTCAAATGTAAAGATCCCCTCAGGCATTTTAAAGACACATAAAAATACTCTGTTTTGAATGCTAATTTTTGTCCACCAAAAAAACCTTCTGGAGGAGAAAGGATGCCTTATTGATTTATCGATTGTTAACAGTGGACGTAACTCACCTTCAGCTTTGTCTTCAAAGGAAGGTCCTGCTGTTTTTGCATCGATGCAGGCACTTATTTTTAATGTTTTCATTAATAACACAAATATTAGTCATCTTTTCAAGAGACATGTACATATGCATACGCACATACCACGTCCCCTTTCATGACTCATGAACTGGTTGTCATAGACACTTATGGCAGGGTTTATTAATGATGGGTCTGGATGTTTATAACAACATGTGATGGAACATTTTTAGGTGAGAACCGGCAGCTCTGTATCTCGTTCTGCTGGTCCATCTGTTCATTGTTCCACAAAGCTGTGCTTAAAGCAACCCCAACTTTGCTGAAATTTGCCATGAAGGTCAAGTGTTTGTGTGGTTGAGTACATGGTTGCAGCTGTTGCAAATTTACACTTGTTTGAAACAAACTCAACAAAAAAAAAAAAAAAGGAAAAAAACCCACCTGTGTGACAGTATTCAGTCAACCTTGTACATGACATATTGTAAATACTTCTAAAAGAAAACTGATGTGTACTTTCACTGGTTGTCCTGACAGAATTAGATTTTTATCCTAACATCTCATGTTGTGTTTTTACTGCTGTTTCCCATTATTTTGTTGCCTGCTGTAGTTACCCAGTTTGACCCAGCCAGACCATTAAAGTTTAATCTCTCTGTATCTTATCTAATACTGTGCCTATTGGACCAATAATTAATTTATATCAGCCCTATCACACTTTGTAGCATCTCTATCTCATATCTGCTGTAGTGTTGGCTGCTTATAATTAATGGTTTGCAGTGTTGCATCACATGTGTTTCACACTGTGTTTTTGCATTACCTCTAACTGTGAATGCATGCTGAGCAAAATCAGAAACTGGATCTCCATCCTGTATCATCCAATTTTACCTCAATCCCTTAAGATACTATTTATTTCCAGTCACATTTTATTTCACAGTACACTTGCAAGATATAACAACCTCTACTAAACTAGAAATAATGCATTCTTTATTAGACAGTATTAGACTTTATTAGAGGATAATTAGGGACACATTACAACTGACCTGTACTGTAAACTTTAGTGTATTATTTCCCACTCTTAGATCCTTATTAGATTTTATTAGAGGGAAAATTAGACACTAACCCTAACCCTCACAACAGAACTGTACTGTAAACTAAACTGTGTTATTTCCCACTGATAGGCCCTCATTACTCTCTAAGAAAGTCTAACAAGGGTTGAACAGTTAAGTTATTTTGAACACTTTAGTTTACATTACAGTTCTGTTGTAATGATTCTCAGATTACTCTTTAAGGCTCTTTAAGGCAAAAGTGGCCCAATTGTTTGTTTGTTTTTTTTGTTTGTTTTTTTGCTCCGATATGACCAAGATCTGTTCTTGTCATGACAGTGTGAACAGCACAAGTCAAATGCAATCTCATATTTTCAAAACAGATTTGGGCCACTTTCATATGTGGTCCTAAATCAAATTTTTCGAACATGACCTCAGCGTCAACGGAAAATGAAGCAGCAGATGGGATCAGGGATCCAATATTTGTAACAGGTTCCAACATAGATGTGAGCCATTCATCAGATTTCAGACTCAGAATACCAAACCACGTTCCACTTTCACTACACCAAGTGTCTCCCTCGTGTTTTTTTTTCTAAACTTGCTATGTAATACACTGCACTCCTGCACCAATACAGCTGTAGTGAAGAAATGTACCAGTAACCTCACTCACGGTGTAACAATAAACCAGATCAACACTGACATGTACAAACATAAACCACCAAGTTCTGGACAAACTCTAACAAACTTTAACATTTCCATTTTGGAACATAAAAAAATAGCAGCTTTAAACTCTCAGCAATGAATCATGGGATGATTATTCAAATGAGGGATGTAACATTTATTTCGAACATTTATTTCTAGTTTTTGTTTAATTTGATACAAAATACAGCTTGTTACGTCTTAGAAGTACACTGTAAAATAAAGGGCGACCATGTTTCCATTCTTCAAGTTCTTCTGCCAGGGCAGGAGTGAAGATCAGTAAAAGAAACTAAAATAATACCTGGCATACTTATATTCAACATAAACATATACGCTTCTCAGCTCTTTCTTCTTCATGCAGGACTGAAGAAAAGTGGGCTACAAGAACACGAGGCTGAAAACTGCAGCAGGGATAAAATATACTGGAGGAACAAAGTGAGACAGGACCGGCTGAAAACTGGCAAAAAAAAAAAAATGTACTGAAGGAACATAGAACTGAGGGGAAATTGGGTGAGAGAATTTAGAGCAGAGCAATGCATACACACACACATGCACACACTAACACGGACACACACACCTGCAGGCGGCAGCACAATGCAGCCTTGTTACATCCACCTTCAGTAGAGCCAGTGTTCAGGGCAATTATCCAGAGAGTTGCCACACCTAGAGGAGCCCACAAGCCGGCCACAGAGCCGGAGTTGAACAAACAGCAGCTGTGACGATTAAAGAAAACACTCCTCTAAAAAACATATTCTGACTGCCTCCATCAAAATAACTCGATGCCATATGCACTGCACAAAACCACAAAGTCGGGTTAAAAACTCGGTGGTATCAGCAGCAGCTTTGGTCTCGGTCGGTGTTTGCAGGCGAAATGTAAACAGTGTGCAGCTGCCAACTGTCCACAGCCATCAGCTCATCAGTTCAGCTGAGCTGGAGCTGAGGAAATGTGGGAGGACATGGGGAAAAGGAAGCTGCTTCCTTCTCTTTACTGTCTCTGTGCACATCCTGGAGTGTGTCGAGGCAGCCTGACTGTCACTGTGAGCAGGTCGGGGGCAGCAGTCATTAGGTTATATATAGAACATGAGCCCGGTTGATTTATGAAGGAAAAATCTGCCCACAAATATCTGTGATGTCCAGTACAGCTCTGGAGTTATTGAGTGATAAATCTTACTTCTTTAATGTGCGCATATTTTTAAAGTTTCCCTCATCTATCCACAACTGTTTACCACAATCCCCAAGCTGCAGCTAACAGTTACTGCCAATACTGATTAAACTATTGATTGATGATGATTTAGAATTAATCTATTAGTATAACAACATCAAAAGTAATAAGAAATCCACCTCTGGCTCAAAATCACATCACCTGACTCTAAGCATGTTGGGCATCGGACAGATGTGACAGATGCATTTTATACAGTAGTTCAAGGGAGAATGAGCTGACATGAACCACCTCCTACATTTGATAATTTTACTGCAAAATAAGTCATTTGTTTCAAATATTAGTTACTATATACCTCAGGTTGTTGTGTCCCCATGAAACAAGTTATCTAATTATTATGGGTTTTTTTTTAGTATTATAGCACAACTTGCCCCAAGGTAGGAGTTAAATGAGCACAGATGCTCGGCCCAGTTTTCAGGAATAAAAACACCAGCGTTGCTTCTCTGCAAGTTCTCTGCATTTTAAGGGAGTCCGTGAAACTGATCTGCAAGTGTCTTGTTGCGGTTGGCGAGTTCAAGCTCCATGTTATCATCACAAATCTGCTGTCTGACATAACCTGTTGGGGGAACTTCTCCTTTACTTGTTTTGTGGATAAACCTCTTAAGTGCCACTGTGTCTGTTCTGACCCTTCGCCACAGACTGAATGGACTTCCCCTCTGAAACTTGCTTAGCTGCTCTCTTCAGATCATCAGAGGCAGCTAAGCCTTTATTTCTTCTTTTGTACTGCCTTGCCGTCTTGAATTTATCTGCAGAATATCTCAAAATGATACTGAAATACATGGCTTATTCTGTACATTTGTAGCCCATTTAAACTTTTTGGGTTAATCTGCAGTGGTGGAAAGAGTACTAAGAGTCTGTACTCAAGTACAAGTACTATCACACTGTGAATACTCAGTTCTTTTACTACAAGTAAAAGTACAAAGTTTTCTATGCAAAAACTACTCAGAGTATTTGTTACTTTTAACCACTGATGTCACAGTCACTCCTCCACAGTAGGGATGCAAATTTTGTGCATTTTCCTTAAGCAATAAGTGACAACACTGATGATTAACTGATTAATCATTAATGATTTAAAACACAATAAACACCTTTTTCTCCCCTTGTTTTCTTTTTCTTCTTTTTTGGTCATTTTTTTCTCAGTCTAAGTTTAGCCACACCAGACAAAACCATGTCAAATAATATGCAATTACTGCCATGTCTATTGGTTAAATATAAAGACAAAAGCCCAAAAACTAATCTTAAAAAAAGAAAAAAAAAAGTACAGGCTTGAAAATCTACTCTACTCTCTAAGTACAAGTACCCCCAAAAAACTACTTAATTACAGTAATTTGAGTATTTGTAATTAGTTACTTCCACCCCTCAGGTTGCCCCAACATCACTGCACACAACCCAAAACTTCCATTTTGACAAAACTGCTTCGCACAAGGCTCAGATCCACAATTATGTCAAATTTATGACCTTGTTTTGTATCTTACAGCGACTTAAAAGAGCATATAATACTGTCCAAAACATATCCATTTTAATTCAGATGATGTTTTTAGTAACATGATGAATCCACTTGGTTTGACAAAAAACTTTTTTTTCCCTCTGGTTTGCTTCTCTGTGTGCTTTAGTCCAAGTTGAATAACGTAAACTATACTTCCTTAATTTGTGCTCACAAGATTACTTTTGTGTATGGTTTGCTGGAGGCTCTGATTCTGCTTTAAATTACTTACAAGTTATAATTTTTAATCTTTAGTACCACAGCAATCTTTGAGCATAATATTGTCTTATTCATTAATATGCAGTGAGGTAGCTGTTAAGCAACAACACAATGGCATCAGATTGGTATGTAGTTTTGGCAGATAAAGTTTACATATCTTGCAAATCTTCTCATTCCCTTTGGCTCAATTCTCAAATGAGTATTTAAAAATAATAAGTTCAAATCTTTGAACGATTAGTTGTTCACAGCAGATTTTAATTTCTCATTCATTCAACCAAGAGTAGGTACAATTGTCTACAGGTTTGCACAATAGCCACTTACTCACTGATCAAAATTGATGATGTGATTCTCAGTTAAACTGTAAAACTCTTCAAGCCTTGAAACATTCTTTCATTGTTTGAGCCGTCACATGAAAAATGATCCGTTCAGCTCTCAAAATCTGTTAGACTGACATGTATGTTCCATAAATATCTACGACATGAGATATTTGTGATGTCGCTAAGTTGGCAAATCCGCTGCCAACTGACAGTGAAGAATTAGGAATCACATGGAGGTCATATAGGGGCCAATTTTCTGTACGCGACTATAAATCAAAGGTCTACAGTGCATGTAACTGATTGCTACACAAATAAATGTAATGTGCTTCTTTTTCTGTGTACTACAGTGTGTGAAAATTATCCCTGTAAACTTTTTCCTAATGTTGAAATCTGAATAAAAAAAAAAAGCTCATTATGATGCACAATAAAGTAGCATTCAGCCAAACAAAACTGACATCCTTGTACAGTGTCAGGCATCAACAAAAAAAAAGCTGAACAAAACAGAAATTTGTATAGAAGAAACATTTCCAGGGTTGACTGTCACAATGAGGAAAAACATTAACAAGATGAAAAAACACCTGAACATTTTACGGCTCACGCGATGACAGAACAACCTTTCATTTTGGTGGCAATAAGCCAAAAAACTGTAACTGTTATTGGTGGAATAAGGGGGCAGGGTAGTGTACAATTTAGTTTACCCAAAATACTGTTTTTTATTATTTTTGGCTAAATAATAATCAAAAATTACAAATATGTGCAACTGAGATCTGCTGCTGCAGGCCCGCCTTGACAACATTCAAATCGATAAGCAACAAAGACTGATTGCCTTGCGTTTCTTACTGCAGAACACTTGATCCTAATGAACTGGAAAGTGATGAGGACCTCCTGCTTGTCTAGAGACGTCTCCCCACGGACCCAGACCAGCATACAAGTGAGCTCTGAGATACTATAAGATCCTTCCTATACTAACAAGTGCCCTTCCCTCTCCTTTATGTCATTACTGTTGTCTTTTTATCATTGTTATTGTTATATCATATGATGTGTCCCTATTTGTTTCTGAAAATGCAAAGAAAATTAATCATAATAGTGCCATTTTGTTTTATGTCTTTATTTGAACATAACTGTTAAATTGCATTATTTTAATACACACTCAGTTGCCAGTTTATTTGACACCCCTTGCTAAAACTAATGCAACAACCCTGCAATAAATTCCACCAATAATCAGGATGATTTTGAAGTTTTTCCATTTCATTTTAGTGGTGCGTTGACTGAACTTTATGGTCTTTTTGGAGGTTGTACTTTGTGCTGCGGCTGAATAGCATTGTGTTATATTAGATTCTTTTTAATATTTGTCCATCAATGAGGGCACACTAAAAAAAAAAAAACACTCAGCAATAGAGTTCTTCAACCTCCAAATGATCATACAGTTGAATCAAAACCTCTCTAAAACGGAAAGACTGAACACTACAGCCTTCATTAAAGTAGCATTTATTGCAGGGCTGGACTTTTTTTAAGCACAATGCACCTGATAAACTGGCATCTGAGAGTATATTACAATATTATTCATTCCTGTTTCAATTGCTGAAAAAAGTGGGAGATGTAGGCAGCAGTTAGAGGTCTGGAATATGGTGAGCACTGACCAGAAACTCCTAAAGGAAGGGTGTAAACTTTTAGTATTCATATCCACTATATGAATATTCAGTATTCGTATAATGGAAGGCACAGAAGCTCCATATGGAGAGAGTCTTTCTGGCTGGAAGACAAAATGGTGCTTCTCATTCAAATGTTCTGTCAGTCAAGCCTGTAGCTGCCACTGAGCACACCAAGATCACGCCTCTGTATTTTTTCCAGTTTTTTAATTTTTTACTGTTTGCAAAGTGAGTAAGTGAGTGTAATAATTTATGATCTTTTAGAAGGACCAGAAACAATTAAATGAAGCAATATGTTGATGGTGTCTGACAGACAGTGAGACAGGCAGCCACTGAACTCAAAGTCCAGTGCGTGTATTTTCAGAGCAGTGGGTTTTTGTTTACATTGACAGAACACTGACAGTTATAAACAGCTGATCGACTCACACTGAAGAATTTATCATTGCTTGTTATTGTCAGTTTACAATTTTGCACAACCTGCAGTGCTCCTGCAGCCTGCAGAGCTTAATCTAAGCGTGGGGAGGACGGGGGCCAGGGGAAACAATCATAGATCGATTATTAAATGAGATTTTGGCCTATTTAATATACAGTCTACGGCTCCAACTCTGTTTGGACTACTGCCTTTTAAAGTCTGCTTAAATAAAAACATTGTTCTCTTTCGTTCTGAGGGACTGATGCCAAAAACTTGACCTTTAGTGTTGATGTTTCTGGACAGCTGAGATTTTTTTCTTTATCCGCTTTCCAAATCCCACTGATGCATAGTAAGAAAAAATGCACAACAAAATAACAACATGAGCCCAGAAATACAAGTAACATCTCTTGTAACCTCCACCAAGGAGGTTGTGTTTTCAGTTTGGTTTGTTTGTCTGTCAGGAGGGTTTAGGAAAAACTTGCCCAAATTTCATGAAACTTGGTGTAAGGATGGAGCATGGGCCAAGGAAGAACCCATTAAATTTTGGAGTGGGTACATGAATTATTTGTCGCTTTTGTTACATTTGAAAGATGGGGCATTTAGCCTTTTCGGACATCTGCACTCTACATTCGCCTTTCTCGTTTTAAACCCTCTTTAGGATAGATTTCCCTTTAACTCAGCTTTACTGCGTTCGTTACAGCTGAGATGATTTTTTAATGTGCCACATGTAATATGGAGCAGCTTCATCCACTGTAGGAGACTTTCAGACCTCTGCGAACCTAACAGGAGGGCACATTGTAGGGCAGTGAATTCCTCTGCACTTTGCCAGCCAGCCATGGCTCTGAGAAGTCAGTGAGGCCTTAAGTTCCTGTAACCCCTCCAGAGTAAAAAAAGAAAGAAAAACTGAAGGGAGGGAGTAGCTGGAGGAATGGTTGGTATTCTGAAATGTTGTTCTTCTCCACCAGTTTATTTCTGTCTTTCATCAAGGTCCAGGGGAACATTCCTTAGCCAATCAGAGAGCCTCGTTCTCACACATCACCACATTTACACAATCATAACACGCTGATAAAACAACTGATTGTACGGACGACGGCTTACAAGCAAAAACACTCATCAGAGAGGGGTTTTATGAGCAAATCATACTGATGAGCTCCAGTATGATTAATGTAATCTCAGCCTTGAGTAAACCAAGTGCAACATTCATTAACCAATTCACACAAGATAAATGGAACCAGGATATAGTTTATCCCATCTAATTAGACAAACTCATCCTGTGAAAGCTCCCTATTTATCGAAGTTAAATCTCCAAAACAAGGTCACCAGTGTTTATGTTGGAAGTATGGTATTAAAAGATAAAAAAAATAAGAGGCAGAGAAGAAGAGAAAGTGAGAAATAAGAGCCTTGTAGTTATAGATCTCATTTGAATAGAGAGAGAAAAGTGAAAATTGCTTACCTCTCACTTATCTCACACTGTACACTCTCTCCCGGCTGTCTCTCTTCTTCCCTCAGAGTGACAAAACTTCCCAAGTTGCTCCTTCTCTCCCTCCCTCTCCCTCCCTTTCCCTCACTCTCTCTCTCTCTCTCTCTCTCTCTCTCTCTCTCAACATGGGTGCACATGTGACTGTCACCAGCTCGCCATACAGCAGAACGGCGACATCTAGTGTTGAGGGAGCTACTGCACTTAAAAGCAACAACCCCGCTTTGTAGAGCTGTTGGCTCACTGACAGTTTCCAAAAGTAATTTATAGGCTAATTTGCTCTGATTCAGTGGGCGATTTAAAAGCGGGGTCTGATGAATACAAATAGCCGCTTATAATAAATACAAATAGTTTGGGCCTTCAGTGAACAAACATGTTCGTGGCTCACAGGCAAATTCTTTTTCATCAACAAAAATAACCTAATACTTTCATCACATACTTGTGACAGCTTATTTTCAAAGGTCATCACATTAAAGAGGTTTGTGAATCTGCTTTTGTCAGATCAGATCAGATATACAGACATTAACAGTCAAATTTCAAAAAGTGGCGACTCTGAAGAATCTAAAATATCAAAGAGCAAAAAACCTTTGCACACGTGTAGATTTACAGGCGTGTAAGAGAAGACCATGGGTTGACAATAAAAAGTGAAAAGACTCACTCACAAAACACACTGTCCTCTGTGTTTGCAAAGATTTAATTATGTTATTAAATAGCAAATAAATGCAAGTGCAGAAGACTTGTAAGAGAGGCTTTTTGCCAATGTGAAATATTACAAAATATATTTTGCTTTGTTTTCACATTTTTGCTTACTACATAATTCCGAATAATTCCACTTTTCATAGCTTTGATGTCTCAGGTATTCATTTACAGTGTTGCATAATAATAATAGTAAAACACTGACAGAGAAAATGTGTCCAAGTAAAGTGATTATTTAAAGCTTTTACAAGGAACTTTCATGTTGTGTTGATTTTGGCGGCCCCCGTGTTTCATCTGATTTCAAGAAAAATCCAACCTGGTGGCAGCGATTAAGAACAGCTATACAGAAACAGGACATTATAATCGTATTTAAGTACAATAATTGAGTAGTGACTTCACCATTTATTAGATTTATTCCACAGTATTAATCACAATCTGTACAGCAGACAACTCCCTTTCCTTAATCTCTTGACTTCAAATAGGAAAAACTCACCCAAAAATACTTTTTATCAAAGAAAACTGGATGACAAAATTATAAGTTGTAAACATATGAAGAATATGGAGACCTGGAGAGAGAACAGACTACAAACTCCCAAGAGGCAAAGCTCAGACACATTCAAACAGAGGAAGAAAAGGAACATACACACAGAGGGATACGGAGACAAGGACAACATGTCCACAGAGGTATTTGTTAATGGTATTTGAACATATTTATGAGTTTGGACTGGAAGACGGCCATCTCCTCTTGGCACTGGTTTGTGAACATGTATTATTGGACGTTTGTCAATGTAATTATATATTTGTATGTGTACTTCAAACACTTGTTTTCTTTGCTTTTTCATGCTGTTTGTCATATTAAAGGGTGCAGAACAAAAGGTGACTCTACCATTTTTCACTGCAAAGAACAAATGCTTGTTTCTTGTAGAAAGAAGGACAAGATTAAAATGTGTGAGGCTGTTCATGAGCTTTATGTTGATGCCATGATGCTAACTTAATACCAACGACAATGCCAACATTTGCTAATTCACAGTAAACACAAATTACAGCTGAGACTGATGGGACTGTCAGTAATTTTCCAAGAATTTAGTCACCACCCAAAGAATTTGATCAAATTAAATTTTAACCTGTTGGTGGAACCAGATGGTAAGTTAAGGGATCATAAAAAATATTTAATGAATCCCAAAGGGAACTTAAATGTCTGTACCAAATGTCATGATAATCCATCCAATAAATGTTGAGACATTTCACTTAAAGTCACAAATGTGAACCTGATGGTGGTGCTCGGAAAAAAGTCAAAGGGTCTAAATCTTTAAGATGCATCATCAGGGAGCCGTGGGTGTATTTTGTGTTGATCCCATTACAAGATGTTGAGATATTTCGGTGAAAACTTTGGTCTGCTGGATGTACCAGAGAGAATGTCAGAGATCACCAAACTCAGTAGGAATAATTCACCGCAGACTATGAACATCTGCACCAAATTTTCACAGCTATCCATCCTTTTTTTCCTTTTCAGTGGTTCTGGAGATATTTCAATCCGAACCAAAGTGGTAAACCAGCCGACCGACAGAGTGCTGCTAAATATAGATAACTGTTTTTACTGTACACAAGCTGTATGACACGGCTGGATGCTTGTGGGTTTTATAATGCCCCAAACAGATATAAATAGCACATTGTTTCCAGATACTGAACCCACTTTTTGTTCTTATCAACAATGAGTCGACAACTTTCACTTTTTATTCCAAAACCAGGTCACTGAGCTTGTTGTTATAAATATTAGTGGAATACATTTCATGGATTTTCAACATCTTAAAGGTCTAGTGTGTGAGATTTACAGGGATTTATTGGCAGAATATGGTAGAAAATGAATATAATATTCAGAAGTATGTTTTCATTACTCTATAATCACCTGAAAATAAGAATTGTTGTGTTTTTGTTACCTTAGAAAGAGATGTTTTATATAAGCAGAGAGCACAGGTGCTCTTCCATGGAGGCCGCCATGTTGCACTGCCATTTTTCTACAGTAGTTCTAGACAGTCCCTCCAGCATATCACAGGCTTTTGGAGGCACTGTTGTGACCTAAAATGCCAGATTTCATGGCAGCTTTTCTTAAAAGCTGTGGTGCATATTGCAATCTTTTTAGCCATTTTTTGCAATTAAATTGCAGGAGCAAGTGAAAATTTCTTGTTCCAAGGACAATAACACAGCAAAATACCAAAAAATAATAAATAATAAAACACTGATTGCTAAACTGAGATGTACATGTATGACGTGCGCTATGATTGGTGGAACTCTCGGGAAGCTATGATGATCTGTCAACTTTGTGGAAAAGACAAAATTGCAGGGTCATGCATCTCGTAGCATTCATTTCTGAGGATGTGCACAACCGACACTCCAGATGGATGCAGATGTCATATGTATGCGAACGTGTAGTTGAAAGCAAGTATATCACCACCCTAAGTGGGTGCCACACTTGGGCACCCCAGTCAAAAAAGTCTGGACACACACCTGTAGGCAAAAGCTGTACAAAAAACTATATATAGGTCAGACTGTCACTAATGTACTGTGTGTGTAAGGCTGTCTACACTTAGTGCAAGAGTGTATGGGAATGGATAGTAACTCTCTACTCTATAAACAGAAGTGGGTTAATTTTGTTATGGCTGAAGCTCAGAGGCTGTAGCAGATAACAGAAACACATACAACAGTTAACTACAAGAAAGGGTTTTTATTTAACCAAGGTTTGTTTTGCTTAACAAAGGTAGCAGCTGGGACTGTCAGGGAAAGTCAGCATTACACAAGCTGGTTCCAGGGGAGAGGAAGCCTCTAAACTAGCAGGCTGGGGCAGGTCGTATGTAATCTGGAGACAGTGGCCAGCTGCCTCCAGGTCCCTGATGGCCTCCAGCTTCACCCCGCAACCCTGAAAAACAACACACTCAAGCCCTGACAGAGGCCCATGGACCACCACAATGTGCACATGTTAAAGGGACAGCTCGCCCTGATATCAAAACTACATATTTTTCCTCTTACGTGTTGTAATATTTATCCATCTGGATTGTTTTGGTGTGAGTTGCAGAGTTTTCAGGTGAGATGTCTGCCGTCTCTCAAATATAATGGAACTAGATGGCACTTGTGGTGCTCGAAGCATCCTAAAAAATACATTTGAAAAACTCAAAAGCACTATCTCTTTTCAGAAATCATGACCCAGTTGCTCAAGATAATCCACAGACTTTGTTTTGAGTTTCATGTTGGAAATATTTTCTTTCTACTGTCCACCAACCTTGTCACCATACTGGATACCATAAAGGAAGTGTGCATGCTCATAGGTGAGAGGCTTGAGCAACTGAGAGCAGGGGATGTAAACATATAACCTCTCATCCACGAGTAGATACACGCTTCATTTACGGTAGGTGAAGTTCAGTGGGGGAAAAAAATAGTTCTCTCATGAAACTGTTCCAAACAAGGTAAGTGATTTCTGAAAAGAGACACTGCTGTTGAATCTTAAATTTATTTTTTTTGGCACTTGGGGCACCACCGGCCGAGTGCCATCTAGTTCCATTACATCCAAGAGAAGGCAGACATCTTCACGGCTGATATCGCCAAAGCTTGACAGCTCACACTAAAATAATCTAGACACATATGGCACTACAAGTATGAGGAAAAATACGTATTTTTGATCTGGAGGTGAACTGTCGCTTTGAGAGTTTAAGCACATGATTTACAGTCTGCTATGACTTGCATGTGACAGTGAGAGCGTATGATGGGCAGGTTATTGCACACTGCTTATATAACACTGTCATATATATGATAAGATGTATCTACAGTGAGATGATTTCATATTGCAGCTATTTTACATGAGTTGCTTTTTGACTCACATGGCTGATGTAACTGTTTGTGTGTGTGTTGCAGTGTGTCGAGGGAAAACGTCTGTCACATACTGTATTCTACACCGTGCTAAAAGAGAAGAGAGAATCAATTAGTGTGATTTTTAAAGCTGTGTATTTGTGAAGTCCTCCTAAGTGCAGCAAACAGTGTCACGCATGTAAAACACAAAAACAAAAATAAGCGCGGCCCTACAACCTTTATGTAACAAATCTGACCCTCTGGCAAAATAAACAGGAACTGCAAAAATATTTTATGTCCAACTGAGTTGTTCCTAACTGCACTGATGGAGGCTTTTTTTTTCTGCCCGTGGGGTGGAAAGTGTTTGTTGAAGGAAGGTTTTCACACACATGGACAAATATGAAGCTCTTTGAAATCATTCATGTGATGATCAGTACCCTCTGTTTATCACTCGTGTTTTCTTCTCTGTGGTGACTCTTGTCTAGCACAGTGTCAACCGGGAAATATTGTTAAATAATAAAGGGTAATTCTAGTATTTTCAAACCTGGACCCTGTTTTTTTTAAACATATTTTGGGGTGTATAGAAAAAGTTTTGGAATTGGTCCAGTAGATCACTTCAGCCATGAAACAGGCTAAGTAGTAGGGGTGGGAATCTTTGGGCACCTGCCGATTCGATTACGATTACGATTCAGGGGCTACGATTCGATTATAAAACGATTATTGATGCATCTTTATGTATATTGATGCACTTTTTCACAAACACATTTCTTTTTGTCTCACTGAATAAGCATTCGTCACTTGCAATTTTTAAAAACAGCGCATTTGTAATAAGAATTCATTTCGATTATATTTTATTAAACTATTGGAAATATGTGCAAACTGGAAAGTACCAACAGTAGCCACTAGTAGCCGCAGCAACAGCAGCCTGCCGTCTCCCCGACTCCTCCGTCGGGTGGAATCGAGTTACGGCTTCTCATGTTTGTTGTGTTGCCAAAGTATTTTATTTTAGCTCGACACAACTTACATATAACGTGGCTCTTGTCCAGTTCGCTTCCGCCGTCGACGTTGTAGAAGCCGAAGTGTTTCCACACGGCTGCTTTTAAATTAGAAGGAGCTGTTCAGACCTCATGGCGAGGTGGCTGCCGGTCGGCCATGTTTGTTTTCCGCTGTGCGCGTGTCGCTCCAGGTGCGCGTCCCAAAGTGTCCCGGCGATGACGCGTACCGCGCTTCTTAGTTCCACATTATTTAGAAGCTTCTGTATCACTTTAATTAACAGATTTAAATAATCGAAATTTGGACGTTTGTGAATCGATTCAGATTCGTCCACGTCCGAATCGCGATGCATCTAAGAATCGGAAATTTCCCCCACCCCTACTAAGTAGTAGTAAGTAGTAGTTAGAATAAGTAGCTCTTTCACTCTTAAAATAATCATGTACAATCTTGTACCCTTGCCTTTTTTTTTTTTTTTACAGTTTTATGGCTACAATTCATCTCACAGTTGACTGGTTTGGTTCCAGGCTCAAAACTCTTCATGTAAAAAATGTTCTGAAACATCAATGGAGGATATAAACGGGAGATTCACTTCCAGAACTGGAGTCAGACTTAAGACTTGAATTAGACTTGAGACAGATGACTTGAAAGGACTTGACTGTTTTATTAAATATTTACATTTTTCTATGCAGATGATCAGCAAGCAGAGGCCAGTGTATGAGGCAGTTGGGCCAAGTGGGCAAAAAAAAAAAATTGAATTAGAATTTCGTGGCTTGTGAGGTACTTACATGACTTATAGCAGGGACTCAGACTTGACTTGCATGTTTCTCACCACAGTAACACGGGACTTGCTCCCACCTCTGCTTATCTAGGCCTATCTATTAGTCATTTCAACCCCAAAGTATGTTTAAAAAAATGGGCCAATCGGGTTTAAAAATACAGGAATTATTCTTTAAAATGTCAGTAATGAAGACCTACAAGGTTGGCAATGGAGTAAGTGACGGCTTCACTTTGCTACTAAAGCCTGAGGGTTGAAGTGTTGCTTTTGAATACAGGCACAGCGAGGCAATCACATCAAATTTAATGGTTTCTTAAATTAAATTGTTCCCAAGTAAAAGAGCCATGCACAGGTAGCTGTTACCAGAGGGCAAAAAGGTATATCAGGAACAGACGCCTCAGTACAGTTATGGAGATAATCAAGCGACCAAAATCACATAATGCAAAGACACACGGTTAAAATGCTGAGTATGCTCTGTGCTCTTTGTTTAATTAAATATGCCAAAATTGAGTCATTCATTCTTGTTGCATAGCAGGTAAAAATGTGGGGATAGCAATTAATTTCTACAATATACTTTATTGTTTTTCAGAGGGATGCCTCAATCATCAGGGCTCACAAAACCTCACTGAACCAAACCTCAACAACAGTTTGATATATCAAAATTAAGGTTCAAAATTAACCTGAGCCACCACAGCTGTCATTAAGGGCATAGAGGAAATGTCAACGTTGTTTCTGGGTTTTAATAACCTCAAATACACACAAACTGCAATGCTTTAGAGTCGATATTCTTACACTTTACTGTTTTAGGCTAAAACGAATCTAATAAAATAAAGGACTTTTAATATGGTTTTTGCACTAGAATTACATTTCTGGTATTTTGTTGAGTGTTTTGAAGCAGCATTTAAACTTCCTTTGACAAGAACAGACTGACATTACCAGAGCTGACATGGTCACATCTCTGCAGGTGACGAGATGGTGTCAACAGATAAAAAAGACGAAAAACAAGAAGGAAACAACAACAAGGTTAAAATGTCACCTCCCACTGAGATTGTTGTAAGATTTCCTTTTTTTGTGTCACAATGAGTAGGCATCTTTGCCTGATATGTCATTTGCAATATTGTCATTTTTATTTAAAAAGGAAATGCCTTGTCGTCATTTCACAAACCCAAAAATGCTTTCAAACTAAGCTACTTAAAGCATTTTAAGGCTGTTTTTCCAGGGTGTTGTGCCCATTGTGCTCAGCAAACCATTTCCTTGAAGAAGGCAAAACACACAGAACGTGTTTTCGAAAGGAATGTTAAATTACTCAATGCCACTTACTTAGTAAATAAACTATGACAAGTAGCTATAAAGTTTAAGGTATCTAATAGTTGCAATTGTTACTTAGGAGGCATATATACATATGCAGTGTTGGGCAGGCTACTTGAAAAATGTAGTGAGCTAAGATACAACTTATTCTACATTAAATGAAGCTTCACTACACTGAAGCTACACAGCAGAGAAATGTGGTGAGCTAAGCTAGAATAAAATGATAAAAGTAGTTTAACTACATCAAAGCTATTTTTAAAGTAAAAATAAAGTCTGTGTCTATGTATCTGTCTGTCTATGTTTAGTAGTATATTTATTACCCCCCTTCAGTACTAGGAGCCATCTAAACAAATATCTATTTATTTATTTAAATTGACCACAACAATTTGGTTTTGTATTATTTCTTAGTAATATAACCCAAAGTTATACTTTTCAGCTTCTCCTGTCTTATTCTTTTGCTGTCAAAGTACATGCTGCTAGCTAAGTACCACGTTAGCTGTTGGTGTTTGCTGACTGAGTTGTGATGATTAGCTTTGCTAGCGATGGTCGTGTTAACTTCGGGAAATACCTGAACGTGTGTCCGTAAATTTGCGTTGGACGTCTTGGATGTTGACAGGAACTTCCTTTTAGGGTTCCACAGTAAACACCGGAACGTGTAACTGTTCTGCGAGGACTAGATCAATAAGGTTTGGCCATGGAGATTCACGAGATGTACACGTCTCTGCCCCCTCCTCTGCCATTATCTGACCCTAACCTTAATGACACAATTCGCGGGCATCTTTTTATACCCAGTCTATGGCGGCCATCAGCAGGAGGACAGGTACATGACGTCACACGGAAGAGATGCATTTAAGGTTTAGAAATGCGTGGGGAAATGTAGCTTTTGGGGACGCTACCGCGTTATTTGATCACTAAAGTAGCTTCACTACTGAAAAGCTATTTGATGTAGAAAACAGCGACGTTACTACCACGTTACTGAGAAACGTAGTTAAACTAGTAACGCCGCTACTGCCCAACACTGTACATATGTAGGATATGTAATATAGTTATGACTTGCAGAATGACATTACTGGTACAACTTTGTGAATCATATTTGTCATACATATGTAAAAAGTTTTATTTGTAACTGAACGCAAGAAAATAAGAAAGGCAGCAGAGAAGAGAAACTACACGATAAAATACAATAAGCAACATTAAATTAACAAAATGCACACAGTAGTAACACCTACAGAGCCTTCAGAGGAAAAGTGGCACATTTCAAGACCAATTATATTAAATGATTCAGTGCCAGTCGATCAATTATGACATGCAGATAAATTATTAGTGTCAGTGATGGAATGTAATTAAGTAGTCTACATTTATTCACGTGATGCCTTGTTATAGATTAAATTATATATATAACTCTGCATGTGGCCATTTTTCATTATGGCCATTCAGTATATTAGTTATTAACATGTGTTTGAACTTATTTAAATCTACTACTTCTATGACCTACATAAGCAAACGAGACTATCAGCAAGAAGGTTTCTACATTCTGTGTTTGAATCCACTTCAAATTCTTCTTGAAATCAGATGAAACGAATCTTTGTTTAAATTTGCTTGCCTTTATTTTGGATAGGACTGCTGAAGTGAGGACATTACAGGGGGACAGAGCACAGGAACTAAGGGCCACAGGCGGGAGTCAAACCAACAGCCACTGCAGAGGACCCACAGCCTAAGCACATGGAGCGCACACAGTCCACCAACCAAGCCACCAGATAATTTCATTTTTTATATTACATTTTGTGGTTTTGGAGGTGAAAAACTTACCACTTTTGTCCACTTTTGAATTTTGTAATAACAGTTTTTTCATAAACTAACTCCTTTGATTGTAATACAGTGACTTTAAGTATTAGTCCTCAAGTCTTCACTGATTTTTTTCTTAAACTACAAATTCCTCTCAGCTTTTGGACACGACTGCATGAGACCTGTTTTTGTTTGTTTGTTTGTTTATTTGTTTGTTTGTTTGTTTGTTTTTTGCCTTGTACGTGACTTTATCCCTTTTGAAGTCAACCATATCTTTACTGGGTTAGTGTTTATCTTGGATTAGTATTTTTCCACTGTTTGACACAGGAGGTAATGTGGGAGAGAACTGTAGCCTAATCTGTCACATGTTAAGGATTGGATTTTTTTTTCCACCTTTATTTATAAGAACTTATATGTACACTACTTGTACAAAAGACAGAGACAAAAGACAAACAACATACCTACAAAAGAAAATAAAAGAGAAACAAAAATGCATTTTTAAATGCAAGGAGGGGATACATTTTTACACATCTACTCCATTACATTTCAGAGGAAAATATTGTACTTTACTTTTTATTTCACAGCTTAACACTCTAAAGTGTTAGAGTCATAATGTTTTATGCTTCAGTGTTGAATTTAATAGTGTTTAAAGCCCTTACTGAATTAGGGCTGCAACTAATGATTATTTTCTCAATTAACTGACTGATAGTCGCTTTTTTAAAAATGTTAGAAAATGCTGAAAAATGTCAGTCAGTGTTTGCCAAAGTCCAAGATTACATCCTCAAATATCTTATTTTAGTCGCAACCCAAAGATATTCAATTTCCTGTCAGAGAGGAGTAAAGAAACCAGAAAATGTTCACATTTAAGAAACTGGAATCAGAGAATGTTAACTTTTTTTTTCTTGAAAAATTAATCAAACAGATGAATCAATTCTCAAAATAGTTGGTGATTAAATTAATAATCAATTAATAATCTATTAATCATCACAGCTCTACACTCAATATGACAAAGCATGTCTTCCTGCCTGTAGGCTAAATTTAAATTTATGGATATGAAATTCTGACATTATAATAATAAGCTTAATCATGCACACATTATAAGAGTCCTTCTGTACACCATCTTCCATCTGACCAAACAACACACTCTAAAAACACAGGAAGAACTAAATTTGTTTATGCTTTCATTTTCAGCAGGTTGGACTATTGTAACGGTGTCTTCACAGATCTGAGCAAAAAAGAACAAGGGTCAAACAGCTGCAGTTTGTCCACAATGCTGCAGCCAGAGTCCTCAACAAGAAAGTGCTTACATCACTGCACTGGCTTCCTGAGTGTTAAAGGATAGATTTTTAAAATCCTATGTCTTCTCTATAAAGCACTACATGCTACATGACCTCTTGTTAAGGTAACCTCTGATTATTGTTTTTATATTTGTTTGCTTTTGCTTTTGTTTTTATATATTTTAAATGCAATTTCTGCATGGTTTTAACTATTTTTGCTTGCTTTGCTTGCTTTCAGCTTGTTTTTATGATCTCAAATGCAGCATAATGTATTTCTATGCTACTGTAAAGCACTTTGAATTGCCTTATGTCTGAATGGTGCTATATAAATAAACTTGCCTTGCCCTCCATAACAGGAGAGAACTCTCATTAATATTTTCAGGAATACATTTTTTAAAAAGCACAGATTCTGTTTAAGTCACATTTTTTGACCGTTTCTTTTCCTCATTCCTTCTTTTTCGTCACTCCTACTGCAGGAGCCTCCTACATAGTCTGATCTGTTAAGAGCGCGCTCCCGGTGACTGCTTCCTCTTTGCGCTGCGCTCTCCCGTCCCTCCCTCTCTCTTGCTCTGTCAGTCCGCCTGCTGCTCTCACGTGTTTTCTGTGTATAAAAGGGTCCCAGCCTCGTCCCATTATGTCCAGTGAGTCACCAGAGAAACGGCGAAAGATGGAGTCAGCGCTGATCCAGCTAAAGAAACACACAATTGTGGTGGCAGACACCGGGGACTTTAACGGTAAAAGAAATCAACGCTTTTAGCTCGTGCTAATGTTAGCGGGTTAGCATGCTAACTAACTGACCAGGAAGGATCCAGCTTTAATGTGACTGACCGCTGTGTCAATATTACGCAGTCACAGTGGGTGGGAGATAAATATTAGCATCAGCCTCCTTTCATTTCGCTCAACAAGCTAATGCTAATGTCACCTAGCTAACAAACTCCTAGGAGGTTTAACTACTTGTTAACTACTAAAGTTGACAATCTGGTAATCCAATTATAGCTATGTGTTACTAAGGTTTCCCAACTTAGCATCAAGTCGCCACTTTACGTTAGCCGCACTAGCAAATGATGCTAGCTGATTAACTTAATGTATTTGCGAAAATTATTCAATTAAAAATGCAAGCATTTTGATTAAATTTGCCTCTTACCAACCTCTCAAATTAGTAAATTTAAAACTTGGCACGACTTGCGCTTGTTAAGCCTGTGTACGTGGTAAAAATACAGATAATGTATGGCAAATCTAAGTTAACAGACTGCCGTACAGCCTGAGTTAACGTCCAACAAGGTGTAAAATGTGATTTTTCTTCCTCGTTTGTCACTTTTCATGCCACAGAGGAAGAGGTCATGTTTCTCAATGGGTCAGAATGAGGAACTGTGTGTGTAATAATACTGTTGGGCTGTGATGAAAACCAGATAGTTCCTCATCCAGGGTTTGCAGACTCAGGATGACATGACAGAACTGGTCTGTTGTGTCTCTGTAGCCAGGCGTGACGCAGGGATGAAATGTTGCACTTATTACACACCAGGAGTGGTGGATATTAGGCTAGACTTTTTAAATGCTTACTATGTATTTGCACACTTGGTTTGTTGTAATTTACACAGATTAATGAGTCTGTATTGAGACATGCTTACAGAGGAGGAACACAATAACATGAACAGCCGTGTCATTTAGTGCAGTCCAGTGGTGCTGTAGTTATGTGATCAACAGCAAAATAAATTACAATTTCGATATGCAGTCATTGTTTTAAAGGTCCAGTCTGTAATATTTACAGGGATTTAAAGGCAGAATATGGCAAAGAGGGAATAAGTGTTCATAAGTTTTCATTAGTGTATTATTCTTTATAAATAAGAATTGTTGGGATAGTGGACTTGCTTTGCCCATTAATAATAATGTTAGTTAGCAGAGAAAATGAATAAACATTAGAAGGCCCCCTTTTTTTTCCAAATCAACAGGCTTGTTAACTAAATTGGTGCAAGGACTTACACTAGGGCTGTATGATGCATCAGGTGTTTTACTGCATTTAATAGCTGCAACTGCATTTTGTTCACAAATGCTTTGGTTACATTTATTATTTATATACATTTTTTCAACGTTAAACATCACTTAGACTTCTTCCATCATGCAGTCACTCAAATGTTGAAATGATTCATTAACGAAAATCATAATCATAAACCTTTCCTACTGGGGACAGAATGAAAAGCATATTTAAAAATTTACTAACTGGTATTTATTTTTTTGTGAATTAGAAAGTAGTTGACAGGCCACTAAGTTGAGTATGACTGCCTTAGAATGAGCAGTTTATATCATGGGTCCTCTTCCACAGTTGCTTCCATTTAGCAAAGCCATATTTCTACAGGAGCCCAGAGCAGACAAACCAAACACTGGATCTTTTGTCTTCTTCACAAGTTCTGCAGCCACCATGTTCTCCTGTATACCTGGAAGGGGAGGATGATCTGAGGTGTTTAGCTAGAGATCATTTAATTCTACATACTGGTCCTTTAAGTCAGTCACTGTGCAAAAAAGCCAAACACATTTTTATTCTAGCCTTAGGGCTGAACAGTTAATCTAAACATTATCAAAATCATAATATGGACTACACAATGTTCAGCTTGCAGGAGGTGCAATAGTTGCTAAAGGCAAAATGTATGTTAAACTATAATTTAAAAGTAAATATTGTTGTGGCGCAGATGTCCTGGCCTACAAATCATATTCTACGGACTTGATAAAACATCTTTGTTTGGTACAGATCCCTGCAATATCACACCATAATCATTTTAGTATCTTTAATATGTTTGTCAATGCAAATAAGGGTAATGTAAAAAAAAAAACAAAAAAAAAACATTCCCTCAAATTAAAGCAAATCATATCGCAGTTGCAGTATCAGTCAAAATAATTTCAGTTAGATCACTTTTATTCCGGCTTCCCAAAAGCAGGTATTTCTTGTTGGTAGAGTTTGCTTTGCACTGTTAAGACAAACGTTACCAGTCAATCGAACTTGATTTGTATTGTACCTTGGCTTTCATACATGTTGGTGTAACTTAAGAGCTCTTTTTCAGGTGACTGACAAGCTAATAATAACAATGTAGAGTTGTCAATATACCAGAATTTTGAACTTTTATACAATAGTAGTATAAAAGAAATGATATTCAATACCACATCAAACAGGAAAAGCTGCTAGATTTTTCTTTTCTATTTTTTTTTTTTATTTAAGAATATGCTCTGTTGCAATACCAGACTTTTAAACTTTGATACAGCACTGATAATAAAAAAAGAATACTCTTTTGAAACCAGGGCGAAAAGGGGAGAAAAAGTTTTAGGCACACAATATTTTTCTATTGACAACCTGCTCATAGTGCTGGTGCAGAAGAAGTTTCTGATCACTGTCTGGTTTTGCTGCAAGCCAAATTTCAGCCAGAGAAGTACAAATAAAAGCAGTAAAACAATCTAATGCACACAAAACAGTTTGAAGATGTCATCTTGAACGCTGAGAAACTGCGATTAAAAAAAGAACAATTTAGAGATTAATCAACTGGGAAAACAGTTAATTAATTGCTGCTTGTCTCATCGAATACAACAACACTATTAATTAAACAGGGTGAGACTTTGTCACGTAATGGTGTCCTGCACATCAGTAGTGTTTGTCACTGATCCAACAACTTAATCAAAACATCCGTCAATCTTAGTGAATACCTCTGTCGTACAATCATTGGAAAAAAACGAAACAAGTGTGTGATAGTGATAAGAAGACTGACTCCTCGGGATTCACACAGCCATTTGTTTCTAATTTTTGAGAAGACTCTGTTTTAAAGACGCACATCGTCTGGTTTATGTAATGTAGGTATTTCATGAGTGTTGTAAGATTTTTCAGGCTTCACTGGGTGCAAGTTTGGACATGTTAAAATTACTTCTGTTTTACATAAGAAATGCAAGAATTTGGTCAAACATGGTGTAACGCCACTCTCTTGCTTCACTGATGTAAGTGGAGGAAAAAAAAAGTTCTCAGGAATGGCTTGAAAGTAAATGGAGGGTGCTAAGGGGGCACTTGTGAAATTTTGCACAAGGGTTGTTGGTAACTAATTAGCCTGCTCGGTTCTAGATGGTTGAAGGCTCCTTGAGAGGGAGATGAAGAATTGTTCAGTAGTGCTTTTGGACAGATGACAGACTTGTATGCATGCTAATTTCACATTTAGAGAACATGATGGATTTTGGTTTAGTCATTTAATGTTAGTGGGAATATATAAAGTTAGATTTCATTTGGTGATTTTACTTTTTGGTGTTTCCATACTGTATAGCATAATGCTCACAGAATGATCCACGTAGAAATACAAAGGCCATATGACTGGCAACTGAATCCCTTTACATTTATTTGTTATTGATTTATCTGCTGATTAATTTCGATTGAGTTTCATCTATAAAATGTTGAAAAATTGTGAAAAATACTCATTACAGTTTCCCAGAGCTGCTACCATCTGTTACCAGACTTGCCATCAATGACAAAGAAAAGCAGCATATCCTTTCACAATGTGGCACAATTGATTGCACTGTTATCAAAATTGCAATATGGCCAATGGCAGTATCCAAATGCCAGAACCAGAACCAGATTGTAATGTTTTGAAAAAAGAAATGGTTGAGAAAACAGCATTATAATGAAGTGCTGTGGAGGTGCTCTGGCCTAAATATCTTGTTCTTCAGATGAAAGACCTCAACAAATATCACATCATCCCAGTTTAAATAGTTTTATTTAGATTTAGATTTTTTTTTTAGATTTTTTTTTGGCAAAAATGAAAATTGTGGTGCAAAATTGATAATTTCCACTAATTGTACTGCATATCGCAGTTTCAGTCAAGATAATGTGATTTAGATTATTATTTTACCATATCTTGCAGCCATAGTAACTATTTGTTTTTCAATCAATTAATCGACTAATTGTTGCAGCTCTAATCTGTGAAGAAAAGTTTTTCTTTTTCGTGCCTTGTCAAACGTTTTCCCACATACTTGTACACATCCCTCTGATTCTCCAGCTAACTATGAAATTTTCAATGCATTTTAAAGTATTGCTGCACTTGAACCATAAGCAAGTTATTTGCAGTAATTGTGCTGTAATATGCATGTTAATGTATTTGGCGCACATTCATGCTCAACTTATAAATTAATACAAAAGTGGAATCAGAGGTCTCAAGTACAAATTGTAAAACTTCTTAGTCGCCAGCTTGCACAGAAACTTTTTAATTTTTTATTATTACTTCAATCCAGGGCCCATAATTAGCACCAGATACCAGCCAAATGATTGTAAAATTATGCAAGGAGCTGGTAGATTTGCTTTATTCACCAGCCAAAAAAACAAGTGTGATCTGTTGAGTTGCTGTAAGAATTTGTTAACCATTTGGCCAATAAGCAAAAAAGTTTTTTTTGAACCCAGCTTCAATCTGTGTATTTGCCCAGTTGAGAACATGAATTGTCAGTGGAAATATACTTGGGATGGCTATTGATTATGGAAGGCTTACTTAACTTTTCTAGTAGACAGTTTAGACATTTACCCTATCTTTTGGCAACACTGCTGTAATCAGCACTTCAGCTGTGTAGTGTCTTCTTGAACTGTTGATCACGAGTATCTAGTCCAACCCCACTGACCTGCAGAATGATCCAATTTTTTGTTTGAAGGGGGTTGAGAGAAAACTGGCTCCAGAACAGAGGCAGGCTTTGTTCTTATGCAGAAGAGCTGGCAGCAGCGACGGGACTCCGCTGCTACAATCGAGTGCTGACATAAAACCACTGTGCTTCATGAAAAGACCCCGCAGGCTGCCGCTCATGCATGGCAAATTAAAATCTGCATTTCAGTCCTGTAAAGTGCAACAGGATGTTTTTAATCTACAGTTCTGTAGATTGTGGAATACATTACTACAAGCCTTGTGGCTTTTTGCTGCAGATCATAAAGATTATTCAACTCCTGAGTCAATTTATCATAACTTTCACATCACTGTAATATATTTTGAGATATATTAGCGTTTAAGATTCAATTAGTTACTTATTAAGGTCTTCACTAGTTGCTGGGTAATAAGTATGTTAGGGTTTCTTTTTTCCATTAATGTTAAAAATGATTAAGTTGTAGCGTCAGCAGCATTTTTTAACTAAGTATGAGAATAAGAATTCTCAGCAGCATATAATCAACTTAAACAAAAGAGAATTAAATCAATAATCACTACACTATGTAAGTATTTGTCTTCATAAAGCGGTGTTAAACTGTATTCTTTATCAGCAGAGACACTTGTATATTCATCTGCCACTGGTGACACTGAATAGTTTTAGAGGATGGTGTAGTAATATTTGTATACACTAGATGGCGCCATTCTCTACCTGATGACAGCAGCAGTATGCTGTGGGTTTCTACATGACAGTTCTTTCCTTTACTCTTTGACTTTTTTTTACATACACATTGACATATTTTTAATAAATTAGATCAAGGAAAATCTTGAAGAATGGGATAACTGGGCTCAAACTGGTCTCTGAGGTTTGTTTAGCCTTGTTACAGTTTGTCAGTTTCGGTACAGTGACCCCTGCAGAGGACTGACGTGCAGGCAGTGTTATATTTGCTAAGCTAATGATAAAACCAGACTTGTAACTTTCATGGTAAACAGTCGTGATGTAATAAAATCCAAAGTTTTGAGTGCCACCTTTTGTCCTTTTCATAATGATTTGAACACTGAAAAAAATATATAAGATATAATAAGGGTATATATTTACAGTATTTGGACTTTCATCTTAAACTTTGAAGCAAAAAAAATCAAATTAAAGTTGCTACAATTTGTTAATTTTGACAGATCATAAAAATCATCTACACCAGAGAATTAAAGATTAATTTAGTAGGGATATAATGCAGTATTGAATATCATGATATTGCAGTAAAATTATTTTATTTTATTATTTTTGTTTATTTTATTTTATAAAGGACTGCTGCTGCTGCTGACTGTGGCATTGTTTTTTCCATAGTTGCAAAAGACAACTCATGCCATTTTTTTTTTTTTTGCAGATTCTCAGGGCATGGTTGCTACTTTTATTATTTTATTAAAGAAGAAAAGCAGAAGCACTTTAAGTTAAAAAGAAAACAGATTTTTACCGACAACATGCTCTATACATCAGGTTTATTATTTTAAGAAAGGTTTTTTTTTTCCCAAGCTGTTTTTCTTTGTTTTTTTTTTTTAATAATAATGGTCTTGCAGATGTCTCATACTGGATAATAACATAAATGAGATAGTTGATATTTATTAGAGTATCTATAAGAAACCAGGTTGTGTGTATGTGACATTTAATGACTTTGCTCGCTCTTGTCATCCTGCAGCCATTGATGAGTACAAGCCTCAAGATGCCACCACCAACCCATCTCTTATCCTGGCTGCTGCCAAGATGCCGGCTTACCAGCACCTGTTGGACCAGGCCATCAAATACGGCATTGCCAAGGGCGGGTAAGAGATGAAGCACAAATGAGAGCTAAACGACACACATATCCTCTAAAATGAATCCGTTCTTTAGCTGTACACCTGTTGGGTTACATTGGAAATAAAATCTGAAGTAAACAGCACTGAAGTAGAAGTCATTTGCAGAGGAAAAAGGAACATTTTATGTGGTTTTACAGATGTTGCACAGCACATAATTCCTCTGTGCAATGTGTTGACAAACTTCCTTAATTTACAGCAGGCAGTTGATTGTAATTTTCTTCTTTGGCCTTAAATCTGTGATGCCATTTTGATTATTGTAACTCTTAGACTAATGCAACGGTGTGTGGTTAAACTTTAAAAACTAAATTTACAGTGTTTTGAGACCATCTCCATGCTCTGATTTTGAACAAATGTTGTGGGCTTGTATACCTCACTGTTTGAATAACAACACTGTCAAACTAGTTTTCAGTGAAAGAACTCAGCATGATGACTTGTCAAATCTGCAGTAATTTGAATGTGCACAAGTTTAGGATTACAGCTTTATGAATAATATAACATCTACACAATCCCCATTTTATACATTTCCTTTTCAGTGTTTTTGAAGACATTAAGTTAATCAGTTTTATATTGTTTCCTTCTCTCTCCAGAACTGAAGAGGAGCAGGTAGCCAACACTATGGACAAGCTGTTTGTGAGTTTCGGTCTCGAGATCCTCAAGAAGGTCCCTGGCCGAGTGTCTACTGAGGTGGATGCCAGGTGGGTGACAACAACGTGTCACAAGGTGCTAATTATGACAGGAAACTTGTTACTTAATGATCAAGGTCTTGAACCGTTCAAAACATCCTGTAGACAGAGAGGAGCTGAAACTGCCAACAGTATTACACATGAGGTTCGACCTGTTTAAGTAAACAGACGTGCTACTCAGAGACCAAGTTTTGTCACCACTCTTGCATGACAAACTTGATTACATTTACTTTTAATTTATGTTGTAGCTTTCTTTTGAGGATTACAGTTAATCCCCCTCAGTGTTTTACTGTCCGCTGGGATACATCACACAATATAACCAAATCTCCACTCACAACATCATGTTTCATGTCTTTCATATTAATGATGGAAGTTTAAAGCAATGTCCTCAATCAGCAGCCACATTATTCATCAATACTTTATTAGTTACAGGGCTGTACCTTAACTCTTTTTGCACATGGCACTGGTGCTACAGAGGTCAATAGTTTTGTAGCACAAGTATAAAACATCAGCTATCATCTCTAAAAACACCACAAGTAGTGCAGTTCATCATTTGAAGAGGTTTGTGACTGGCAAAGGGCATTAATGTTGCATACAGGGCACAAAATCCAAACCTTTACAGGAAATGTTTTCACAGACATTTTCTTTATTTGCCAATAAAGGTAGATTTCAGGGACATAACTGTATACAAAACATTAATATTATTTTGAACAAATTTCTGAATATTTATATCATTGTACTGTACACACGTGATTATTTATAATAAATTTAAAAAGTGTGGAATCACTGACAGGAGAAGAACGGAAACATACATAGGAAGTGGTGTAACACCTCAATACTAGAATCCAAAACATGTTTGTGTTCTTTAGGGGAATGTAACCGATTCAGTTCAGTGCAAAACAGACTATACTTACAAACATAGTTCTGCAAGGGCTGTCCCAAATGCCATATTTTAGGCCTCAAAGCTTCGGTAATAATCAATAGAAAATATCTTAAGCATTGGCCGCAGAGTGGGGGAATATTTGGTTGTTGAGTAAGGCATATTTTTGTGGTTTTGATGGTATGGATTAGCTCTCATAATGGATGGGATGGGTGCGGATGTAAAATAAAACTCACATCCCCGCTCACAACGACCAGACAAGACTGCAGTCACAAGCAATATATCAGCCAAGTGCAGGAAGTTCAAACCTGAAGTCTGTCTGACTTGTCATGATCTGATGAGGGGCTTCAGCTTCTGCCATTCCTGATGGATCTAGTCAGACTGGCAACCACCGCTTTGTCAATACAGATATGATATTATGGGAGAGAATCAGGTGTGGGAACATTTAGACATAAGAAATGTGTGAAACTTAAAACATATTAAAGATCCATGAAAATACATAACATCTAATCACGGTAGAGCTGAGTATTGTTAGCTTGACTTTACAAAGTTACCAGTTGCTGATTTACATTACACATTACAGTACAGTTCCTCTCTTCAGAGGAGGAAGCAGTTTAAACACCTGGGAGCAGCTAGAGAAACTTGAAACAAAGAAACTTGCAGTGTTGGACTGTAAAATGACAATAAAAGTCAAAGGAACATTAGCCTGAGTTTAAAAGGAGAAGGGAATGATTGTTTTTTTTATACTGCCACTTACTTATTGGTCATCACAGACACAAACAATGATCCCTGTCTTTTGCTGTTTAATGTAGTGTTTTGCTGTATGACTATAGTAACATGTATTGGTGTTAGTGAATTGCCAGCATTATTAGATCTTTGTAGAAGCATGCTGCATGACAAGACGTCTTTCAATACACAATAGGATTGAAGTTCAGTACCAACCCTTAATTGTGGTCATACCTCTATACTTAAATGCATACTAAAATGAGAATTAGAATGAGAATTGGCAATATTGCCCTGGTCACCTTCTGAGAAAATTGCAAAAATGTTGAAGAGGAGACTGAACCTCTGCCCTGTCATAGCACAGTAGTGCACCTTGACTTTCTGGCCGTGTGTCATGGCTGAATAGAAGCTGTCAACTACATCTTCAAGTGTCTGCCTCGGCAAACAACTGATGCATGACCTCATTTCCAGTTTTGAGGCTTTGAAAACATAGCTTTGCAAACCATCAATTGCTTCACAAAGGAACAAGTTCAACTACAGCAAAAATACCCCAGGGGAAAAATCTAGTTCGGTTAAATATAGCTAGTTAGCAAAAGTATAGAATATAAATGTATAGAATAGAATTTAAAAGAATCATGAGGTTTATCTATAATAGTGGTGTGACTGTGTGAGCACTTGCACTACACAAAAGTCAGTGTGGTGGAGGCTGCCTGCCAAATGCTTGTCGTATATATGCCTTTACAGTGTCAGGCTGAAAGAAAAAGGAGGCAGAGCAGATCGAAGGGGGTTCAGTTTAGAGTCCAAAATATACCTGATTTTGGCCTGGAATGGCGGTACGTGTTGCTGCGTATGTTTAGCGATAATTGGCTATATGAAAACTTTTTGTAGTAAATATGCATACATTTATGAGGACTAGAGGAGCCCCCTGGCAGGTGTAAATGCTAAGATGATATGCTTCTTGTTTCATAATCTGCCACTAATTGACTGACGGTGTTAAAATATTCTGAAACTGAACAGTATTGATGCTTATTAACTATTTAAATTTTGTTGAATTAACATTTTAAATAAAATATAAAATATTTTTTATCCAACTAAACTGCTCCCTGAGTACTTTTGCATAGTTATGTTGATGCACAATCCATATCGAAGAGGTCTATTTTTATTCCTGTTCAAAAATTCATTATATCAGCCACCATATCGATAATGGAGTGAGTGAATTTTTCCCTTCTAATTTCAGTAATGTTCTCAAAAATCCCACCGTGGTTCAGCTCTAGTGCAATTACAGTAGAGAAACAATGATAAAATAAAAAATCACTAAGTTAATGGCCTAAAAATGACAAAACATAATTTAATTATTTCAGTCACTATTCATACATGAAGACAATTGAAGTGCCAGCAAGCTACTGCAAACTGTAATTAAACTACTAGTTTAATTACATGTATGTTACTGCTCCCCATCGCTGCTCATCTCTTCTTCTCCACATGCAGATTATTGAAAATACCATCAGTTAAGGGAGCTCGCCCTTTCAGCTCTACACCCTGAAAAATACATTAACATTAAAGTGAAATACCAGCAATTGATCTGAAAAATGTTTCTAAATAATATTTGCTAAGTATGTTCACTTCTTTGCTATAGTATCACACCAGAAGGGTAGCAGCTCTCTCCCGCAGACTGAATGTTCAGAACCATCTCTAACATCTCTCCTGGTTTAGGCCTCAGCTTCATCCCTTCCAGTTCAGACACCGTTCTCTGTAACTCAGCAGAAGCCTCTCTAGGATCAAATCATTTCCCTGTAGGATCCTGCTGAGGTTCCCTAGTTTCTGCAAAGAAGTCAGCCATAAAGTGTTTGAAGGAGCAGAACTCTGCACACTGTTTCTCACTTTGGTCTAAAAAAGAACTGATTGCAACAAATTGCAGCATTTCTTGAAACAACATATTGAGCAACAGGAAGAAAGAATTTCTTTAGAAATCTGTTACATTCTTTGTCCATCTTTCCACATCAGTGGAGGGAGAGGATGTGGACAGGTGTCTAACGTGCTGCAGGGTTGCAGTAAAGTGGCTGTTGTCCCGTTCATCCCGTCCAGCTGGTTTGATTAGTGCAGGTGCTGCACGCTCGGCATGAGGAATCCAGTGTTGGAAGGGTTACTGATGGTGACTCCCAGCATCTTGTCCACTGACTGCAGCTCCCTCCAACATTTTGGGGTAAAGTAGTGGTGGAGGTCATAAAGTTTAGCTACCACGGGCTCCTTAAATTGGACAGTCAGCGAGGCCAATTCCAATCTAAATAAATGACACAGCTCAAAAGTAGTGTTTTTTTATTTCTTTCCTCAAGGACAGCAGTTTATATGAGGCACTTATCAGAACCAGAGCAGTTTAATATCCTCTGCCATCTGCAGATTCTTACAAAATGTAAGACCTTTGTTTGTATTCGTAGAGGTAATGTTTAGTTTATTTGATTTATAAAAGGACAGTGTGCAATGACACTGATCATTTACAAGAAAAGAAAACATGGTTGCACCAGATTTAGTGAGACACTAATTGCCATCTGTAGTCCTACGCATAACAAGTAGACGGAATAAATTAAATTTAAAGTGCAATGCAGACTACAGTAAATCCTGTCTATCATAATAAAAGCAGTAGGAACACACTGCACAGTACAAAATACAATATGAAATACACAAGAGCAATTAAAGGTATGTCAGGGGGAGATTGGAAAGGAAATTAAAAAAAACATATTTTCTTGAATAAAACATAGACATTAAGTCAATACTTCATCAAAATCTGTCTCTAAGGGCTTAACAAACTGTACTTGACCCACTTGGTCCAGAATTTAATGAACATGTTTTTCTTAAGACAGGGAGAAAAGGAAATCTTATCCAAGGTGTTTCCTTGTAAGGGCTGGTCAGCATCAAGTATGCTTTATAGTGCTTTGTGAAACGGTGTAAAATTAGGTTTGATTTTTTAAAAAAAGGTTTCTATATAAAATGTACCATTGTAAAACGGGAAAAACATCTACTACTACCTAATTTATCCATCGTGCCTCCTTGCAGTCTTAGTGGCTTGTAATCCTCTTTGAATGAGTTGAATAACCTGCATTAATCAGAAGTACAAGGAACTCTGCATACTTTATTTGCATTATTGTCTTGTTATTGAAAAACACCCCAATAGTGGGTTACTCAGCTAATGCAGTGCTATATTGTAGTTAATATTGCTTGACCAGCTTGTCTGTTGGCTTTCCATTTTGAATTAATTGAGCATAGTAGTAGTATTTCTCATTTTTTGTTCATCTGTGTCCCCGTCAATCGTCACAGAAAGGTAGCAGCTTCCTCCAATTTCCTCCACCAGGTCGGATTTCATGTTATCATCTATCATTGAAATCATCTCTCCACACTGGGCGTGGTTATCCTAAGATGGAGTGATATCACACGCTTCTTTTTGCAGAGCAAAATCAACAGCTTAAACTTTGTAAAGGAAGTTCTTCTTTGGTGATTCAATGCGCAACATTCCTTTTTACGTTTTCATTTCACGGAGCACAAAAATCCACTTTGCATGTTGTAAATTCAAATGAAGCATATGTTGACAAAAAATCAGTGAAGTTGAGTAGGTAAAACATTTTCACACTCTGTGTTTTACACATCTGTGCAACTTTTTTTGGAGTGTGGTTGTCAAACTTGGATTAAAATGCTTGATTAATGGCTGTTTTGTTTCTCTTCCCCTAACAGATTATCTTTTGATAAGGATGAAATGGTTGCCAAGGCCCTGCGGCTCATCGCTCTCTATGAAGAGGCCGGCATCAGCAAGGAGCGCGTGCTTATCAAGCTGTCATCAACATGGGAGGGAATCCAGGCTGGCAAGTAAGTATAGAATGTGTCATTAATTATGTTATGTAATGTACATGTTAGTTATTCTTGCTAAACTAACTGGGTCAAAGTGAGCAGGTGCAGCTGGAAAAAGTTGATGTGACATACTTCACCAGTAAGTATTAGGTACCTTTTAAAACCAAAAGAAGAGACAGTTGTGGGTGGTTTATGTTTCCAGGCCATTGTCAATAACATCACTGATTTTCAGGGGTTTTAAAATTGAAGCTAAAGGAATGATGGATGGTAACCTGTGGGGGAAAATGAGATTTTTACCCTATGTAGGAGATGTCATTTGGTAAAGATTTCTTATACTAGCCACGTCTTTATATCTTCTCCTATCATAATGTTTTGAACGATACTGTAATCAAACCAACACATTGGAAAGTCAGAGAACCAAACAGAAGCAGAAGAGCTCTACTGAATAGTTTCCACCTTTGAAGCTTTGCTCATAACTTTGACATTCAAATTCTAAATCAACATTTGAGTGCGGTACAGCTTTAATTTGTTTTGTTTTGTTTTTTTTGCAAGTCGATTCATTCTGTTTAAACCTGGTATTTCTGCACAGTTGCAGGTAAAGATCAGGCTACTTGACAGTAACTATTCTAACAGTGATTGAACAAAAATGAGTGAAAAGGGGGAAAATGCTGAGAGTTCCCCACCATGTTTTGCTAGCATGTACTATCGATTCTCTGTCCTCTTCTCTGCATGTTTGACAAAGTTCTGGGCTCAGCTCCTACACACACACACACACACACACACACACACACACACACACGCACAAAGTGGACAGCAGTGACAGAGAAGAAGAAATTGATAAAATCATGAGGTGATGAAATTTTATATTCAAAAGGTTAAAGGTCAACTCACTGTGGCATCATAATCTTCATCAATCCCCTGTAAAAATAGTCTCTGAGTGAAGACAATTCAATCATGTCAATATAGTGATAACTTTCATTTTGCCAAAAAATACACTTAATACTTTTTATTAAATTCCGTCAAAGTCTCCGCTTAATATATTATGAGTCTGCACAGCAGTGGATGGAACTTGTGATTTGAATGGTTGGCGAGGCGTACAACTGCAACGTGGTAATTCTAGCTGGAATCTGGAGCCTTCACTCGTCACCTTCACTCAACACAATATTATTGGAGGAAACCACGAGTGAGATTCACAGTCGCCTCTGGGAATGAAGTCATTCTCGTGTCACTTAAAATATTCAAGGCACATTTTAACATGGAGACAGTTTTATGACCAGTCATTTATCACACACGTTGACAAAGACGACACGCACGTACGATCACGTTGAGTGGATGCAGCTACACTCACTGCCTCTTAGTGTTGTCTTGATACCAGAATTTTACACTTTGATACAATACTACAATAAAACGATACTTGGTACCTCTCTGGATATCACAGCACAAAAAGGGAAAAAGTCCTAGGTAAGCAGAACAGGACAATTTCAGGCAGGACAGAACTGAAGTCTGGAAGGAACACTTAGGTATTTTTAGTGTTTTCGGTGCAACAATTAATGGATATTGTATTGTTTTAAACATGTTTAATTGAAAAAAGTATCTATACTTGAATACTTTGTACAACCTTACTGTCCCCTGAGTAGTAAATTCACAAAACAGCTACTGTCTGCCTTTTGGGCATCAACAAAAATGTCACACGTGATGGGTCTAAATGTCTTCAAAGACATTTAGAAGTTTTCACTGAAGCACATGCCTGGAGGTTTAAGAGCAAAATAAAAAGAAAACATGATAATATCAGAGGGCTGTGTAATGTGAACTGACCAAATGAGAGTTGTCGCACTACCAGACTTTTAAACTTTGATACAACACTTGTAATACAAAAAAATACCCTTTTGAAACCAGGGCAAAAAGGAGAGAAAAGGTTTTAGGCACACACAATAGTTGTTTTTTTTTCCATTAACAACCTGCTCGCAGTACTGGTGCAGACAAAGTGACTGATCACTGTCTCGTTTTGCTGCTGCGAGCCAAATTTCAGGGAGGACAATAAAGACTGAACTGAAGTATTGAATGAGCACTTGGATCTTTTTTTTATAGCTTTGGTACTGTCCACACAGTAATTAACATATTGTAATGTTTTGAACATGTCCTCTTAAAAACTATCAAAGTATTGCTATTACAAACAACAGGATTTTTGAGTGAAACATGTATTCATGTGTCTACATGTATCAGTGTCTCTAAAATACCTCAGAAGATACCTAAAACCACAAAACTAGCCTGGTTGCAGCCTATATTTCTGTTAACTGGACTGCCTAATTTTCTTTTTGCACAGGGAGCTGGAGGAGAAGCACGGCGTTCACTGCAACATGACCCTGCTGTTCTCCTTCGCTCAGGCTGTAGCCTGTGCAGAAGCAAAGGTCACACTCATATCTCCTTTTGTTGGACGCATCCTCGACTGGTACAAGGAGAACACAGACCGCAAAAGCTACGAGCCACATGAGGACCCAGGTAAAAAGAAATAATAATGAACTTCTTTCATTGGGGTTTTCAAGTTTAAACAGAGATGAACATTGGAAATGGTATATCTAGTGCAGGTAATATTAAAAACATGAGATAAAACCTGCATCATCACAATATCAGGATAGTAGCACCAACTGCTTTTAGACAGATCAGCTGTTTGCCAGTTTGTGTGGTGGGTGTATGTGTGTTTTGGGTCATATCTGCTCCCATAATCTCCTTTTTGAGACTGATGTTTTCTCCATCATGGCATACTGGCATAAACAGAGGGTTTGGACCAGCTTTTCCACAGAGGAAACAAATATTCTCATCTGGGAAATGCAGCACGGCAGGTGCAGCCTAAATATAGCAGCTGATATCTGTTCACATGGAATTAACTCTCAACTTGTTTTCTATGCATAATAATTCTCAATTTTATATGGAATAACAGTAATCCAAACAGAAACATTTGCAGTTAAAAATACCACTGTTAAGTAATAACGTGGTCTAGGGTTTTACAGGTAGTTATATTGTTTTTTTGTTTTTTTTTATCTCTGAACTGAAGTCATAAAGTTACATTCACGTAGATGTGTGTCGGCCTTTAAAATCTCTACCTTGTTGTATGAAGTTGAATTTACTCTATTAATCTGTTTAGAGTCTGTCAAATAGATCAGAATCTAATTATATTAATTATAGAATTATATTAATTACATAACACTCATTGTTAAAGTCTGCCACACCCTCCACAGTTATAGTGCAACATTAATCCTTCGATAACTTGCCAGAGAGACAGCAGGCTCCTGTCCTCAATCATTATTATTCTGTTTGTACATTTGAGTATTGTACATACAGTATAGAGCCTGTTAAGTATCATTGTGTAATGAATATATGTTGTAGTTTAATGTAATCATGTTAATTGTTTAAACGGTATAGTTGTTTCTAGCTTCAATATGAAAGCCTTTTTCTCCTTTTCTCCCACAGTTCACTTGTTAAGTGTGTCACTCAGTTCAGCTGTTCATAACATCTCTAATACATTATTACAGCGGTTAATTTAAGTACCTGTGATTTGTTTGATTTTGAGTGGGTTCATTTTTCAACTTTTTAAATTTTATCGTGAATCTCCCTTTTTCTGTTTTTCTGTGTATGGACTTTATTGCCCGATGCAGTAAAGCCTCTTGTCAGTTTTATCAGTAGATTTAAGGCTAATATTGTGCATTAAAGGGTTATGATAGCTGTGATCAGCTGTGGTAGTGATTATAGCAGCCACTTTGTTCATCCAGACACTGCTGATTAATACCTTATTTGTGTTATATTATAGATTATCATTATATTGTAGCTTGTATTGCCTGTATTGATACCCTCTTCTTTTATTTCTTACAAAGTTAAACATAAGACAAATACACAGTCTACTTATGGAGAGCAATTGAGAAATAAAGCCCTTGTGAGTGATGCTGCCCCTCCTCTGGAGACTGATTCTTTTGCTGGAGTCTGGTTCATTACCTGCAGCCTCAACCAACTGAATTATGGGAGGTTTTCATCCTCTGTTTCACCCACAGTTAAACGAATTGTCATGATTCTATTATACAACATAGGCCATCACAGTTGAACACACAGTAGAACGAAACTGCTGTTCTGCAGGTGCTGAAATTGTCTTGTGGAAATGATGACACACTCTGTTGTTTCATGTATACTCTGACAAGTCATTTGATACACCAGAAGAGGATTGGTGTGAACAGAGAGTACTTATAGAACAGTTTAAACTTGATTCATCTTAGCGCTCATAACTGATACATGACTAACATGTAACAAGAGCAGAGACGTCTCTTTTCTACAGCATGTTTCTGGTTGTGCTGCTACAAAGAATCTGAGAGAGTAAGGTGTGTCTCTGCTGGGGGACATTAATCAAATGAAGACACTGCAGATAGAACACATGATTAGTTGATTAGTTGATCAGTTAAAGGAGAACGACGTGAGAATTTGCACAAAACATGATGGCACAGACGGGCAACACAAAACATAACTGGTCTTCAGATCAAATCCTCAAATTTGCTGCGTGACGCTGGATTGGAAACCACACTCCCCCTGGTGAACTTTCCCACCACCACACTAAGCAATGTGTCACCAAATTTACCAAACTAGAAGCTGTGCTTGGAAAGGGAGAGTGAGACAAGGTGTTGGCAATCTGCAAATTCAGCGCCAGAAAAAAAAAATAGAATTTTTGATTTTTGGGCTGTAGTGTCACTTTAAACTCTAAAGCAATTCTGCTTTTTTATACTGTGCAGCTTGATCAGGTTTTTCTCTTCTCCGTCCCCAGGTGTGATCAGCGTGACCAAGATCTTCAACTACTACAAGAAGTTTGGCTACAGTACCGTGGTGATGGGCGCCTCCTTCAGGAACACAGGTGAAGTGAAAGCCCTGGCAGGCTGCGATCTGCTCACCATCTCCCCGGGGCTGCTGGCAGAGCTCAGCAAGGACCACAGCACCGTCGAGCAGATGCTCAATGAGGAGAAAGGTACTGTCCTGTGATTCTGAAAAATACTGCTATCCTCATTAGGTTTTCATTTTTATTTTCACTGTGCTTGGACACTCGGTGACCTAGAAACATAAAAAGGGACATTTTAACTACATCTTGAAACAGACCAAGGCCAGTTGGTTGCAGTCTGACTTGGGATTTTGGCAACTAATAGAGTGCCTAAGTCACACCTCTTCTGGTGTGCCTCATGGGACCTGTCTTCAGAAAATTATGAAAAGTAGTGTATCGCAAGAGACAAAGAACTTTTGATTCTGTTTGAACTGTGCCACAAATTACACGTATGTTGTTTGTCAATATGAAACATAATTTTACATGTCAAGTAAGTCTCAGGTTGTGATAGTTAAGTTTAGCTTTGTGTGGAACCACTCATTGAACTCTCATCTTGCACAATATAGCTCATCAGCATTGTTCTCGCTGCCCCTCATAATGTTCTCTTACCCTAAAGTTTTTTATCCAGCAACTTCTGGTGATTTTATCAGCTGTGAAGAGAAAGAATGAGTAAGACCCACTGTTGTGTGGCTACATCCCGGTACAAAAACACACCTGCAATGTAGTTTCAGCAGCTAACATTAGCTTTTGTAAGGAGAAGTCATGGCGTCACTTTGGTGACTTCTGGGTGTGAAGTCTTTCTGTTTGTGCAGCTTCACAGTTTGATATTTAAAATGTTCAAATGTTGACTTTCTTGATTTGGAAATTTATCTTTTACATCGACAAACGTATAATTCATGGCACAGTTCAAACGGAATCAAAAAATAATTTGTCTCTGACTGTTGACTACAGAAATATTGGTTAGGATGAAGAATAGCATGAGGATGTAATTCAAAACGTATGACATGAGACATCATCAGCTATATATTAAAGCACCGCGCCTCACCCAGTGATGACAAATTACTGAGGAGAGAATACCAATGACGCAGACACACGCATGCACCCACATTTAAATGTGGCCCATTTCAGGTCATTTAACCACTGTTCCCACAGTGGCAAGTTCACATACATTAGTAAACTGTAACTGACCACACAATCAAATGTTCAACTGACTTTCTAAATAGTTTGATCATGTTGAGAAAATTACACGGCAGTCTCTCTAGTCGGTCTGTGAGTGCGCTCTTTCACTCTGCTGCAGGTCTGCATCACATTTTTCTCATCAATTAAATATCAGTGCCAACAATTTTGTGTTTATATTGACTCTTACATGACATGATTCAGTCTTAAAGCACTGTAAACAAAAGGATTATACAAACTGTAAACATTTATTTTGTCACCTGGAGGAAAAAAAGCACCACATCATCAGCATTACACCTGTGACATCACAGCAACTTCACAGCCATATAGACCCTTTTACAGCCGACGTCATCGAAAAGCTGCACACGTATTTTGGTAACAGGAGTATCAATCTTCCCCAGTCATCCAGACGAGTTATCAAGCTACAAAGGTTGAATTAAATGGTTTACCAGCACCAAAATGTATGTTTGTTGAGTATATGATACTTCAGAATCAATATTCCAGTGGTCGATATAAGTTGTTCAAAGCTCCAACAGGATCTCGGCTTTTTCAGAGCAATCGGTGGCGTCTATGGCTCCAAACTATTGAATGTGTTGACTGGACTGAGGGCGCAATCAAAACTGCTCATGTTTGCAGCGGCCCATTGACAAGCTGCTGTGGTCCGCCATACTTTCGTTGCTAAAATGCACGCGCAGCTTTCTCATTGTTTCCAAACTGCAAAAGGGTCTATTCTACAGCGTTGGTCACAGCCACATTCTTGCACATGTCGTCTGCGTTTAGAAGAGAGAGAGACTCCAAGAACTTAGGAAAAGAGGAGGGTTGGAGGAGGAGTGTGAAGTGATAGTAAGATAGATAGATAATTTTCCACAGTGGTTCTGTATGCTGTCAATTACAATTCATAGTAAGATAAAATCAGAATAGTCAGGAATGATTTTCTAAAAATTGGAAATCTGAATCGTCTAAGAAAATTGCAGTCAGTGCATCTCTACCTCTAAATCTCTTACTTAATTTACAAATTAATTTTCTGCACATCGCAAGAGGTGCTCTTGTAAACAAAGGTGGAATGAGCTTCCCAAAAGGCCAAGATTTGGTTGGAAATCTGGAAACAGCCGAGCTCTTGCAAAGATTTTTTTTACCCCTGAAAACTAAGAGCCTTGATGATTTGTTTTATAGCCAAGGCCTGCAATCTGGAGAAGATCCACCTGGATGAGAAGGCTTTCCGCTGGGAGCACAATGAAGACCGCATGGCCGTGGAGAAACTGTCCGACGGCATCCGCAAGTTTGCTGCCGACGCCATCAAGCTGGAGACCATGATCAAAGTAAGAGGATGAAGGGAGATGTGTGTGCAATGACATACTGTTTGCTTGCAGAGATGATTTTATCATTGTGCAAGGTGTTTGCCAAGCTGATGCCTCTGTGCTTTGTTTTTTAATTACAGGAGAAAATGCTCAACGTGAAAAACGGCCAGTAAAAGACAGATCTGGCATCTCCGTCCGCATTTACAGGACATATAAGGAGTTAGGAGGCTGCTGTCTTCGTCCCCAACTTCCCGAGAGAAGGTCCAAAGCACCTGACGGCCTTCCCTCTCATCTGACCAAACTCCAGGGACCCCTGCTCCTGATTGGACGCCTCTCCTCTCTTAGGCTGGGACTGACTCTATTTTCTGACCAAACATTAATGCCGATTGATGCTAATGTGGGTGTGCAGTTGTTGTATACTAGTCTTAATATTTCTGAGAAATTTGACCAGAAAGGAAAAACTGCAGGGAAAAAAAATGTGTGAGATGTAATCATGTGACTACTAGAAAGGAGCGCGAGCACTTCGTTTGGCAGGAGAGGACCACACTTTTGTTATTAAGACCATTGTACTATCATTCCTCAGATATAACATTTTTCTCTTTAAATAAATAAATAAATACAAAATCTCAGTCATTACAGTCGTTTGGGTTGTTTTTATACTTTGTCTTGTGTTTATGATCAGTGAGTTACAGCAGACACACAAACACCACATCCACAACCATGCAAGACATTTTATGACCCCAATTCCAAAAAAAATGGGATGCTATGTAAACACAAATAACAACAGAAAGTATTGATTTGCAAAATCCTTTCAACATGTATTCAGTTAAATACAGTACAAAGACAAGCTACTTAATGTTCAAACTCATTTCTTTTTTTCCAAATATAAACACAAGTTCCAAAAAACTCTAGACGGTCATGTTTACCACTGTGATACATCACCTTTTCTTTTAACAACACTCAGTAAGTGTTTGGGAGCTGAGGTCACTAATAATTGAAGTTTTGAAATTCTTTCTCATTCTTACTTGTTATAGAACTTGAGGGGCTCAACAGTCTGGGCTCTCTGTTGTCGTACTCTGTGCTTCATGATGCAGCACATGTTTTCAGTGGGAGACGGGTCTGGACTGCAGGCAGGACAGTCTAGTACCTGGACTCTTTTACTTTGAAGCCGCGCTGTTGGAACATGAGCGGATGTGACTTGGGATTGTCATGCTGAAATAAGCAGGGACGTCTGGATGGCGGCATATGTTGCTCCAAAACCTGTACGTACCTTTCGGCAGTAATGGGACCTTCACAGACGTGACAGTTACCCATGATGCCATGGGCACTAACACACCCCCATACCATCACGGATGCTGGCTTTTAAAGTTGGTAACAATCTGGATGGTCCTTCTCCTCTTCAGCCCAGAGGATCAGCCTTTTTTGGAACGTGTTGCATGCATCAAATTCAAAATGAGTGTATGTTTGCAAAGTACCAGTAAACTTTACCAGTTTGATGAATTAATATCTTGCCTTTGTACTGTATTCAGCTAAATAGAGGTGGAAAAGGATCATTGCATTCTGTTAAATAGTGTCCCAACATATTTGGAATCAGGGTTGTGAATAAAAGCTATGTCTCTTGAAGTGGAAACGGGTTATCAACAGTTCTGAAAAGCCAGCCTGTCTTGACGTACACCTTTTGTTGTACCTCTTTTACCCGCGCTGGTTGAGCCGGTTAAACTCCATTCCACCTCTGCCCAATTTTAACTTACCTCCTCCTTAAGTTCAGACCTATTTAGAAGAAACTCATTTGAAGCTTTGGAGAACTAGTGTGAAGCTTTTGAAACGAAGTGAGGCAGGTGGCTCAAGGTAAAGCGATTTATTTAATTTCTATATTAGATGTGTTCATTTTGTGTCCATCTGTGTTTGTGGTATTTCAGTGCATTTATTCCATGGAGATTCTGGAGCTTTGAGTCAACCACATTTTGTAAATTTGGTAAAAAAGCTGGTAGAATTGATCTGTTGCACAATTTTATTTACATTTTAAGCAAATTGGTTTAAATAAAACAAGCATTCTGTCCTGATCTGATCCACCAAACATGATGAAGAAAGTTTTAAAGATTTGTAACAAAGAGAAACTGTACAACAGAAAATAGAAGAGTGAGCTGAGCAGTAGATTTTTCAAGTTTTTAGGGAGCAAATTTGAATTAAAAAAAAAACTCTATTAGTAGCATGGGGCAGTGATTGCATTTAGTTGAACCAGTATTATGTGAGGGTGAATATCGTCCCTCGTTTTGTTGAAACCCCAACACAACATACCTGACAGTCAGCCATGCTGCTGAAATGTGTCTGTTCCAGTTTCGAACCAGTTTTGTAAATCATATTTTAAGAGAACAGAAAGAGAAGAAATGAAAGACGAAGGCTGTTCAGATCTGTGATAAGAATATTCAAACCAGCGCTTCTCAAAACATTCATAATATAATACAAATGATGTTACTGTCACACGATGTGTAATAAAAATCACTCTTAAATGAGTCTGAAATATAATAAAACCTTTTAGTGTACTGCAGTAGGGATAGATTAGAGATATATCAGTGTGATGTGAGACTCGATATCTCTTAGATTTCAGATATCCTTATAATTGTTGTCTTTTCCTGGTTTTAAAGGCTCCGTAACTGATGATTATTTATCAAAAACAGTCATCCCTACAGTATTGTCACAATGTCAATATCAAGGTATTTGGTCAGACATATTGTGATATTTGATCTTTGTCCATGTCACCCAGACCTAAACTACATTTCCTGATATTATTCGAACACCACACACCTTATTAGATAAGATCAGGGCCTGATTAACCTTCTTAAAGGGCCCCGGACGAAAATATACTCCGGGCCCCTGTTGCCTCATTATCAGTCATGGAAATGTCACATTTCCAATACAACACTTTTACTGGGCTCATTTATCTAGAAATGGATGGAAATGTTTGATGTTAATTATTTTTTACCTGCATATGTTTGCTTATTTATTTATTTACTTATATTTATCAGAGTAGAGATGTAATAATATGTTAAATATTTATATAAAAAAGTCTTGAAACCAGACTGTGATGATATCTACCATGATATCACATGGTTAATTATTTTACTTTATTAGTTTTATTTTATTTTATTTTGTAAAGAGTGACTGTGATACTGTTTTTGTTGTTTGTTATTTTGCAGTTATACTTAATTCAAACATTCACTGCCAAAAATAATCCATGCTAAGTTTTGTACATGGCTGGCTACTTTTTATATTTTATTAAAGAAGGAAACCAAAAGCACTTTAAGTTAAAAGGAAAAACAAATTTTATAAGAAGCAGCACACATCAGATTTATTATTTAACAAAGGGCATTTTGTCAAGTCGTCATTTTTCTTTGTTTTTTAATATCAAGATAATTATTGTATCTCGGCCTTCCCAAGTCCGATGTAAATTATAAAATAAAGCGTTTAAGAAGAGGATAAGCAATAACATGGACACTGTTTGTACAATAATATAAGGAAATTATTTAAAACACCCATCAACAGGTAGTTCAGTTATCAATTAAGAGTTTCCGAGTTATTGAAAGAACTGAATTGGCATCAACTGACTGAAATGCAGAGATTTAAAACTCCAATCAGACCACAAAATATTATCTATAGAGGGATTCAGAGCTGAGGTTTAGTTTAAAATTTAACTGTTCAACTCCTAAATCTGGAGTTTTACCTGTAAATATGACAAATTTGTGACAAAAAAATGCTAGAAAACAACAAAAAAAAGTAATATGGCCACAGAGCCTTTTCATAATGGATCAATAATCATCAATAACCCTAGAGGCAATCATATAGTATTGATTCACAAGCCGTAATTGTATCTGCTCACTAGTTGTAGACTATTTATTCTGTGTATTCATTTTCGTTCAGTCGTTTCTGCCTCTGTTTTATAATCAGTTCATGGTGGTTCAGTTCATCTGAAGATCCTGTGTTCCCTGTATCATCCAAACACAAATGCACACGACCATCTCATCTCCTTTAAGAAGCTGTTCATTGGATCAGGGTTGCACCCACTTCTTTGTGCTCTAAACTCTAAAGCTCTACCTGCTGCTGTGTAATCGGCCTCTTCCAGCATTTAGTCGGGTTCATATCGTGTCGAAATAAAGATTAATGTGACTGTCCTGACTGACATGATGATATAATCTATCAGTTAATATATTATGGGGTAGGTAGCTCTTTGTTTATCTTCTTGGGAAATTTCAGCATAACAGCAGCAGAAATATGAAGGGTAAAAAAATATATAGTAAATAACTAAAAGAAAAACAAAAACTAGGAAATACAAGAAAAAGAATAACGACATTAATGTGACAGGGTGCATAATGTGCATAGTTATGTGTAGAAAAGTGCAGTAGACAGTATGCATAAATAAAATAGAGGTATGAAATGTGCAAGGATGTGCAAAAATATAAGAAAGCACAACAAACAAAGTGACCATGTATAGTTATTATAAAATGTGAAATATTATATTATAAAAAATAGTGCAAAAAAGTGACAGTAGGGTTATGTGATTTATAGGAATACTTTTATTTAAAGTGAACATTTGTCACTGTTCATGTGGATGTCCATTCAGTGTTGATGGTAAACGTAGTCAATTTAAACAATAAATTCCTCAGTGTGGACTGTGTTGATGGAGAAAGTCAAGTTCTGCTGCAAGATCTGTTGTTCTTCCTGCATCCAGTGATGTCACTGAACTACAGGTTATTTCAGCCTGGGTTTATAAACTCTGCCTCTGGAAACTAAAAGGAAGGAAGGATCATTACATCACTATAGAGGACTGTACGCCTCAGACTCTGCCGTCAGTTCAGTCATGCAATTTGGAGACCAACAGCAAGTAAATAAATTGCCAAAACTTGAAAAATCAGTCGGTATGCAGTAGTCTCTGAGTGTCCGTGTTTTTATTCATCAAAGCTCATACAACATGGAGATGGTGGGTTTTACTGTGCTTCGCCAAACGTTTCCCATAGACTTCAGTAGAACTGACACCGAGCAGAACAGGATGTTCTACAGTGATCTGTTGACGCTTCTTTCTTTTTTCTTTTCCTTGCTTCTGGGTAGCCAAGGAGGAGTGCTAGAAGAGTATTCTTTGTTCTGGCTAACAAAGCAGTAGAGCATCATGGCCATGGGGCAAAAACTGAGCTGTCATAAAGAGTCACCGAGAAATTTACTGCCTCAGTCGACTACACTGAGCATCGGCACAGATTGTCCCTTTAAGTAATGTTTGGGGGTTTTTTGTTTGTTTTGTTTTGTTTTTGTTTTTTTATTATTGTTTTTGTTTGTTGTTTTATTTCAAAATTAATCTTTATTACATACACAGGCAAGAAAAAAATATATAGTACATTATCAGAGCTAAGAATAAAAAGGAAGTAAAAAAGGTGCCAAAAATAAAGTATCTCAGCCTAAACTCTTTGTTACCTACTTAAAAAAGTTAGTGTCCGAGCTCCCTTTAAATTTTAAGTTGACTGAATTTGAAAGGACAAGTTGAGGTCATTCTGTAATGATTCAAAACAAACTTTTCTAGTCATATAAACTTGCTATTAATTCAGTTGCACTTGAGAAAACATGTTCATAAATTTTAAGATATTAAGTTGAACCAACAACTCTTCAGTCTCACAGACCGACTTTAAGAACACTTTTGATTTCCTTTTACATTATTCTAATACACATACAGTGTCGAGACAAACGGCAAGTTTTCATATTTTTTTTCCATCCAACTGTAAAAAAAAAAAAAAGAAGGGTGTCAGGAGAGTTTTAACTCTCAAACAATGCATGCTGGGAAGTCTGCTAATATTCTAATCATGTTTCTGTTGAGGCTTAATTCAGTGAGTTGATTGAACTTTGTACAGAACATTCATTCAGCTCAGACTTCCAGTTAACAGACTTTGTGTTTTTAAGTTCTGAACTGTTCTGGAAACAAAGACTGGAAGGTTCAAGTTTAATTAACCTCTTAATTTAAAAAACTTCTTAAATGTTTCCAGTGTATTTACATTAAAGTAATGAAGAAATATTAGTTGATTATTCTAAATTCCAGTATGATATTTTACAGTGACCCAAAGAGGGAGGGGTAAAAATAAAATAAATAAAAATGCTTGCAGCACTTTGGCTTCACACAGTTGCATACATGTTACAATTTCGACACCCACAAGAAATGCAAGAAGGAAAAATAAAATAAATATTATTTTGAAATTTAATGTGTGTGTTAAAGATGACCTGTACTGCTATTTCTTTGCAGCAGTGTGTACACGTTTGTTCTATATTTGCCAAAAAACACAGTAGTGGTTTGCAACAGACACTGAGAATTACCAAAGTAACATTTTCTGTGCAGGAGTTTTACTTGTAACAGAGTATTTTTGTAGTGCGGTTGTACTGAAGTAAAGTATCTGAATACTTTCTCCACCACAGCCTCATTTTGTACCATCTTTTATTTCAACCTTTTGAACCTTTGAACAGGCGTCACAGCCAGTTAATTGCACATATAATAGCACGAATTGCAGAGATACCGATGTCTGTCAACTGTAATCTTTACATTTATCAACACCCCTCTGTCATCCCTCACATTCTTTCAATAACAAGACAGTAACTGATTCTTTTCATAACATCCTTGTCACATCACAGTCCCTCTCAGACACGTCAGCCTCGTTACAGAGAGGATCAGCACTCTGTGTGCTGGGCTGATCTTAGACCAGCGGCCTGTCTTTTTATAAATACACACATGCAACAAGTGCTTCACATAAAAATACATAGAATTGACATAAAAACAGGGATATAATGCCATAATTAATGTAAAATAAGATGGAAAACGAGATAAGATGAGAAAAGAATACATAAAATGTTTCTACACATGAATAAAACTAAGTTGGTGACACCAGTAAACTAAGATTTTAAAAAAAAAAGGATAAAAATAGAATGCATGACATAAGATGGAAAATTAAACCCACTGAGATAATAATAATAATAATAATAATAATGATGATGATAATAATAATAATAATAATAATAATAATAATAATAATAATAATAAGTTAAAGATGGAGTATATAGAATACATTAAAGGAAAAGGAAAAAATATTTTTGTGAAGTAAAATGAAAAACAGTCATAACTAGTTAACAGCTGAAGTGAAGAGATAAGTTTTTAGCTTTCTTTTAAAAATATTTAGTGGACTGACTTCCCCCCAGCTGACTTCGCCCTGATATCTATAGGTAGTGCGTTCCAGACCTGTCAACTGAAGCAATAAATTTCTCAGTGTGAAATCTGAGTTCTTTTGCTGTAAAATCTGTTGTTCTTCCTGCATCCAGTGATGTCACAGTTCGTGTTCAGAAAGAACTGGCTACAGCTCCTTCAGTTATTTCTGGTCTCCTCCTCTGGGAACCCAGAGGGTATGTTTGATTAGTATTTTTTGTCACATAACACTATATTCTGACCAGCAAAGTAATAGCTGTAGGGTAGGGTGGTGATACATGGCAACAGAAGCTGGCGTGCAATGCATCCTGGTACACGTAGGCACAGTTGGCACAGCTCTGGAGCAGGAGAACTCAGTTTTCTCAGTCAATATTGCAGCACTGAGGGATTTGTTGCTTCAGTTGACTACATTTACCATCAACACTGACTGTACATCCACATAAAAAGTGCCAAATTTTCCATTTCCATTCCTGTAATGATTCCTGACTGCTGAACCTCTCTGTCTCTGTCTGTTCTTAAAGGTTCAGACCGCCTGTCTGACTGAGGAGCTGAGATGCTGGAGAGATTCAAACTGAGCCTCCTGTTGCAGGGCCTGACTCTGTTGCTGTTGGGTCCTGTCTGCGAAGCCTCGTCTCTGGGACTGACAGTCCACGTGGTGCCGCTGAACAGCGATGGAGGGAGAACGGTGGGTAATGTTTTCTCTGAATTTTCTCTTATTTTTTCCTCAACTAAACCAATTAAAATGTGTTCAGGGATTCATAGAAGGAGGAAGAAAGCATTAATTTTACATCATTTTTCATGAGGATGGGAACCACAACTTATCAAACTTATAAAGTGTCACTTAAGTGCTTAGTTTGTCTTCAGGTTTAAAAAAAAATGGCTTTTCTTGTTTAGACATTGCATAATTTCGAACCCCCTAAAAAAAGGTCACTACAATGGTTCTATTTCTGTTATTTATTTACCTCCAGGTCCCATTTAACTGCCTCACGTCCACAGACACTTGCACAGATAATCTTAATGCTGGCCAAGATCTCTGACACACTTAAAAAATGAATACATATTTAAAAAAAATAAAAAATATGCACTGAAATCTGTTTGATTTGTGATGTGTTTCTGTCTTGAAATAATTTGTAAGCTATAAATAATCACACCATTAAGTAAAATTATTTATTTTAAAAGTTAAGATAAATTAAATTGATGAAAAAAAAAAAAGTAATTTAAATCCTCTAATATTGTAGATTCTGTTCTTATAGAACAAGAGAACAAAATCCCACCTAAGAAAACATTGTTGAATGCCAGAATCTTCCTGAAAACCGTATAAGTGCATTTTAAGAAGAAATGTCCTCTAAAGAAGTAAAAGTTGCAGCTGATCAATGTCCCTGTTAAAACAGAAAAAAAGAAAGAAATTCATTAATTACCAGTGCCTCCCAAAATCCCATAATCCTAACCCCTACTTCTGTAAAGTTTTAGTTCTCAGTCAAAGTAAAACCAAAGTCAGTATTCGACTACTTCATGAACAACATAGTGACTTCAAGTGTCTGTGAACTCGGCCTTCAGGTTGTTAATCCTCTTAATCCAGTTAGCTCAGTCATAAAATCCATCGCTGCACATTTTGAAATAAGTTTGTCTTTATTTTGTCTCTTTTCTTCTTGCAGGTGCGAGCTCATTTCACGGCCATCGCCCAGAGTCCTTGTCCGGCTTTGACCGGACTGTGTGCCGCTGGGGAGGACTGTCTGGTCCACAAGACCTCGTTACCTTTCAACGGCACCAAGCCCGAGCCCGGCTGGTGTGTCCGCCGGTGGCAGAAAACTGTCCCCAGTAATTACAAAGCCACCATCAGTTTAGGGTATGAGACCTACAGACACTGACCTTTGACCTCAAACACCTGCAATTCATCGTCATCTTTAATTGTTGCTTCTTCCTGTTTGGTGATGTTTTGGGGTCAGACATACAAAAAAATTGGTAAACTGTGTTTATAAGACGAAAGTCTATGTTCTTTCACCTTTTGCACCTTCCATTTTGTCTAAAAATGACTCGTTAGCTTGTGGAAATTGCTGTCTTGATATTGTTCTTTACTCGTTTTTGTTTGACTTTACATAAAATATGAGGCCATTTTAGTTTTCCCTTAAGAATATAAATACATATTATATCATTAATACACAATAAAATAAAGAAAATATAAAACAGTGGAGATTAAGGTAGTTTTTTTTTCACATTCGTAAGAAGGGAAAATTTTCTGTGATGAAAAAAACCTGCCTCGATACTTTTTTTTCACTCACTCGGATTAATGTCTCATGATTCATTTGGTGCTCAGTGCTTTTATTTCTAAACGTAATAATCCTGTCTTTAGCTGTCCCACACTGTGTTCTGTCACTGTGTCCTCCTTGTTCCTCTTAATATGAGTCTTGTTTCATTGATCGAGTGATGATTTAAATCAGGGCACTTCGAGTTATAGATCAATAAAATAAGCTTCAGTTATTCTAATACGCACTTTCTTTGTTCTTCGATGTTTAGGACCAAAACAGAAGTTTATGTATCCATGAAAACAGAACCAAAGGTTCGGGCGAACAGTGGGAGACTCAACCAACCTCCTTATGTTGGTCTCCATCCTCCATTAAGGTAATGTTCACACTGACACACACTCACACAGACTTGTGTTACTATATTTATGGGGATCTGTCATTGACACGGTGTATTACTCTAACTCTACCCATCACAACTAACTGCCTAACCTTAACCTAAACAAAACTGGTCGGACTCCACAGGTATTTTGGGAATAATGCAAAAAACAGCCTACAGACACTCACACCTATATGGAGTTTCCATTATCCTCCCCTGTGCTGTACATTGTTGAATTAATTAATTTGAATTGTACATCAAAAACACAAAGCTTGTGTGATTTATAAAATTGTGGACTACAGCTGGTGTAGGCAAGGAATATTTGGCATTATTGAGCAAAAGTTTCATTATACCCTAATATTGTGATTCAGGTTCTCTTAGAGAAAACCAGACTTCTGCTCCTCCCCTTAGTTCTGGTTTCAGGCTTTAGAAAATCTGGCCCATGACGGGAGACTTTGGCCAATCACAGGTTGGTAACAAATAAAACAATAAGTAGGCTTCCCTGACTTTTACAAAACACAGACGCTCTGCCAAGGGAGCTATTTGAGCAGGGCGGGGCGCACCATCGTCATGTTACCTTGGCATGCTGTTTGTCCGTGCTATTTTTGCCATTGACATTTCTTTTGCTTTGATAATTGCAGTAGGATTGGCCTTTCTTCATGATGAGCCCTTTATATTCTTTATATAGGCAGAGTTCCTTTGGCCACTTGAAGAAACATTATTGTTTTCCCTTCTTGTCATGACATTACATCCTCTTTTCAACGCCGTCCACGTTCACAATGCAAGCTTGATTAAGTCTGGCTTGAGTTAGCATTGACTAGACCAGGCTAAAATGTGTTAGTGCAGGGGTCTGCAACCACTACTAGCCAATTTTAGACAAAAAAAAGCTGCAATTATTAATCCTCTCTCTTCCTCTGAGCCTTTTCTGCTTTTTTGTTTGTTTGTTTGTTTGGTTGGTTGGTTGTTGTTTTTTTTGTTTTCGGCACCCAGAGCTACTTTATGGAGACTGAAGACTAGCCACCATGGGATATGATGCATAATTTAAGGGATGAAACATAAGGACTTTTTTTTTATTTGGTGTATAGGTTACATATGTTTACAGTTGGGGAAGTAAGAATCGCTTTAGACCTACAACAGTGATAAATGAAAATGTTGTGTCTGATTGTCCCTCTGTCTCTGCACGCTGCTGCCCGTCCTGTAAACTCAATCAGGGCCCGTGTGAACTGTCCTCACCACTTCTCCTTGTCAGTGAAAGACCTGGATGGTGACAGGGTGCGATGTCGCTTTGCGCGCCCCGACCAGGGGGAGTGTGTCGGCTGCACACCGCACTCTTTTATAGAGCTGACTGAGGTGAGCGTACACACAAAAACACAACACAGTCATTTAAAAATGTCCTCAGTGACTGTGAGTTTTTGCAAATCAATTACAAATCGACCAAATTGAATTTTTCTGAGCAGTTTAAACTTTCCTTTCAGTTTAGTTTTTAAAAGATCAGTCTTAATCCAGCTTCATCCCCTGCTGGAAATAGTATTCAGGAGACAAAATCAAAGTATTTATTTTTCTATACAGCAAGATAAGATTATAGATATATGATATAAACCAGGGGTGTCAAACTTAATTTTATTCTGGACCACATAAGCTTTATGGTTGCTTTCAAAGGCAAACTTGCTGCTATTTTACTTGCTATTTTTCAACTTTCAACTATTTTCTCATATTTTTATATCTGATTGACTAATGGGGACAAACATTTTAAAAACTGGTCCAGTAAAGAGGGAGAGCGCTGCAGCCAGCAGAAGTGAAACTGCAACATTATCCCTCTTGGCAAATGCACACTGTGCAAATACGTCCACTAAAAGTTCTTGTTTTTCCACTGACAGGCTCAGACTGTTATTCAAGGTGTCTGATAACATTACAGAGAGGATTACTACAGAGAAAGACCTTTTTTTTTAAAGTCGAAGATTTTTTTTTTTTTGTTTAACCAGAAATAGACAGTGAAAGTGACAATAGAACAATAGAAAGTGACCAGACTCCGTTTACAGAAACAGTCATTTGACGCCTCTGTCTCTACCGCTAACTCAGTCGTTTAGTTAGTTTGTGTGACTTTTGAAGGGTTAAAAAAATGATTGAGACAGCAGCAGACCTGAGAGGTAAAATTACCTTTTTTGTTAATTGAGTTCGGATGCTTTGAACAGAACGATATAGCTTCAGTTTCTGGTTAAACAAAAATGATTTTACTCTTTAAAAAAAGGTCTGCCTCTGTAGGGGATCCATTACATAATGTTATCAGACACTCATAATAAAAATCTGAGCCAGGCAGTGGCAAAAACAAACACTTTCAGTGGATCTACTATGACAGCACAGTGGCCTGGAGGGATTATGTTGCAGCTCAGTTTCACTTCCGACGGCTGCAGCGCTCTCCCTCAGCACTGGACCAATTTCAAAAACTGTTGTCCCCAAAAACATGGGAAAATATAGAGAAACAGGGCCCAGGTTGAAAAACACCAAAGTTACCCTTTAAGTAAAAGTACCTGTACTGCAGTGCAAGTTTACAAGTACAAGTAGGGATGAACTGTCCCTTTAAATAAAATCTATCTGTAAAGTTAATGGAAACTATAGCTGTCAGATAAATGCAGTAGAGTAAAAAGTAAAAGGGAAGTAGATGTATAAAGTAACATAAAGTGCATAAAAAGTACAAATACTTTTAAATACTTTGGTAAATGTTCCATCCCTCTCCTGTTACTGAGTTGAGTTCATGTAACTTTTAATCTCTCAGTCTCAAACACTGGATGATTATGAACCTTGTTCTTACCTTCAGAGATCACTATGTACAAAGTTGTCTCAGTAATGAAGGAGAACAAGATCAGCAATTACTGTTTACTGAGAAGAGGAGGTGAGGTGAGGAAAGAGAGGGCGGGACCTGTGAGCACACGTCTGCGAGTCAATCACACTTTCCTACCAGAGAGGAAGTCAGCAGCAGTCTCATAAATACATATTTATCATATTCTGCAGTCCAACACTCAATCGTGTGTCGAAGAAGTTAAGTTACACAAAACCACCAGCAGTGTGCCTCGACAGAAATAATATTCAAGTTACAAAAAAAAAAAAAAAACACTGAGGCTTGTTGCAGAGTCTTATCATTTGAAATTATTTCTTCTTCTTCACAGCAGCCATTTAGACATGAAGTAGTGGAGTAAACACAGGTGTTACCAACAATACAAACACCATTTGCATCATATTTAATGATGATTTTCTGAGACCTCTACAACATCAATACGATCAATACTTTCCTGAAGACATGTCTTCTGTCCTCTGGTGGATTATCAGTGCACTGCAGGCAGCAGCCTGCGTCTGAGTGCAAAATCCAACATGGCTGCCTTCATGTAGAGAGAAGCACATTTTTGGCAGAGAAATCTTTGCTAATTTTGAAAAAGTTACCATGAGAATAACAGTTTTATTTTTACTAATGTCTATTGTGTCTCTATATAAATGTTTTTAATGTGTTTTTTTTTTCCTGCACATGTAAGCAAAAACAAATTTCTTCCATTTGCACATAAATGGTAAACTATAAGGTATTTTCTATTCTATTCTATCCAATTCTATATTTCAATAAGAATATTTACTTTACTGAAACAACCTGTAATTATTCAATATTTTGTATCTATATTAGAGTAAAATCATATTGAAAATGTGCATATAAAACATGATATAGCAGGTACATCAGATAATTAATTTGTGAATCCCTCAATCATTATTCTATTGAATTTAATTATGCAGTCTACATTATTCCAACCACAATCACAAATACACTCAAAACTACAAATTTAAGAAAGAAATGTCATCTTTAGATAAATTTAGAGGCAAAATTTAGATATTTATATGCATTTTTTACCTATGCAACCTGCTCTCAATGAAATCACTTATATGTTGCACACACTTTCTAATCAATGCATTTTAAATTGATTTTCACTAAAACAGTCCATGAGCTATAATAACTGTATGTTATATTGACCAGTTCAGATTACACTGACCAGGCCAAAATGTAAAATAAATAGGTTACTGTTACTGTTACTAATATTTGTTATTGTTTGTAAAATAAAAATTATTGTGATTAATGATTTTTCATAGATGCCTGACAAATCAAATATAATGCAAATTATCATATATGTTAATTATTATTATTTTATTTTTTTTGTCAAAAGGTCCAATAAACACTCTTCAGTTTCAAAAATCTGAATTTTCTGGCAATTATTTAATGTGTCAGGCTTAAAGGAATATGGTTCCCTTACATTTAAACAGAGAGTGCTGCTATTGTGCACATCGGCTCATGAAATGGCTCTGACCCGTTAATTCTTGTAATTGTGTCAGTGAAAACCACTGGTGTGTCCACAAGTTGCAGGAAACGCTTCCATCAGTTCAGGGTATGTGACCCACATACACCGTCTGGACTTTTGACCTCCAACATCAGACAGTCCTCATTCTTTAGCAATCACACAAATTTCTCATAGCAAAACCGGAGTGACAGCCCTGTTTTCATATGTTATTATGCCTCCGCCGCGGCCGCAGCCGCAGCCAGGGGTATTATGTTTTCTGTTTGTTTGTCCGGTCCATTCTCGTGTGTTCGATTTTTCAAAAACACGGCACAAACGTCCACGTCAACACAAAAAAGAACTGATTGGAATTTGGAGGTCAAACGTCAAGATCACGGTGACCTCACAAAACATGTTTTTGGCCATAATTCAAGAATTCAGTCATAAATAATAACGAGAATTACACCATTTTGTTCAGCTCTCTGTCAGTCTCTGTGCTCCTCTGTAAAAAAAAGTATGTCTCAAATATTTTACAGGTCAAAGGTCAGAAGTTTGACTTCCAGTTTAGGCTCAGTGGCCCTCTGAGTGTCGCAGCAAACAACATTAAAAAAATCTCAACAACAACCTGACAGTCCAGAAAGTATCTGTCCTAGTTTGAATCATCCACTGACCCTGGTCATTAAAATGATTTCTACTCAGTGAAACTTTCGAATAATTACATTCTGTCCGTCTGAACCCTCTTACCAGGAGAAATGCGTGCTGACATTCACTGGAAACGCAGCAGCAGGACAGTATTTCATCTACCTGATGGCGGAGGACTTCATTCCTGTTCCCAGAACCATCCACACCGTAGACAACAAACCCCTCAGCTCCGTCCCCGTGCACCTCTCTCTCACTGGTGAGCCAAACAGTCAAACAAGGATCACTTTTTGTTGTTGTTGTTTTTTGAACATGTTGCATCACTGTCTTCACAATGAATTGATTACAACATTTAGTTCTCCCTTTGAACTTCTTCTGTTCCTCCCACCTCCACCTGTCCGTAAAGTCTGACCACAATAAAAACAATAACACTCTGAATTTATAATAAAGTCTCTTATTCTCGTTGGTTCCAGTGGAGGCGTCGACCACCAGCTGCAGTGATGAACCTGTGGCGACAGGTGAGACACCCAAAGAGGACTCCACGCTGTTTGTCCTGCCGTACCAGCAGGTGTCATTCGACGTCGTCTACCATTCACAGCTGGAGAGGTGCGTCACTTCATTTGAGTGTCCAGATTTTTTATGTTTTGTGGTTGTGTAAGTTGACTGGGAGGCTCCATCCCAAAAGAACAAAGTGTGTGTAAGAAGACACGGAAAAAATGAATAATAATTAAACAATTTAAGTAATAAAAGACAGAAGAACAATTATAATGTATGTGTAAGGCATTGATATAAAAACGCGCATGTTAAAAAGGCACAGGGTTGCCAGGTATGTGTGACACCAGCTGAGCTGACTCTTTGCAGCGGTGCAACTTTTAAATTAAGAGAAACAAAAACCCCCGACAAAGATCCAAGTGAGACTGAAACATTGTCATTACTAAATATTTGTGACATGAAGTAAGTGTGCAGGCGTTACTGTTTTTCTCTGATGTTGTTTCTCACAGCGTTGCACCCATGTGACATTTAAACACCCTCTCTCTAACTTTTAAATTATAGGCTATTGTTCAGATGAACTTCAGTATGAGAATTTTCACCCACCCACAATAACACAACACATTACATTGTATGCATGCAATGCACTGAATGTATTTTATTACATTTTATAGATGCTACAGCTCCTGTCGTGTGTCTCTATGCCTGTTAGTTATGATGCAAGATGACGATGATTCATAAGTGTCAGAAATCCCAGTTTGCAGCTCACTACAGAGAAAACTGTTGAGTGTTAGTGAGTGATTTAAATAGTGTACAGGGTCTTGCATGAAATGTTTCTCTCTATATTTGCAGTGTTTTAGAGGTGGCGGTGGTCGGTCCCCCTGAACTCTTCAGGGTCGGGTTCAAAACGGTCGGCTCCCTGGCACTGATGACCATGGCCTGGGTTCGCTCCGAAAACAAACTGGCCCGACTTCTGCCAGTCTGCTTCGTTGTGAACACCAAGAGGTAGGTTGTTCTGTGAAATGAATGGCTCTAATACTGCCACGTACAGTACAGTTAACGCTCCATACGCATCGTGCTGGCTTCACTTGACTGGGTTTGACTCGGCACGTCTGCTCACCACAGCAGGGATTAGCATTTCAGAACAAGGATAATCGCTTGAAGGTGTGTCTTTTAACTGATGACGCACTTGTCTTGAGTCAAGCGGCTGTAAAACAGCGGAGACGTTGGAGAGAAACTAAACTTCAGACCACAGAGACACAGTTAGAACTCTACTGTTATTAAATTACCATCAAACCTGTAATCAGTGTATAAAACTTAAGTGAGTAACATATTCTGTTTATGGCCTGGTACTTTCACTTAAACTGATGTGTTTAAGGCACAAAGGTGCAGAAATAAATAGTGAAAAAGTTCATGAAATGTTTATTAAGTTTGTATGACAAGATACTTATAAAATGGTCTGAGTTTTCCTGCATGATCTGAAACAGAATACTTTTCTTTTTCTAATAAAATACATATATTTTCCTTTGTTTATTATATGGTAAATACTATAATGCAGTTACAGGTAATTAGTGCTGGTATTTTGTAAAAAAAAAAAAAAAAAAAAAAAAAGTGTTGTGAAGTGTACTAGAATGTCCTAGTTAGGTACAAATATTCTTATTTAACTGTTTATTTTACTAAAAGACAGTTATCATATTTTTTTTTATTAAAGGTTTATTTCACTTTTATGTTTTGTTTTAAAGTGTAAAGGTCCAGAGTGGGTTTGCTTGATTCAGCTTAGGTTTTATTCTTTAAAAATGTTTAGCTAAAAACAAAGACATTTCTTGTATATTTCTAGGCTATTTAGTTAGTTCTGTATGTACATAATTTTGTTTCAGTCAGTTTTCTTTTTTCCTTAAGTGTAGTTTTTGTTATAACAAACTAAAATGTTTTTTTTTTTTAATTTTAGTATTTGGTTTAGTTTCAGTGAACTATAAAATCCTTGGTATACATAACAGGAAAACATAATTAATTCTATGCCAGTCATACTTATTAGTAACTTCTCACACAAAATCCTTGTGCTTGAAGGGAAAATCACCTACAATAAATACTTTATATGTGTGTAGAATCTGAAAAACCAACCGTACACTGAGATAAATGAGCTAAAATTAATTCTCACAGGGACGGTTTCATGTTTCCATGAAGAACAAGAATGTACGGCATCAGAATAATTTGGAAAATGCCGTTATCACATACAACATCTACAAATAGTGATTTAGAGTAAGATTAAATGCTAGACTTTAATGAATGCAGGTATACACTCAGTTATAGTATTAGTTAGTGTCACCACCAGTCTTGTGCACACAAACATACTCAGACCCGTAAAAATACACAGGATGTAAAGATATATGACTGAGGCGTCATGGTTGCCTGAAGGTAAAGACAAACACACCAGACGACTCTGCAGCGTCCTCTGTTAGATTCTGACAGGAGACGTTCGCTTCATGTCAAAACCCTCCCTCTTATTTTCCCGTGTTTCCTCCCTGTATCTCCTGGGCTGTTGGACTGGGAGGTGAAAGAGAGGGGCTGAGTAAGTCTAAAACTAACAACACCTACTGATAATGTAGGTGTAAAAATGTGCTATTATAATCATTTTTGTCCTAAAATATATGAAGCTGTGTCCCAGATTTCCGTCAACTCCGTCAGATTTTTACAAAAACATGATTTTAATCAGGCATGAAAAGGTTTAGCTATACCCTAAGCTCTGCTGTCTCACTTCCTGGTTTAAAGGCACTGACTATTTTTTGACAAATTCATTAAATATTATGCTATCAGATGTGTCTCAACCAAATCATGTCAGCTCTATAGCCTTTCTAAATCAAAGCTAAATAAGAATTATGGTTTAAAAATGTGTATTTTGATCAGCATCAAGAGAAATCTGAGGAACTTTAACAAATAAAATGGCGGCTCACTACAACTACACTGTGAAATGAAAAATAACATTTTGTCAACTCCATCAGATTTTTCATTTTACAGAGTTGACATCTCCATTCAGTAAAAAATTAAATCACGAGGTGCTTGGCCCTTTACTGATCTTTTAAAGTATTTTTTTCCAGCATAATCGAACAGTGAAAATCCAAACCCTCTCAAAATACAGTTTTGTCCCAAAGCTCGAGAATAAGTGAACTACAGTGTACCTTACAGGGTATTTTGTTTATTTTGTTGTTTATTGTTCACATGCACATCTTCTTATAGTACCAGTCAAATGTCTACATGTTGAATAGACGTGGCGCGGTCTGATTTGCACTTCTTGTCTTTCCAGTTTGCAGTCAGAACCCAGATGCGTGTGGTTGTACCAAAGTAAGACCTTCAACTTCCTACAAGCATCATAAGAATGCCAGTTATGTTTCACTGCAGCGCGCAGCACACCTCTCCAAACCTCACTGACTATTAACTACGGAAACGTGTCTTTCTTTCATTTTTCATTTTCATTCTTTCTTTCATTTCAGGGGAAATGAGGACGCTACCTGCTGGAACAGGTTGACAAAATATTTCACTTTCAAGATGAATTTCAAGAGTTCAAGATGAATTTGTTAATAATCTAAGAATCTGCCGCTGCTGTGTGTCTGCAGAGCTGAAGTGTGAGAAGACGGAGATGACTCTGGTGCTTCCTGTCAGCTCCCTGAGCGACATCAAACTGGACGAACTGCAGCTCAACAGCCCCACCTGCCCCGTCACCTACAACAGCACACACCTGACTGCACGCATCTCACTGACCGGCTGCGGCACCAAGACCGTGGTAACTTGCTCCACCTTCCTCTCATTCTGCCTTTATTTGCTTCTTTCGCAGACTTTAAATAGTAACTAAGTACATTTACTCAACTTCTGTGCTTAAGTACAGATTAGACTAGAATATTGTAATTTTTACTCAACTACACTACTTTTATTTCATAATTTTAGTTACTAGTAACAATGCAGATACATATTGATAAAACAAAATATGATCAAGAAATAAATTATGATGTAATATTATTGATTAAAATAGAACATTATTGATCCTCCTTAAGGGATGGGAGGTGGGATTCACAAGCTGAGTAGTTGAAACCAGTGCCAGCAGTATTATAATAGATTTGTGCTGTTGTAATGTGTCCCCAATAAAGTTTAATCAGGGTCTAACTGTAGGACATTACACACTTTAGTTTACAGTACAGTTCTGTTGTAATGTGTTGCTAATTACTGTTGCTAATTAAAGTCTAATAAGGGCTCTAATAAGGAGTCCAGTACTGTCTATTAAAGAACATATTTCTAGTTTTCGTCTAATTTGGCTGTAGTGTAAAATAAAGTGACCAAAAAGTTCTAAAAAATATCAGGAAAACTCGTCTCTGATGCAATATTCAAGGGTAACAATCCGCTAAACATTCATCCAAACTTCCAGCAGTTGTTGTGCTCACTGTTTGGACTGATTGTACAGTTCATCAGCCTCATGAGTCCAAAGGGATCCCTTAAGGAAAAAGGTTTAAAACATGCCAAACAGTTTTCATCAATATTTCTTTATTGCAACTCATACTGTCATTGTGGTATTGAACAATGTTATGACACATTGTTGATGTTCCTCACATCATGGAGGCCTATTTATGACTCTTCCTCATTCTTAACTTTTTTTTTTCCAGCACTCTGGTTCAGAGCTGGTTTACACCAATACCTTGCACAGTGTGCGTCCCTACACGATGGTCAGCCGGGAGCCCTCCCTCGTCCTCCCTCTGGCCTGCCGTATCCCTGGAGTCCAGGCCAAGGGGCCGCGATACCAGATCGGCATGCCTACAGAAGAGGAGACCTTTGGGAATGTTACATTCTGGCTAGAAATCCACCTACCGGGAGAAGGGCCCATGTCAAGATTCACCAGCTTCCCCCAGTTTCGCACACTTCAGTTATCACCAGTACGAGTGCGACGACAAGCGGAATTATCACCATCGATTAATACCACCTCCGCCAGCAGCCCCTCCATCAGCAGCCCCTCCGCCAGCAGTCCCTCCATCAGCAGCCCCTCCATCAGCAACACCTCCGCCAGCAGCCCCTCCATCAGCCCCTCCGCCAGCAGCCCCTCCGCCAGCAGCCCCTCCACCAGCTCCATCAGCAACACCACCACCACCACCAACTTCACCAACAGCTATAATAGCAGTGCTATTGGCTCTAGGATCAACAACCTGGATCTCCACGTGATGTCCAACTGCTCCATTGATCGAGCCGAGTTGATAGTGAGCAACTGTATCGAGTCTGAGACGGAGGACTTTGCAGTATCCCACCCCATTCTGGAGCAAGGGTCAGTGGCAATCACCTTGTTTCCTCTAACAGACCATTTTCATAGCAAACGTAGAGTAAACACAGATGTTACCATTGATACTAATCACGGTCCTGTTCCATTCACTATACTCACATGGCGGCCATTTTCCTCTGATGTCACACTGAGGCTGGAAAGTTCAATTGACTGCTGCGGACCAGGTTTCAAGTCGTGTAAACGTAGAAAATCTGACAAATAATTATCATATCACTGTGTCCCGATTGTTCAGCAACTGAAAAGACAATGAGAGTGAAAATCTGAAGGGACATCAGGGCACATTTCAAGCTAAAACAACAGTAACTACTGTGAGACAACAGCTAACATTAGCATTCACTCACCTCCTAGCTAACGTTACTGTCTGACAGAGCTCAACATTGAGGGACTGTAAGTGAAAAACTTTTGCATATTTTGAAAAGAGGGTTTAGATTATTTGTCATAATTTCGTTACCACCCAAGTTACAATGACGGCGAGCTGTGAGATTGTCCTGTAGAAGCCACAAATCCACATGATATCAACCTTGTTAAAAGAAAAATATGTTTCAATCACAATGTCATGGAGAAGTACTACACTGACCACTCTCCTAAAGTGCGACAGCGATGTCTCTGATTGGCAGAGCTCGTGGTTGCTATGGAAATTCTTACCGCCCCCGGGAAAGGGTGGTTCCACCAGCAGGCAGGCTAGTTAGGTAGCTAACATGAATCATACTAATAAAGTTGTTATGCAACAGTGAATAAATAAATGCAACATATTACAGTACTTTTATTTACAATACAAACACTATAATAATGACAAAAGTTAAATTTAAGAAGCAGCATCATTCGCAATGGTTTATGGGATGAGTAGTTCCTTCACTCTTAAAGTAATAATGAACACACTCTTGTACTTTTGCCTCTTTATCCGTTTTCCAAACTTTTTTCGTTTTGAATCAAATGTCATGATTCATCTTGTAGTTGGTTTGGTTCCGGGCTTAAAAAAAAACAAAAAACTTTTTTTTAGGATTTTCTGAGACGTCAATGAAGTGAATGGGAAAATTTACTTCCAGAATCGGAGCCACCGCAAAGTTGTTGTTGTTGTTAGAAAGTACAGTAGGAAAGGTACAGATAAATTTGTTAATATCAATAAATTTGGACACATTTATGGAACTAAAACACGCTGGTAAACATCAATCAAAAAAACCTTTAATCTACGGGGCATAATTCAAGCTAAAATAACATTTTGATAACCAGTTAACTAATGTTAAACAACATCTGACGTTAGCATTCAGTCACCTCCTAGCTAACGTTAATATTTGATAGTGTTACTGTATTTCAGAATTATTTTATGGCTTTCCTATCAAATGTTTTGCGCTCTTTTTCTTCCAGGTGTACATCTTCCAATGGAACAGTAGAGATCATCACAACACAAAGCAATTCCAGGGTTTACCGCCTTGATTTGAGCAACGTGGAGACCGAAGGATCAACGGTCTGTGCTCTGATGCAACACACACATATGATACACTGGTGCAGCTGGGTATCGTTTTTCAAAGGGACAGTTCACCCTAAAATCAAACAGACATATTTTTGCTCTGTGCTCTTTATTTATTTATGTTGTTTTGGTGTGACTCACCAGGTTTTTGGAGATATCTGCTGTAGAGATGTCTGCTTTCTCTCGAATATAATAGACCTTAGCAGCACGCTGCTTGTGGTTCTCAAAGCATCAAAATTATACTTTTGAAAAACTCAACAGCAACGTCTCTTTCCAGAGATCACCACCATCAGTTACTTAAGATGATCCATAGGCTTTGTTGTGAGCAGTTTCATGTGGGATGGCAGAAGATACCAGTGCTGAAATCTAGAAGAATTATTGCCTCATCTTGAATTTCCATTATAAAGTTATGAAATATGTCTGAGCTGTCTCTTCACACTGCTAACTTGTATCTGTTTATTTTGTGTTTTGCAGATGTATATCCAGTGCACAGTCAATCTGTGCATCGCCACCTTGCCCTCTCAGAAGTGCCCTAATCTGTGCACCCGCACCCTTAGTCGCATGTCGGTTGTCGGCAGCGTGTTTACCAAAACCTACACTATCAAGTCAGGACCCGTCAGCCTCGTGGTCACAACTCCTGCACCAAAAGCAACAGTTGTCGCCACGGCTGCAGCCACTGCTGCAGCCACTGCTGCACCTACAACCACTGTCATCATTACAAACGCCACAACTGCCCAGAACACCACCTCACATGGTAAGACGTTCGAGATAAGCCGCCATCTTTTTGTGATCATTCATGACCCGTGAATTACATCATTCACGATTCGAGTTCAGTTAATTGAAATGTTACAGAAATCGCAATATAGTGCAATATACAAAAATCGCAGAAGCTGCAAGTTTTTAAAAGGCAAAATGTGGAACTAAACAGCATTAGAATGAAGTTCTGTAGTGCTGCTGAGATGAACTGGCCTACAAATCTTGTAATAATATGTAATAAAACATATTTGTTTGGTGCAGACCCCAACAAAAGTCACATCATCATTATTTGATTGATGATGAGACCATCAGTGGGACGATTGGCTGTATAGTTATTCCTAATGTCTCCTAATTTAAATTCTTCCAGAGATTCTCTGTGAAATCAGATTAAATAAGTCTGTTTATATTTTACCAGCCAAAGTTACAGTGAGCTGGTAAAATAAACCCTCAGTTGGTAGGATGTGGTCTGTTGGTCCTCTGCAGCGGCTGCCTTAAAATCTTGTGTTGACTGGATTTGAAAAGAGGTAATTTTGTAATGATTTAAAACAAATCAAGCAACCATGAGCAGTTAAAATGAAGCAGGAGCAGATTTTTATTTAAATCATTTTATTTTTAATAGTGTATTTTGTGATAATGGTGGAGGAAAAACCAGCACTTTTATCCACAGGGACCTCCAAAATCAACAAATCAAATACAATATCAACAGTATCAAAGTTCCTTGTAGGAGCTTTAAGGACACTCTTAGAAATAAGGGTTCCAAAAGAGTTTTTCCTGAAGGGCTGAGGTTCTACCCAGAACCATTAGCTCTTGAAGAACCTTTTTTTGAAGAAAGTGTTTGTCAGGGGTTCTTTGTAAGACTCAGGGTTGCATTAAGAACGCTTTTAATTCAGAAAACCCTTTTTGGGAAATAAAACTTCTTTAAGGATTCTTGGTAGAACACCCTGGGTGGGTGCTAGCTATAAAGGTTCTCAGCAGAATCCCCTGAACGTATTCAAGATAAAACCTTTGGTATATAAAAAGGTTCTCTGTAGAACCCCCTTGGTGGCTTCAGTTCTGGATAGAACCTCCAGAGGACGTTCTGGGTGCGACCATTACACCAAAGAAAGGTTCTCTCTCTCTCTCTCTAGGTAGGACTCTCTGAAGAGGTTATGAGAGGAACATTTATAAAAGGTTCTCCCAGGAAACAAAAAGGGTTATCCTGTGGGGACAAGCCGAAGAACCCTTTCCTTCGGTTCATTTCTAAGAGTGTATTTATTCAAGTCACGTGATCCTTTTTAATGTCACTTTTTGAGATGTAAAATGTAAACACAGTTACCTGTAAATGTAACCGTGTGACCTCTCCTCTCTCCTCTGTCCTCTGTCCTCTCTCCTCTCTCCTCTTGCAGCTCCACAGCAGGCCTCAGCCGTGACGGCAGGAGTGACTTTGACAGCTATCAGCATATTTCTTCAAAACATCTTCCTTTACTGAACTCAGAATATGGAGCTGTGCCTTTGCCTGTTTGGGACGTTTGAAGATTTTTCACCTCATTTAATGTTTTTAGCCAATAAGCACAAACATTCTTTTTTAAAATATGTATATACATAAAGTATAATACAATATAAAAACTAGGAGAGCTAGGCCAATAGGCCACTGCAAACTTCACCGTCAAAGTTATTGCTTGTCTCGTGAAGTTCAAACATTTTTCACTGCGGATAGTTCACATGATGTGGGGATTTATGTCTCCAAGCAACAGTTGTGCCAGTTTTCCCATGAAACCTCCTCCTGTCCTGTTGCTTTCCGTATGAAATCTGTGTAACAACATACGTAGGCAACTCCAGAGGATTGCTGGTACCAGCGAATGTGGATTGTGATATGGAGTCATTGTACGTTCTACAGTTTGCTATGTTTTGTTATTACTGAACTGATTTTAAAGGGATAGTTCAGAGTTTTTGAAGTGGGAACGTATGAGGTATTTATCCATAGTCAGTGTGTTATCTACAGCAGATGGTGGTCAACACGTCCCCAGTTTGAGGAAGCAGCAGGAGTACTGGGACAGCAGCAAAACATATTTTAGCCACCTAAAATATCAATGTTATTTTAAGTGTACGCTATATTTAGAATATTTTCACTACTTCACCTTGCCGTCAGACAGCCTTTTCCAAAGAGAAACTATTGTTATGTAAGCAAAATATTGCTCACTCCACAGCCACCAGATCCTTTTAAGTCATTTTTCATCTTGTAAAGTTTTTTTTTTTGTTTTTTTGTCTTGTTATATCTCTTACATTGTTTTTCACCTATTTGCTTTTTTTTTTTGTCTTGTTAGATCTCTCATACTAAATATGCACTGATGAATATACACTCTGGAATTATCTTTTCTGCGTGTTATTGTTCCATCCATTTAGGTGAAAATCAGTCTACATGTTAGGAAGGTCGTGCACGATGATGCAAAATAAAAAGAATCAATAATTCCCGTCAAATGCATTAAAACTAAAATAACAAGCCTGTGAAAATTTAAGGAGTAGAAAGTACAGATATTTGTTAAAATGTAGGGAGTAAAAGTAAAAAGTTGTCTGTAATACACAGATGATAATAAATCCACTTGTGAAATATCTGAACTATCCCTTTAAAATCCAGTAGATGGTAGTAAAGTTCAATAACAACAAAACTTAGCCAGCTGCAGGAAGAAAAAAACTCCATATCACAAACCACAGGTACGAGTGCTCTTCATACAACCCCACTTTAAAAGAAACAGACTATCTCTTAAAGATGTTTGACAATTATTCCACCAAGACCAAATGCCCAATGTCACAATTTTAATAAAAACTAAAAATAACTGCTGTATCCACCCTGTGATTCGGATCTGCTCCCAAATTGAATAGGTTGTGCTGGACCCACGCTGCACCCTTCCAAGGTTGATGAAAATCAAAGCAGAGGTTTTCAGAAATCCTGCCGACAAACAGAAAAATCGGCACTGAAAACACGACCTCCTCGGCTGAGGTACGAATGTGTGTTTTAAGGTGAGATGTGAGGTAGCACAACAGAACAAGAAGGAAACAAATGTCATATTAATCCTCAATATAATTCTTTGTCTTTGTTAGTGGATATTAAAACTATAGTATGAGATTATTAACCTTTAATAACAAAAAGAGCTTAGCAAATTGTTAGTGAGGAAGTTGATGCTTCCTCACAATTTGCTTATACAAAAAAAAAAAAACCCTAGCTAAGAGCACCAGACTTATTATTTTGCACTATTTTATGTACTTGATTAGACTGTACATGGCTGGTTTAGATCTATTAAGCAGGATAACAAACAGGACAACACATTTTCTCCTTCACTAAAGGTGTGGATAAATTTCAGACGTATTTGAAAATCTGCACATACTTAAGACAAATATTTTATCACATTTTCATGCTGTAAGCTTAAGATCCATTTTGTCGTAGACCTAAAAACCTGTTTGAGACGGCAGAACTGTGCTAATGATTGGGTGATGTGCACACATCTTTACCACAAATGTAAAAATGTATTTTTCTATGATATTATGTTCATAGAACATGAATATATTAATAACACCCCTCAAGAGTTTTTTTTTATTGAGCTGTTTTATTAAAAAGCTGCACAGGCTGATGGTCAGTTTGCCAGATATTTCAAGAACTGAAGAAACGCTTTAGCCCACTGTAAGAAGAGGTGGTTTTGTTTGCTGGACAAAAGACAGAAAGCATTTTTAACACTATAATATACTGTGACAACAGTTAAAAGTAACTAATACTCTAGTAGTAGAGTGGTTTTTGTAACAAATACTCCTTTAATTTAGTATTACTGAGCAATGTACTTGTATTTGAATACAGCTTTTCAGTACTCTTTCCACCACTGAATATTAGTCACAGGCATGCTCATAATGCAGAAAAGAACCTGATAAAAAATGTAAATTTTATAATAAAACTTTCTTTTATCGCTTAACAAAGGCAATATGTGTATAATTTTTAACTTCATCATTTTATATTGTTGGTTTTAGAGAAGCGGGCGGTTTATCATGTTTTTATTGTGCATCAGTCAGGCTGCTACTGGAGCGTACTGAAAATGTTTTTGTGTCCTCTAAGATGCAGACATTTGAAGGGCTGCGGGGACGTCCCTAAATCAGTCAGTCTCAGCTTCAGTGGGAAAAATTGACTGAGGGATTGTGCCGACGATGTGATCAACTGTTTATTTATTCAAGATGTCTGCATGCAGTGAAAACATCACTAACCTTGAAGCAAGAGTTGAAATTCTTACAGAATGATTGATACACAATGATTTAACTATATTTCATTTTTTTTAAATGCTTTCTAACACTATTAGTTTATGATCATTTTAAAAACATTGAATTCAAATACACTGACATTGGTCTGACAATTTGACTTGTAAAGTCTGCATCCCAGAAGATATGTTGCCGTTTACTGCCAAAAAAAAAATCAATACACTGTAAAAATACTATTTATTTTCACTTTAAAAAGTTAGTGTCCTGGCTGCCTTAAAATTTTATGTTGACTGGATTTGAAAAGAGGTAATTTTGTAATGATTTAAAACAAATCAAGCAACCATGACTTATCTTAAAGTGCATTAGTGACACACAGAAAGCATTTGTAATATATGTTTTCTTCAAACTATAAAAAAGAGTCAGGAGAGTTTTAACTCTCACACAGTGCATGCTGGGAAATCTGCTAATATACTGATAATGTTTCTTATGAAACTTCATTCAATGAATTGATTGAACTATGCACAGTATATTCATTCAACTGATAATTTTAAGTCAAAAGACTTCTAGTTAGAAGGACTCAGGTTTGTAACTGTTCTGAAAATAGTTAATAGAAGTGTTAAGTTTAATAACTAAACTAAATGTGTATTTGAGTAAGATACGTTGATTCCACTAAATTCCTGAATTTTTTTTTTCTTTTTTTTTTTTTTTTACAATGTATGTTTAACTCTTTCAAATGCTACCAAAGCACTTACAACTAATATGCAATTCCAGTTATCATGCCAGAAAATACCTAATATAAATGTCAGTCCTTGCACTAAGTTAATTTAGTTATCAGGTTAAGTTAATAAGTCAGTTAATTTGAAAATATGGATGCAAAGAAAGATGAGTAACGGGTCTTCTTATTCATTTTGTCTGAAAATAATACTGCTGTTAATGTTTGTTTAACTGGCCCCTAACCTCCTGTCATTTGGCAAAAGTGGTCCACATGCAAAGCAAGTTGCGTTTCCCTGCCATAGACTCACCAGACGCCTTTAACCAAAGATACTGGCTCACTGCCTGTACTGTATTTGTTTTCATTCTGGTGAGCTGACCAATCCCAGTTTGGACTGGGAGGAGACTAGCCCGCCTTCATGTTAGACACGCCTCTATGTTCAAGGAACACCGCTTCATACATACACTGTTGTTAGCGACGTAGCCACTACGGCCAAATTCATTTTTGACATTTTCATTTGCGACCACTTCTCAGAAGCTCACTTTTTTCTCACGGCCAGGTGAATACACGAGCAGCGGTGTACTGGTCGGGCGCCGTTAGACTGGTGTGTCAAATTGTTGCTGGTGGCAGTCCTGCGAGGTAAGTTGAAGTACTGTTAGCTCGTTAGCCGGATACCCTGTACTGATGGGGGTTGGTTGTTGTGCTAACATAGCATTTGGCTAGCTGCTATATAACCTTGCCGAACAGCCCAGATAGCGATCTAATATTGGTTGCTTTTCTGTGATGAGCTGACATTTTGGTTTATTCTCGTCTTCTAACAAAATGCCATGTGGGATTTTAGTGACGGCTACATTAGCTTGCAGCGCCGATAAGTTAGTAAGCCCGTCTAAGTAAGGCTAGCAAGCTAAGGGTCTTGTCCAGAAGGGAACCCTTCATTTGAGAGACTCTCGCGAGATTTACACGCGTTGTTTCCTCATCCTGCACGTTGTACGAATTTATAATTTTAAAAAAATATGACAGCGTTATGATTGCGATATGGGCATATTTAGGGGCAGAAAAGTCTTAGGTAGGGTTAGAGAACGTTTATGGTTAGACTAACGTGAACCTTCTCGCGAGATCATTTGCGGCTCTGGGGTTCCCTTATAGGCACGACCCAGGCTAAGAGTGGCGACCATGAATTAGCTGACATGCTAACGCTGAGCATATTGACCTGACAACATGCATTTTTGTTGTTAGTTTGCTCTCACTGTATCAGATTTTAATGTTTGGGTCGTGGTTCGTATCAGACAGAAATTGCTGGCAGAAAAGTCGTTCGTGTGACAACGAAATATTTTTCTGTCGAACTTCTCGCACAACTTGACGTTAATGCGACGTTATACTGTAGCTAGTGTTAGCAAGTTGGCTAGGTAGCGTTCTTCCTGACCCTAACCAGCTAGCGTAGTCAGAATTAGTTACTGACAGTGTAACTTTATTTAAGTACTTTGTTGTGTCGGTAGCCCATATGTTACAAACTAAGCAGCCGACTGTGTTGAGCTGCGATGAAGCATGGCTGTTTTCTTTTCGGCATCTTCCAGTTAGCGTTACCTAACAGCGTCAGTTAGCCAACACGTTCAGCTCATCTGGATTTTTCAGTAAGCGGAGTCCCGTTTACTGACCCGACACTCGCTGCTTCTTTCTGCCAACTAGCCTGCAGTTAGTCTGCAGATAATAAAGGTTAGCTTGCTTGCCACATAACTTCGAGCTAGGACGAAAGCCAACGTCAGCCATCAAGACTAGCGAAAGCGGTCAGCTCACCGAACACGACTGGCGTTAAGCTCGGTGTTTGGCAGAGAGGGGGAGGGGATGAGGCAGGGCTACAGCGAGCGAGCAGGAGGAAAGAGAGAGAGAGAGACAGCGCCTACGTGCCTGTAAAGTGTTGGCTTTTTGTAGCACTAGTCAACTAATTTCGCCTTCTTTAACCGCCTGCCATATTAGCTTCGCGTTTCGGCAAAGAAAATCTGAAGCTGGATATGCGACAGGCACGATCTCGGCGACTGAAGACCGTAAACTCAGACACCGTGTTTTCCGAAATAGGTGGTGCAGGGCAGTGAGGCACAATGTCTGCTCTCCGCTGACCAACTGCAATGACGTCTGCTTAGGGACTGTCAATAAATTACTTCCCGCTTTACACGTGTGAGGAATGTGCTGAGAATCATATAGATAGAGGCTTAATGTTTTTTAGTTGTTATGCAATCATCAAATCGGCTGTTTATATTGTAAACTTGAATTATGCTTTGGCGATATCAAGGTATTTTGTTATGCCAGGGTATTTAGAAGTCCCGATTGTATAGTTTACAACATCATCGTGAATGAAGATATCTGAGACATGAAAAATAAAACTATAAAATGAAAATGATTTATCACAATAGGGACCATAGCCAATAGAATTATTTGGATGTAGAAAATAAATAATTGGCCTGTCATTTCTGCCATATATAGCCTGTCTCCTGGCTAATTAATTTATAAGTATATATGGAGTCCTGCCACATGTAACTTTACTTTTTCCAACTATAAAAGCGGTTTATTAGCCACATGATATATCTGTAAATCATATCTGTTCAGCCAAATGATGTTTTGGCCTCTGAGGCAACAAGTGTCCTCAAGTTCTTTAGCAAAAATATATTGAATAAGGGTGCTTATTTCCTATGTATTCATTAATTTATGGACTATATGTATTTAAACCCAGTGAGAGTTGTTTAGGAAGGCTAACTGCATATTAAATATAAAGCACAGTAAATAGACAATGTCATATATGCTACAAAGACTTCTGTCGCCATCTTTTAATAATTTGTTTTACAGAAATAAGTTTTGCCAACAACCGAAAGGTATTCAGTTTACTGTAATAAAGGCCAGAGAAACAAGAAAATATTCAGATTTAAGAAGCTTGAATAAGACAATTTTGACTTTTAATTTTGAAAATTGTTGGCGGTTAATTTAATAATTGAGTCATCATTGCAGCCGTAAACACATTTGTATTTACCAAAAAAGTGCATCTTGTGTGGTTTAGGTCTGGATAATGTTCAAATATTTTCTATACCGGCACCTTGGCTCCAACACGGTTTCCTAAATGATACTTTTTGAATACCAATTTTATAAAAATCCTTTCTAACAAAAAGAAAATTACATTACATCACACTTGCTCACTTTAAAGGAAGAAGCTGTTCAAAAGCTTGGAAACAGCTGGAGAAACTGTTAGTCTGCACACTTAACTCAACCTGGATAACTGGGCCAAAATGAAGAAACTGTACGGTATTGGACTATACAAAAATAACTGACAAAATTCCTGTGGTAACAAAGGCATTTTTTTCACACTCGATTATTTGTATTGAAACAGTTCGATCAGTACCATTAAAGTAGAAGTTCTGTATTCAACCTTATTGCTGTTCGGATATTGTACTTGGCCATATTGCAATTTCAGTAATATTTAGATTTATTGTGCAGCTGTAATATATATCACTTAATAGTTCCATTTGTTAAAACTGCAAAGGCAGAATTGGATGATTTTGACCAGGGTCGCCCAGGATGTTAAAACACTGATCATTTTAAAAAGTACAAATTAAAGCAGACAGAAAATAATGATGTTATGTCATCATAAACAAATTGATTGGCAAAGTTGTTTGTAATGACAGAATAAAGCACCTGTGAAGTATGATAATAATATTTACATCTGTGGTCTGCAGAGTAACCCAGTTGGTAGGATTAAGGTTAAAATGCATTTATTGATATATAAGTCATCAATTTTCTTGAACATGGCTCTTTTTTTCCCCCCATGCAGTACTTTTACAGCCACGTGACCATTATATCAGATTTGACCTCTCCAGTCAGGGTTGAGAGTTACTTGTCTTAATGTGTAAACTGAAATGGTGGGAAACTGTGATGTCTGGACACAAAAGTTTCAATGAGACCACTAGAATAAGACACAACACAGGAGAGTTGATGGGTTGTGTCTGTTAAACATGACTTCCATCACAGTACCGAAGAGCTAAAGGAATGGTGGACATCTGGTAAATTACATTTGCATTGAACATAATAATTATTATTTATTAATTGTGTTAAAGAGTCAGTAACTTCATGGCATTTTAATGACAGGACTAAGAAGCCTGTAGCACCTGTGCCTGTTACTTTACAGACGGTCCCTAACCGGCTGCCACAGCCATTCTGCTGAACAATGATAGCACGTCTATTTAGGGACAGGCATGGACAAGCATTTTGTCTAATAATTTCCACATAGCCTTTTAGGGATTCTCTTTGATATTTTTTTCTGTTTTTGTGATTTAATTTTAGTGTAAATTGTAAACTTTGTGCAACAAGTAAAAATAGGTATCTTATTCACCAGTATACCTTTCCAATTGTAAATGCAGTGCACAAATAAAGGCTGAATTTAAAATAATTGCAGAGAGTGAAAGTGTCAAAGTGCCACAGACTGTGGGAGCCACACGGGGGGAAAATCCCCACACCGGTGTTAGTTTTCTCAGAACACTGTCGAACACCAACATTTCAGCCTTTCAGTTGTTTCCCCTGGGCTACAATGAGGAAACGTCATGAGACAGAGGGGCTTGGTTTCACATTCAGACAGTGTACAAAATTAGCATCAGCCACCAGCCAAATACTGGTAGATTATGCAAGTGGCTGGTAGATTTGCTACACTCACCAGCCAAAATAAAAAAACAATGGGTTGCTGGTAAAATTTGGAAATTCATTAGCCATATGGGAGATGGACAAAGAAGTTACTTTTGCTCCCTGCAGTCAGAGCTTAGTTATGTAAAAATCATTAGAGCTGCAGCAATTAATCAATAATTAATCAGTTATTAAATTAAGTGCCAACGTTTCTGATAATCATTTAATTGTTTGAAGTAATTTCTTTAAAAATATATGTCCTAATTCTCTAATTTCAGCTTCTCAAGTGTGATTATTTTCTGGTTCTTTTACTCCTCTATGATGGTAAACTGAGTATCTTTGGGTTGTGGACAAAACAAGACATTTGACCTTGGGCTTTAGGAAACGGTCATCAACATTTTTCACCATTTTCTGGACCAAACAACTGATCAATTAAGCATGAAAATAATCAAGAGGTTAATAATGAAAATAACTGTTAGTTGCAGTCCTAAAAATCATATTATACAAACACAAATTTTAATGTTTTGTTTTTGGATTGTTTTGAGAGCCCCTAGTTCAGTCTGATTCCTAAGTTTGTGAGTAACATTTAGCAGTTGTCCTGATAGAATCTGCCATTAAGTACCTGCGTGACACTTGTGGCAGACTTTTATTATATTTTTATTATACTGAAATTTCAAGTTCCTTTACATCTAAAGTGCAGGATTTGCATGGGTGCTTCTTGAAAACACTTAAATTTTAATGTTGTATTTTCAAGGTTTGAAAAGTTTGAAAATAATAGATTGCTACCTGACTGACAGAATATTTTGCTTCTATAATAAAATAAATCAGTTGGATATAGCCTCATCTAGGATGGCACATTTTGTAACCCTTCTATAGAATTTCAGTTTATTGCACCGTAAAATCTGACTTAATGTAATGACAAAGTGAAATAATCACTGAAGTATATGTATATAAACTTTTACCGGAGCTGTAAGGTGCTGCAAAAGCTTGAAAATATTCCTTGCAAATTCTTGAAAAGTGCTTGATTTTAAGTTAAGAAAAGGTGCAGGAACCCTGAAAGCATTTTACTCTAAAAAAGCCAACCTCCATGCATTAATGTTGATTTGTAAAAATACTGCAAAAAGATATGAGTAGACTGCACACTCTTGAAGAATGCTTCAAATATTTTGTTTATGTTTACACAACAGCCTGTTTACTGTCCATCTGTCTTTGTCCACTGCAGCCCCTTTGAGTATGCGTATACAATGAAGAGGCGAGTGGAGGACCAGGAACTAATATTTGCGCCCCAGCAACAGCAATCACGTCGCCCCCCAGTCCAAGGTATTGCAGACAGCTTCCAACACCGGGCCCTCGCCCCAGCCCCTACTGTGATAGAGGCAGCTGCAGACAACATGCAGCCTTCCACCGGCATCCAGTATTCTCTTCCCCAAGGCTACCAGGTATGAATGGTGTTAATGTGTTCGGCTTGGAAAATGGCCTCTGAGCAGGAGTTGCTGTTATCTTAAGTTGGCTCTTAGATGAACTTTTAAAGGGCACCAGATTCCAGTAAAATGTGCTTTTAGTGAATAAATGGAGAAACCACGTAGGCTCAAAACAGGATTACAGGATGAGAGACAAGACATTAGACTTCTTCAGCCTGTTTTTACCATTTTAAATTAGCCATTACTGTGAGCTGAACAAATAAAGGAAAGTGATAGCACTGTATGTTTGATTGGCTGTCTGTTTAAGTGGCTCTTCTCAAAGGAGCTGCCTCTGAATCAAATGTTTGTTAAAGTTCTCATCAACTTTAATCCCTGTTAATCATCCATGTTTAAGTGTTTTTTATCATGTTTTGCACTATAAGCCAAATAAATGGTAGCAACAATGACAAAAAATAGATTAACTTAAATACTATTCCTGTTTTGTTTTTTTTTTTCACAAATCCTGAATCGATTTAAAATATATATATAAAAGAACTAATCCTTGGTCTTCTCAATGCTAACATATAAAGGGTATTCCTAATGAGGAAATTAGCATCATAATTGCTCTAATATTAACAAAATGGATCCATTTTAATTCACGTGCTTAACAGAGAACCGACATGTGTGCTCTTACTTCAAAGCATAAATTTCCTCTGCTCTGAGGATAACAAATGAAAACTGCTGATTTCACATTATTACCTCAGTCTGTTGCTCTGGCTTTAACACTCTACACTGACAATCTACAGCAACCTAAAAGGGTCAAAACTCAAACTCAAAATACAACTATTGAGACATTGCATGCCAGGATTGGCAGCACGTTTGTATTTTATTAAGTGGTCACTACTTGATGAACAGGAACAACTAGATGTAGAATTTCATTTCAAAACATATTTTTACACATTTTTATATTAATTTGTTGTTGATTTTATTTACCATTTTAATATGGTAATAAAGTCTAATTTAATATGTAAAGGATGTTAATTTAAATGCTGACATTGTGCTGTTTGAAGTTTTCAAGAGCTCCAGTCATGTTGGCCAGACATCTTATTTTTTTTTTTTTTTTATGGCACCAGCTTGATGAGCAAAAACAGCTGAAGGTTACTGCGATAACAAAAATTGCAATAATTATAATATCAAATCACAGTACTATCAAGCTGAAAACCAAGGAATTTCCTGATGGAAAGAGTTTTATTTGTTACTAAAGTAATTTAGCTAATCACTAACTGATATTAGCTCAGTTAGCAGTTAGCCCCGGGGTGCCAGGAGCCAAACTTGGCAAGAAAAACCACCTTAATACTGTAGCCTATTTCCAATGGAGGCCAGCTGTCAAACTGACCGCTGTTGTTTTTGGAGACTATTTTGGGCTTGGTTTGGTCGTATTCACTTAATGGGGGTTCCGAGTCTGGAAGTAGTCAGCCAATAGGGCCGCTCTCCTTCCAACATCCATGGACCCACAATCAGCACCATTAGCTACTGTAAAAGCCAATTGGTGTCTGCAACGCATCCCTCTGCTTGTTTTTACAGGAAACATGTAAGTGGTAAGCACTCTGCTAACCGTTTCATGGAAGGTGAATCTTGCATTAGGAGTGTTTCACAGGCTTTTGTCTTATGGATTATGGATCCTAAAATTCTCTTAATTTCTTCCTAAAAAGGTGCCTACAATGCCTCAGAGCACAAGTGGACATGGACACGGACATAACAATACAGCACCTCATGTTGGTCCCCACACACACAGCCTAGCAGTTCAGTCCCAGGGCCCAACAGTGGTCCAAGGTCACGTTCATCCAACCGCACCGATGACTTCAACCCAAGGACAACAGCAGTTTCAGCGTCTGAAGGTAACTCTACATGGACAAATACACAGACTTATATCTACAAAGAAAAATAAAAAACAGACGTCTAAGCCAAGTGTGTACAGATATGATAATGAAATTAAGAAAAAAACAAACTAGAAAATGATTATCTCTCATAGTACAAAGCAAGGTCTTAACCTGATCTGCATTTTTAAAAAACTTTTTTCACTTTTGTAATTTTAAATTCCTTTTCATTTTGCATTCAGTGGTTACAGAATTCACATCTTTTTTGGGGAGAAAAGTCTAATTATTGAATTAATTAATTATTAAACTATTAAACAATATTTTCTTTCCTTTTTTCTCTCTCTTTGCTTTATAGGTTGAAGATGCCTTGTCTTATCTGGATCAAGTGAAGCTGCAGTTTGGAAATCAGCCACAAGTTTATAATGATTTCCTTGATATTATGAAAGAGTTCAAGTCTCAGAGGTGAGTTCTAATTTTATTGTCATTTTCCTCAACATCAGGGGAAAACCCATAGTACATTTCAAATGTCAAGTTTCAACATGCAGAGCAATATCTGTTGGTGATGATTCAGTTAGTAAATTACTGTCATTCATTCTCTTACTACAGCATAGACACTCCTGGAGTCATCAACCGTGTGTCCCAGCTCTTCAAGGGCCACCCAGACCTTATTATGGGTTTCAACACTTTCTTGCCACCTGGATATAAGATTGAGGTCCAAACCAACGATATGGTCAATGTGACCACGCCTGGTCAGATCCACTACATCACCCCTCATGGTATTTCTGTTCAGAACATCCCTGCAAGTGGAGCATCCAGCCAACCTGCAAGCCACCCCCAGCACCAAACTCTGCCACAGGCCGGCCTGCACACTACCGCCGCCACCCCCACCACTACGACCACACCTATCTCCACCCAGCCTGCTCAAAATAAAACCAGCAAGGTAGGACACAGGCTGCTATGTTGATCCACTGATTAGTGTATCATTGATTAGAACATGTTCTGGGCTTCTTATTGCTACTTGTTCCCAGACTTAAGTCTCACTAAATGTATTAAAGTATTTATGTCAAGTCCAGTACAGTAAAGAATTTGTTATTTGGCATAAAGGTGACCAAACAGAAGGCGACAGAAAGACTGAATAGGGAGAGAGAGAGTGGTACGAGAAAGTCTCGAGAGAGAGGGAGAGAACACTAAAGTTTATGTCCAACTATTCTAATTATTTAGTTGGCTTCAAATGAGGCTTTACATTCACACGGTTTTTCTTGACTGTCCATTCTGTTGAACTTGCAACATGCTAATAGCAAGTTCAACAGGATAACCTAAAAAATATACTGCAAAATAAGGCTAAACTTACTGCCTTCAAGTTTGAAGGCATGTCAGGGAGTGCTGATCGTGTTAAAGATCCAGAGTAGATGTTATACATCGGTTCTGCATTAGTTCTCCCTACCTCAGCAAATATGAACTCAGAAGTGATTTTTTCTCCTTATTATACACCAGAGTTTGTCCGACCCATGAGAATTTGTTCAGACAGTATAACAACCAACCGGCCAGTGTCAGCCTTAGATATTTGGTTATAAGGCAAACTCTATTGTCATCTTGTCTCAGAGATTTTACTTTTAGATTTTTTTTTTCTCTCACCAAACTGAATCTTAATTTGACTAGTGAAATGACATTCCTGTATTCTTCTCTGTCAATCCCATAAGCCAATTCAGTCTCCAGCACACACACCCACCAGCCAGCCCAACCCATCCATACCATCGTACGCCTCACCCCGCTCACCTTCGGTCCAGTCCCACACTCCTGTGAGCAGCACGCCGTCCGGCGGGCCACCTCTCCAGAACAACCAGCCTGTGGAGTTCAACCATGCTATAAATTATGTCAACAAGATCAAGAACCGTTTCCAGGGTCAGCCAGACATCTACAAAGCCTTCCTGGAAATCCTGCACACATATCAGGTAAAAAAAAAAAAATAGATGCTAATAAAAAAATATTCAGGAAATGTAGCATACAGAGATGTCCCAGTGCTGGGTACCCCCAGTAGTAATCTCATCATCTCTTTTTTTATGATATATTTCCAGAAGGAACAACGAAATGCTAAAGAGGCAGGAGGCAACTATACCCCAGCACTGACTGAACAGGAGGTCTACACTCAGGTGGCACGGCTCTTCAAGAACCAAGAGGACCTGCTCTCAGAGTTTGGACAGTTCCTGCCTGATGCAAACAGCTCAATGGTGAGTCTCTGTGAACACATTCCTACAGCGTGGCCATTTTAGCTGGATTTAATTTAACCAAAGTGGTTGGTCTATTGTTTGTTGCTGCCTGTGGAAAGTCTGAATGTCTTTCTGTCAAAAAATCTGCGGTCTTACCCCCTGTCTCGACCACAAGCATCTCAGATGTGTTTTAAACTTGCACGTCTCATGCATCAGACTTGGTCTCATTTTAATCAGCTCAGTGCGACTCCTGTCCCAGCTGTGTCTGATGGGTGTAAATGCGACCTGAAGCATTTTTGTAGACTTCAAGTCAATTTTTTTGATGATGCTTACAAAAACATGAGGCTGGTGCCCAGGAAGAGCTACTGAAAACATATTTTATCCACATTTTGTAACTGAGGCAGATCAGAGTGTGCTCCAGAGTCAGAGAGCAGCTCGCTCTGCTCAGGTTTAATCCCACAGACTCTCTCTTCACTTTACCTCACCGCTGGGAAACAAAAGACATGAGAACTTTTTGAACTTTTTCTGCAGTGTTTTCATGAGCAAGCTGTTTACTGGCACTAAACAACTTTACTGCTAAACTTTAATCCCTCTGCTCTTATCACAAACACCTGTCTGTTCTGAGTGCAGCCACTGGTGCTCTTTTTTCCTTTTTTCTTTTGCTTGTCCACACCCACTATGCATAGGCACTGCAGTGCTTATGATGCAAACATATGCATCATGTTGATGGAAAAACAGATCAAGAATGTTCACACGTACTAAAGGAAAACAATACATAAAGTTTGGCTGCTCATTTGCTGCTGACATTTTGAAAAGGCTGGACAAGATGTAGCCTGTATAAACGGATACTTGAGTGTGGCGTGGGCATGATGCTGACCTGACGTTTGCATCTAGCCGAGGGGTTACAGTAGTGTTAAATGCTAAATTAAATGAAAGTGAAATATCACTGAAATAGCACAGGAATGTCGGTTAGGAATATATCCAACACTCTACAAAAGAACATCTTCTGTGCCCCTCCTAGACACAGAGTGTTACAGTGGGTCAAATTCATTTAGCTGTGGTTTTCAAACTGGGTGGCAGGCCACCTCTGGGCAGCGTGGATGACGAGTGGGAAGAATATGATGCGATACAACCTCATCAGTATACACCAAATTCATTTCGCTTCCTTGGGCAGCTCCATTCGAGAGATTACACACAGATTAAACATACAATGCACATATGACAATTTCCACAAACATACAAAACGCATCAAACAGTCATGACAAATATTCATGTCACCTTATATCATCTGGACTCGGATCTCAGTTCTTCAGCCTGTTGCATTTAAACGGAAGTAGTCAATAATTGGATGGTAGAAGTTGGTATGTTTTGGTGGACCTAAAGTTGCATGATTATAATTATTATTATTATTGTATTGGCATAATTATGCCAGTTATGAAACCTGGGTTGTTTTACCAGTAGTTTCCTTGGTATTGTTAATGATTGATAAAAATGAGAAATGGGATTTTTTTTTTCAGCTCCAGAAGGGGGAAATGGAAAAAAAAGTTGAGAGCCAACATGTTTACCATCTCAGTGAAAATTCTAAAGACTAAAACTAAACGTCCTCTCTAGATTTGTCATCACTGTCAGTGTTACAGGAAGTGGTCCATGATTACTTAAAGTCAATGGTCTTGGTGGTTTCTGCACTGGTGAAAAGCACAATTTCACATTAGGAATAAAGTCAAAAACGGCACATTTTAAACAATTAGCTAAATACTTGAGTTGCTTGTTCACCACACTAATCACGCTCACTGACTCTTATTCTGCCTGAACTGGCTCACTTTCTTATGTTGAGCTTCTAAAAAAGTAGAAGTCAGTATTTAAACACATTTTCTTTGATACTTCCTGATAATGTTTCTGACTTCTGTTTAATGAGATTGTGCTCTGTAATGCTCTTCTCAGTTGCTGGGCAAGACGACACCTGACAGGGCAGACTCTGTGCGTAATGATCACGGTGGCACAGTGAAGAGACCCTTACTGAACAACAAACAGAGACTGAGCCCCAACGGCCTGCCAATCAGGAGACCCGGTGGAGTTGGAGCGACGCCGCCTGTCAAGGTACACACTGCTCTACATACTGACTGTCTGCATATATTCAGCTGTTTCTTTCTTTCTGCCATATTATAGATGTCAGGAATGTCAGTCAGCTGCAAAGGCCATTTGTCTCCAACTTATGTTAATGAGGATAGTCTAAATATTATAACATCAGCACCACAAACACCTTTCTGGTCTCAACAAAAACATCAGAACTTTCATGAAGATAGGATTTATTTCAGGATTGTTTTTTTTATACTGTTTTAGTTGAAGATGACAAATGGGTGTCTCTTTTATTGGAGCATCTGCAATTTTCAAAATAAAAAAAAAAGTTATTTTTTGAGTATTTTTGCCTTTAGTAGATGGGACAGCTGAAGACTTGACAGGAAAGCTGGAGAGAGTGGAAGTTGACACGCAACAAAGGGCCACAGGCTGGAATCAAACTGTGGCCACTGCAGAGGACTGATAGCCTTAGTACATGGGGCACACGCTCTACCAACTGAGCCATCTGGGCAACCCAAAATAAAACATTTTTAGGGCATGCAACAATCCTAACTTTTGTCTTGTCTTGTCTTTACCCGCCACAGAAGAAACCCAAAATAATGGGGAAAGACCACGGCATGACTGAAGTCAGCAAACACAGCACCAGCACTGAAACCATGTTCTTTGAGAAGGTCGGTATTGTTAGTTTCAGTACCAGTGTTGTTAATATAATATTTACTGTCATATTAATGATGTGAAGTCATTTTAATTTCTTTTTGCCGTTAATGAAAACCCTTCAACAGGTGAAGAAGGCTCTTCGGAGCTCAGAGGCCTACGACAACTTCCTCCGGTGTCTTCACATTTTCAACCAGGAAGTGATCTCACGTGCCGAGCTGGTGCAGTTAGTCATCCCATTTCTTGGGTGAGTTTAAGCATACACATATCTGTGGTCACCTATGCCTTAGTGTGTCCAATGGTATTTTTGTTCATTGTAGCTAAATAATAATTCTGTATGACAGTACAATGGAAGTATGGAGTAAAATTATACCAGTAATTCTGTAGCTCCTCTGTGTGAGGTTTGGTTTTCAAAGGACCAGTGTGCATGGGTTTTTGCAGCATTTAGCGGTGAACTTGCAGTTTACAAACGCCTCATGTCACCCTCCCCTTCCAAGCTTGTACAGTAGGAGAACCTACAGTGACTACAAATCTTATGTGAAATACATAAGGCTGTATCTAGAGCCAGTATTTTTATTTCCAGGTGATTACACTAATGAAAACACACTTAAGAATATTAAATTCCATTTCTGCCTTTTTCTGCTAATAGAGCCCCTTAAATCACACACGCTATACCTTTAATGAGCAATATATTGTGATTTTTTTTTTTATTACATATAACATGTCCTTTTTGTACTTGTCAGATTTGGATTTTAATGAAATATAATATTGATTTTACATCATTTTCAAGATCTTTGCACATCACATTTAATACTTTTACATTTACCAATGTCAGTATTAGACAATATACCAGTGGCTGTGGTCTCACTATTAATTGTCATGTTGTTGCATGGTTGACAGAAAATTTCCCGAGCTTTTTACGTGGTTTAAGAACTTCCTGGGCTACCGAGAGTCCAGTCATGGGGAGTCGAGCCACGCAGAGAGTTTACCCAAGGAGCGTGCAACTGAGGGCATCGCCATGGAGATTGACTACGCTTCCTGCAAGAGGCTGGGATCCAGCTATAGAGCACTGCCGAAGAGTTACCAGCAGCCTAAGTGCACAGGAAGGACGCCGCTGTGCAGAGAGGTGAGTCACTGACGGAGGTCTGCTTCTGTCACAAATAACATGTTTATTCTCTCCCACAGGACTGTCAGGTATGATGATGTCAATGCAGCAGCCTCCAGAGTAGAATTTGGTGTTGTGATCAGTTGGTGCTTCTAAATTAACATTCACCTGGCATTAAATGCCAGTAAAATTTGCTTCTCTAATGGAGCCTGAAATAATTGCTTAATTGTTATTTTGTCTGATTAATTCTCAATAAACATAACAATAACAATGAAATGACAGAAAAGCAGCTAATCCTCACATTTGAGAATAAGCCACAACCTCTTATATTTCTTCCCAGTTTTACCCAAGAAATTACTGAAATGATTATTGGTTACATTTTAGCAAAACTGATTGATTAATCAATCCTTACACAGTATTTCTAACATGATCTAAAGTGCACTTCATATTCAATATGAACCATAAAGCACCCTCAAGTTTGGTTGTTTGCTGTAAGTGGGCTTTGAATATCACACCTGTTTTTTACACACTTTGTTTTTATTATTTATTTTCCTGCCTTTTTGTTTTGTAATGTTTGTGCCTGCTGTGAATTTGACAGAAATGATGAGAGCTTTCACACTTTGCTCAAACTGAAATTTGAACTGAATGTCCTACTGCAGGTTCTGAATGACACGTGGGTGTCGTTTCCATCGTGGTCTGAGGATTCTACTTTTGTGAGCTCCAAGAAGACTCAATATGAGGAACACATTTACAGATGTGAAGATGAGCGCTTTGAGGTAAGGAATACTCCACTCAGGCTGCAAAGTAAAAACTGTAGTTTCTTGTATCATTACAATAAGAATGTGTGCAGCACTTTCTCTCCATGATACAATTTGCTCCAGAGTCAAAGGCCACAGAAAGCATAGACATAGTCACAGACACGTAATTAGACTTAGTTAAAGTCACCTGTCAATAATTTCACTGTGGTTGTGTCCCTTTTAGTTGGATGTGGTTTTGGAAGCCAACCTTGCCACGATACGAGCCCTGGAGACGGTGCAGCGGAGGCTTTCTCGCATGTCAGCTGAGGAGCAGCTGCGCTTCAAGCTGGACAACACAATGGGCGGCTCTTCAGAGGTCATTCACCGCAAAGCTATCCAGAGGATATACGGCGATAAGGCCCACGACATCATCGACGGGATCAAAAGGAACCCTGCTGTGTCTGTCCCCATAGTGCTGAAAAGGTTTATAGTCTGATTTTAGTTCTTTACCTGCCTCCGGTCAGGTCTCAGTCATATTTGCCAGTCTTGAGACCTCAAAACACTGCAACAGCATTAAATTTACTTTAAATTCTCAGGAAACAATACAGAATAATTTGTCCCTCTAGTGTGAACTTGCGTAAATATCTGGCAAAAATTAGCACTCATCAGTTCTCCTTTGTTTGTTTATTTTTTGCCCCTGTCCCTAAAAGAAAATTGATGTGGAAGAATTTAACAAAATGCAAACAGGAATTCTCCTACAGGGTTTATAGACCCTGTAGTGTGAGAAACAAGTTGTGATAATGAAAGGGAGCAAAATGTGTGAAAATTAGTCAGAAATCTGAAGAAATACAGAGGAATTGTGACCCTGGGAGGAAACTGGGAAAGGGAAATGAAAAACGGGGGTCTCCTGGGAAAATTGGGAGGGTTGACAAGTATGGTCTTAACAGTTATTCATATTTTATTTAAAAAAAAAATGGTTTAGGACCACCGAGTTGTGCATCACTTTTTTTGTCACTGTTTCAGGTTAAAAATGAAGGATGAGGAGTGGAGAGAAGCCCAGAGAGGCTTCAACAAAATCTGGCGGGAACAGAATGAAAAGTATTACCTGAAGTCACTCGACCATCAAGGCATCAACTTCAAGCAGAATGACACCAAAGTGCTGCGCTCAAAGACCTTACTGAATGAAATTGAGATGTTATATGATGACGTAAGTAAAAATAAAGTATAGATCTGGTCTAGATTATTTTGTTCTGATACAGACTGCTGTTGTCTAGTAAGAGAAATACCTCAAATTTCAAATTCAGCCCAATCTACTCCTGTCTGTGTCTTGTAGCGCCAGGAGCGAGCATCAGAGGAAACTGCCACGCCGCCACCGAGCGGCCCACACATGACCCTGACCTATGACGACAGCCAAATCCTGGAGGACGCCGCTGCCCTCATCATCCACCACGTCAAAAGACAGGTGGGCATCCAGAAAGAAGACAAGTACAAGATCAAGCAGATCATCCACCACTTCATCCCTGACCTGCTGTTTGCACGGAGAGGTGAGCTCTCTGACGTGGAGGAGGAGGAAGAAGAGGAGGAGGAGGATATGGAGATGGATCAAGACGGCCCCAAGAAGCACAATGGCCTGCCAGGCAGCAGCCCATCCAAGTCCAAGCTCCTCTTCAGCAACACGGCAGCTCAGAAGCTACGTGGCACAGACGATGCCTACAGTCTGTTCTTCGTGAACAACTACTGGTATATCTTCCTTCGTCTTCACCACATCCTCTGTTCTCGTTTGCTGAGAATCTACGGGCAAGCCGAGAAGCAGATTGAAGAGGACGCCCGGGAGCGAGAGTGGGAAAGAGATGTGCTGGGACTCAAGAGGGAGAAAAATGAAAATCCAGCAATCCAACTGAAGATGAAGGAGCCAAGTAAGTGAGAAAACAGGACAAGTGGTTTTAGTTTTAATTTTAAAGATTTACTTAGCAACACAGAATTTAATTCCACTATAGGACCGTGATGTATCATATTTTGTCATTTCACACCATACATCCTAACACATTTACTGTTTTCTTTCTGTCTGCAGTGGATGTTGATGTAGAGGATTATTACTCAGTGTTTCTGGAAATGGTGCGTAATCTTTTGGATGGGAACATGGAGCCAGCTCAGTACGAGGACTCCCTGAGGGAAATGTTTACGATCCATGCCTACATTGCCTTCACCATGGACAAACTCATCCAGAGCATCGTCCGGCAGGTCAGTGCAGTCATCATATTATTTCATTTATGCTGAATGAACAAACTCTAGAGCACTTAACTTTTGTACTGTGTGAAGTTTTATACAAATGTATAAATAATGTCTTTATTCATACTGAGCTTATTTTGTACATAATGAATAGAATGAGTTTTAATTATGTCACAAAGTGCATTGCAAGAATGAGAGTCTGCACATGCTAATAATAAGGAAACATCTCTGTGAATATTAGATTTTTTTTAGTATTTGACTGAAATTCTACTTATTTACGAACCAGTCAAATGATCGATTGTGGGAAAAAAAAATTGAACATTATCTTTAGGTTAACTAAATTCACCACAGTGCAGTGGTTGAACCTGCCTTGTAGCCTGAATGGGTGCTAATCAAAGTTACACATCGCTGCCAGACAAATGAATTCCTGCCATTTGAACATTTCTTTTTTCATGCGAACCTACATAGTTATCTTCGCGGCATATCTATGAAATAAATTTACATACACCAGCAAGACACAATGCATTATAAACTTCCACAAGAAGCAACATGAAAAATGTAAAAAGAGTTACTGTTATTTAGTTTGCTTCAAATGAGGCTTTATGTTAACGGTTTCTCTTAACTGTCCAACAAACAGAATAACGGCAAGTTCAACAAGTTGATATGGTGTCAGTTTTGTTAGTTATGCCTAGTAGTCTGCATTAAGTAGTTCAAAGTTGTGAAAATCGCGGTGTTCTGACTTCATGTCTTATACGTCTAATAAGACTGGAAGCAAATTAAACCATTAAACAATACAGTTTATTAAAAAAGGAATGCATTTGTTTAGTAAAATATATTTGAATGTTATTTTATTCCAAATAAAAGCTATTTCTAACTCAAAAATGAAATGCATCAGGTTTGCATATGCCTTTCTCCTTATGAAAGTAACATCAGCGATTTTCCAGCCCATGAGAATTTGGCTTGACAAGACTGTATCGACCAACCAGAAGTCTTTTTTAGGAATTCAGTTTGGCTCCAAAAGAAGCTAGTTAGATGACTGACTCTGTAACCCTTTTTGTGCATGTGTGGACACGGCTGTGTCTTACTAAACCTATTGCTTTCACAGCTCCAGCACCTTGTCACAGACGATGTTTGTGCGCGTGTAACAGACATGTACCTGAGTGAATGTGCCAATAAAGCCACGGGGGGCACACTGTCCACGCAGGCATCCAGGTCCACAGCAGAGGGGGCCTACCAGCGCAAAGCAGAGCAGCTTATGTCAGATGAGAACTGCTTCAAGGTACAACAAGCCCAGAAATTAATAATAATAATGTACATCTTAAGCGCGTCTTAAATACTGTGAGCACCTTGTTTATTAGCGACTTCTCTGCTTGTGTTTCGTCTAGTTGATGTTTGCAAAGAACAGAGGATCCGTCACTCTGGCCGTGGAGCTGCTGGACACAGAAGAGGAGAACTCTGATGAGCCAGCGGAGGCAGAGGTAAGACTCGACATCAGATACTCAAGAAAAGTTCATGCAGTAAGTCATCAGTTCATTGGTTACACCTACATAGCTATATCCTGTTGTATCTAGTATAACATGCGCTAAACATGACAGTTATCAGTATGTTTTTGAGGCCGGAGTTAATTATGCTTTTGAATTATGTTGTAACATGTTTCTAGATTTTTGTCCCGCTGAAGCTTCCATCAGTGGGATCAATTAAAAAGAATTGTGACCAAGATTTTATTCTAAACTTATTGTTGAAAAATCAGAACTCTCTCTTATGATGTCATATTTGTGACATATTTGTCTATATCAATATATCTGGGATATATACATACTTTATGTAGGAGGATGACAGGTTAGTCATCATGTGTTGTTCTTATTATTGTTGTGATCATTACGCTTGTTAATTGATGCAGTGCTGCTGAGTCTGTTACTCTTGCTTACTCGCACTGTAATTACCCTGATGGGGACACCGTTATTAAAGGTAAAATATCCCAAATTTCAAAGGCCATAACCACTTGTCTGGTTTTGTAGAGGTTCCAAAGGTATTTCCGTATGCTATTCTGTATGCAGCACATGTAATTTTTTTCCCCTGTTCTCTTCTCCACAGAGATGGTCAGACTACGTGGGCAGATACCTGAACTCAGATTCTGCATCCCCAGAGCTGCGGGAGCATCTAGCCCAGAAGCCGGTGTTCCTGCCCAGGTGAGGCCCCAGCCATGTCTCCCTCTTGTCTGCACTCTTTAAGCTTCTGTCCTGAGGCTCTAGTCAGCCGAGCAGCCACTCCACTGTTGACAAGCCAAACCAGCTGCCAAACACAACTCCTTTTTCAGAGATAGCCACAGTGGCACTTCTGCACAAGCCTGACTAAGGAAGCTCTCTCAAATCCTAAAAATTTTGGGCATAAGGGCTCTGCTTTTTTAAAACAGAGAGGGTGTGAGAAGGTAAACTTAAAGAGAGTAGCTCCACAGTTACAGTAAAGTGCTTGCAGTGCCTGAATGCCCTCCTGTCTGTTAAGAATCTCATCGGCCATGAACGTGACTTTTTCAGTTTCTGACCTCTGCCTCACATGGAAGATTGCACTTTACGTGGCCATCTTTTTTAAAAAAAAATTGAATTTATTTATTCATTGATTCAGTTCCTTTTTAATGGGAATTTTATTTATTAACAGTAAGGTTTTTTAAAAATGGTTTTGGCTTGATCGTGGGTTTTGAATTTCCTCCTTAGCTGACAACTATGAGGAGTCATTTGGTTTGATTAATGACATTGTATTGAATTTAAATGATGGTTTTTCATTGTGTAATATAATAACAAAGGTCATTGAATGCACAAACTGAAAGCAAAACAAATGGGTTCCACCTTTTTCATTTTAATTTGATTTTTCTACAATGTCTTTGACCTGAGTTTGAGAGACTGAAGCTGACCTGAGTATGACTTTGTTAAGAGAGGACAGTGAAGTGAAGTCGTGGTTTCCTTTTTCTACCTTATCATGCCCTTTGTTTGTGATTGTATTCAGATCAAAGGTCCTGTATGTGACTGAATCACTGTTTGCAAATGTAAATGTTAAAATGTCCATTTGTTAAAGTCTGTTATACTCAGTGTTATGTTTGTAATAATTTTCAGTGGAAACAGTGCACTCCCGTTGCAACTTTTTGTTGTGGGTGAGGTTTTTTTTTTCCACTGGTTTGACACAGATTAGTGCTCATAAGTTTTTAAAAACTGGTCAAGCACATTATCTGCAACACATGTACAGAGGAGTAGGGTTTGTAAATAAAATGATTGTCTAAATTGTATGTTCATGTTGGTGTATTTCTTTCCCCGACACCTGAGAGCTGTGCATGGAGGCGTGGTTGTGTCCGCTCTATCTTAAAGCTCCAGTTGAGTGTTGCACATAAAGCCTGTCTGTCATTGCTGTTTTGGTGCTTTTTTGAGTTTTTTGTTTCTTTGAGATGGCTGTCCATTACCATAAACATTTCAAAAAAGATTTTTAAAGCACAAAAAATATTGTTCTTAGTTTTCTCTTATTTAATGGGGCAGTTCAGATTATTTGATGTGGAACCATATGAGGTACTTGTTGAAAGTCGGTGTATTACCTACAGTAGATGCCGGTTTGCATAACACTAGTTAGGAGAACCAAAGAGGGGCACAAGCCTGGAAACTAAGTAATGTACTGCTGTGGATGGAGTCAGTAACAAAATATTTTTTAGGCACTTGCCTAAAACATCTGTATCGTTTTACGTTTATGCTATATTTAGAATATTTTTACCGCTCTACCTTGCTGTCAGGCAGCCTTTCGCGACAGAAAATCGCTGTTATAGAAGCCAAATATCACTCTTTCCAAAGCAACCAGAGTCCATAGGTAAAATGACGAATTTTACCTTGCAAAACTTGTAATTAGCTTAGCTGCCACTGCCTCAATGTCTTAGTTTGTTTGTGTAATTTTGTGACTTCAGTGTTTTAAAAGGATAGTGTGGATTAATTTAAGTCACACAATAACACAAACAAACAAACAGATCGAGGCAGTGGTTGACCAGCAGCACCCATGTTCTTTAAGGTAAAATTACTGATTTTGCACATGGAGTTTGGTTGCTTTGGTAAGAGTGATATTTGGCTTTCTCCCATTGGAAAAAGCTTTCTGACAGCAAATTAAAACGGTGAAACTATTCTAAATATAGTGCACACTTAAACTGATAACTTTTTTCAAGTGGCGTAAACACCTTTTGTTGCTGACCGTGTCCACAGCAGTTCATTGCTTACTTCTTTACTTCTGTACCACCTGGCATCTACTGTAGCTAACACACTGTCTATCAACCCAAGTACCTCATACAACCCCAATCAGATAATTTGAACTATCCCTTTAACCCATTGCATAAATCTTGTACCTGTCTGATTTATCAGTGGGCTCACCCACATCTTGTCCTTTTTCCTCTTTTATTTTCATCAAATCTATGAGAGATCAGCAGCACAAAGAGGTTTTCACAAATATCTTCAATGGCAGTACAAATTCTTTCTTTTCCAGTTGTGTTGGGTCTTCATCTCATGATCATAACACTCTGTACATTGTTGGTGAAAGTATGTGCACATCAAAATATTCTCAGCTCACATTCTTTGATTGGTATCCGATCAGGCAGCAATTTTCTAGTGTTTGTTTTTAACGGTCTTGACTTGAAATTGGCCTCACTGTCATGTCTTTTAAGTGGAGCCCTGAATGCAAAAATATGCTTCATGGTTTCAGTCCTCGCTCACCTGTACCCTCAGTGGTAAGTACACATTTAAAACTTTCATTCAGGTGGGGTGAATAATGCATTTTTTTTATTGCCTGCACAAAATCGGGATCAATTTTCAATTAAGAGAAATATCTGTTTTATATTTGAACTATGTGGCTGTGCAACGGAAGTGCACTGTACAGAAATGTTACGACTGCTGCCTCTGCTGCTCTTATAGATCCACATTTCCTACGAATGATTTGACTCCCTATCTAATTCTATTGCTCGGTGAGTTGAAATGCATGGGTTTAAAGATTATTGTTTAAAGGGACAGTCCTCTCAAATTTGTCTATACTGCTCTGAAATTTGCCTAATGTCGTGTGTATTGCGCCTGACCGCATCCCTTAGGCTTTAAAATCATAAAGTGCATACTGTGAAATACAAAATAGTGCCTATATAACATGCTGAAGTGAAAATAAAACTGTTTACAGATTTTAGAAATTTGTGCGAACTTTCCCTGTAAACGTGATGCACCCCTTTGATGTGTGGAATAATCAGAAGAGGTTCTCTGTGATCAGTCCGTATCGTTCATGGTTGTCGTTCTGTTTTGGCCTTCAGGAATCTGAGGCGGATAAGGAAGTGCCAGAGAGGATGGGAGCAAATGCAGCAGGAGAGAATGACCAAGGTCCCATCGGACAAGTCGCAGGACGGCGGCAGTGAGCTAAAGATGGAGTGCATGTTCAAGCTCAACTCCTACAAGATGGTCTATGTCTGCAAGTCAGAAGACTACATGTACAGGCACACGGCACTCACTCGGGCTCATCAGGTAAGCACAGAAGATAATAGTCAAATACTCATTAAAGATTTTTACTGCGCACAATTCATTATTAATAGTTATATAGCTGCAATAACAGGACTGGTCTGAAATGATAAGTAATATCAAAAAATATAAAATATTCAATTGTGTGTGTCTCACATGACGACACTGAAGCATCTGCCTGTCTACACTTTTTGTCAGTTTTGTCTGCACGTTTCAAGCATGAGCAGCAAATGAGCAGCCAAACTCTCTGTCCTCTGGACACAGTTCATCAGATCAGAGCAGAGCGATTTCAGTTAAGCAGTTGTCTAATGGCAGTAAATGTACAGTTTGTACGCCAGAAGAAGTTCAAGAAGTTCTCGTGTCTTGCTTCTCAGCTGCTGTGAAGTGAAGGGGGAGGTACAAAATGTGTAAAGAAAAAATTTTCAGTGCCTTTTCACTGAATGCTAGCCTCACATTTGTGCAGGCATTGTCAAATAAATAAACCTGAAGCTTAAATAAATGCTTCAGGCCAGACACAGCTGAGGAACAAGATGCGCAGAGCAGGTACGGATACTGCATGGATTAAAATGAGGCTGTTATGTGAGATGCATTAGTGAAAAATGCATCTGACTCACTTGTAGTCGAGACAGGGGGGTAAGTCACAACTGTGAACATAGAACACCCGTTCCAAAGAAGTTGGAACGCTGTGTAAAACATAAGTAGAACAATCTGTAAAGTTACGAAATGCTAAAATAAAACCCCCACCTGTTTCGACCATCCCACAGGTGAACCAGTTAATACAGGTGATTGCATCAGGATTGGGTATTTGTTTGTGAATAATTGCATTCTGTTTTCATTTATATTGTAGAACAGCATCCCAGCCTTTCTGAACCGATGTTGTAGCACTTAGAATATTGCTATTTGATTTCCTTGAAAAATGTTTGATAGACAGATCCTTTTTTTTTATTTTGGCTGAGATGTCTACAGTTAGACCACCAGTTATTTTCATTTTTTGGCCATAAGTGCCAAAGTAAAGTGATTGAGACTTTGATTCTAAAACCCAAAGTAGCTCATAGAAGTTACTTAATAGGAATATCAAATTGACGTATTTGAGTGTGTTATCAAGTTGGAAGGTTTTTCTGTATTTGTGGTTGTTCTGATTATAAGAAATTATGAATTATTTTAACTTTTCAGTTAGTGGGTTATTGTTTGTTTCCCATTTGAATTTTAATAATGATGTTTGAAATTATATGTTTTAACAAATGAAGAACTTTTTCATAGTTCATAGTTCATATTTCATATTATTGGTTTGGATGTTGTCAACTAAAAGCTCATATTAAAACTTCATGTAACTCTTACAAGAATATTTTGGCATTCATCCTGTGGTGATACAGTGCCCCCTAGTGCATGTGGATGGAAGTCACCTTTTTTTTCACTTTTACATTCTCATTCACTAACAGACAGACACCTCCAGAGGAAAAATCTGGGGCAGAAATAGCACCCAGAGCAAAACATCATTATTTTTCATAATTCTGTTATGTAAACCACTTTAGGCTGCATGTGTGGTTGACAGCTGCTCTGTTAATACTCTTTCTAGACACATTTCTGTGTCTTTTTGTCTTGTACTTTGGACTTGCTTCCCAGTAGCTGAGCTGTGTCGTTCTGCTTCACGTCTCTTTCAGTCCCACCAGCGGGTCAACACACGGCTGCACAGACGCTTCCAGTCCTGGCTGGACACCTGGGCCAAAGAGCACGTGACCAGCGACATGGCTGCCGACAGCAAGAAGTGGCTGATGGGAGACGAACGAGAAGGCATGTTGTCGTGCACCACCACCTGCACCCCCGAGGTCCTCCACTATCTCAACATTAACAAGTACCGGGTGAAGTACAGAACTCTGTAGTCTCTGTTATCGACAGATAAACTGTGGCCGTCTTCACACGACAAACTGCCGGTGACGACTTCATACACACAGTAGCTTCATGCGGATTTCTCCAAACTGCTGTTACTGGACTCAGTTGCCAAAATCTTTTCACAATTTAAACAGGATTTAGATTTTCTCCTTTTTTTATGTTTCAGAGGTGAATCAGGAACTTTGTCCTCACTATCAAGCTTTTACTGCAAATTCTGCAAAACTTGTGTGAAATTGAGGTTTTGTCTCCACCCAGTAATCTCATTATATCAGATGTTGATTTTTAAATGACATTAATATATTAAAACACTCCATGCTGCAGCTTCTCTTTGGAGAAATTCAATTTAAACATCAGAAAACTGGTTCAACATTTCATAACTCAGCCACTTCACAGTGAAATAAGTGTTTTTTTGAGGACCACCTCATCATTTTACAGGAAATAAAAACAAACAACCTCAGTTTTTTCTCTTCAGCAAGAACAATAAGCACGTGTTACTTCTGTTAAAATGTGTGTTGTTGGACTTCAGCTGTAAACTTGTATAGCCTGTGAATGTTTTCCTTTCTGGTGGTAAAGGTGCAATAAGGCACTATATTATATACTGTATATATTCAACATCTCTGGCGACTGCTGGGTTGATGCTCAGCATCAGTAAAACCCCAGCAGCGTGTATCGAGTACAATAATTTATGACCGCCCAAACACTTTGTGTAAATATGTTGTTTATATCTAGATTTTTTTATTATCAGATGTTATTGATGTGTAGCGTACTTTGACACACACATAGTATCAAACTTTAGCTAGAGGTTGCAGAGAAATTTATTAAGAAAATGCAAAATTTTAACAGTTTTTTACCAAAGGATGTTAATTAGAGATCTTTTTCCTTTGTGGTCTGTTGAACGTGTCGTCCTTTAAGTCTTTGTTTAGTGGAAAAACTCCCCGTTTTATACGTGTTTCAGCCCCTTTCTGCGCATTTCTACCTTCAGTCGCTGGCATCTTTGTCACTCGTGGTTTTAAGATGATTGAATGTAGCTGAGCAGCGTTTTCTCCTTTTTGAAAGTACAGTATATGTCCATTTTTCAAAGTACTGAAGTCTCAACAGTACTATCAACCTTTTCTTGTATTTAAACTTTACCAAATGGTTAGAATCTGTACGACAGGTTCAGTTGTCTTATAATGTATCACCTATAAAAGCTGTACAGGAGTTGTGTTTATTTTTTATGCCCAGTGTTGACAGCGAACACTGACTGATGTATAGTAGGTCTATACGTGAATGTCAGCCATGTGACTTGTGTACAGTTTAAGGATTAAGAAAACTAGCAAGCAATAATTCCTCCAGTCGCAGCTTATAAAGGCTCTCAGTTTGTATTTCTTGGTAAAATACAAATGTGAATGTTGTATTCCCTTAAAAGAGGGATGTAAACTTAAGGATTTTTATTGCCTTTTCCTCTCCGCCGGTTGTTTAATAAAGATAGACATTGTAGGAAAGGTTAGACGAGGTGTCCATCACACTGAAGGCTGTAAAGTGTGTTTCACAGTTGAAATCAACATATAAACCGGCTTTTCTGAACATTAACTGTAGGAAAACAGCCAGATTCTTATAATTTTTCACGTATGGATCACAACAAACTTTCATCCATCGACATTTTCCTGATCTCCATTTAAGGCGATGGTCAGTAACCGAACCAGCTACAGACAATCTTGGAACAGTTTATTACTTGGGTTTTTATTTTTATATTTACTGTGTTTAATATGGAATACCACAGGAAGTCCCGCGGAGCTGATTGTACATAAAGACCTGGTTTGTACCTCGTTTAATGTGTCTCTTCTCTTGACTTTTATGATGTTGTACATGAGTGTTAGTATGGTGTTTGGCATTAAACTATCCTTTAAATAGACAGACGCTCGGTTGACCACTTCTTTCTTCATTTGTGACTTTGTGTTTGTACGAAACTTTTTGTTTTTAAAGCAAATTATTCAACAAATGATATGTGCAATATTTAATGTGAAAAATAGACTGTGTAAAGATGGACGATGCCGCTCCTCTTCCTCCCGCTGTACAAAAATGAAACCAAAATGTTCCAGATATGAGCGCTGCCATCTCGCTCTGGTGGCGTCACCGGAGTCTGTGCAGTAGTGATCAGAGTTGGAGCCGCGATATTGAGTTTCCGCCCACACAGAGGGACGACTCAATCACTCGTAGAGCTCAGCTGTCAAACATGATGTGAAATCCCCTTTTTTTTTAAAGCATCAAATAACCAATTAAAACCATACAGGTCAGAAAATGAACACTCAAACAAACCATGTGATAAGAATTGTCTAAAAAATATATATGTAATATGTACAATAGGAGTTGGGGTTTATGATCTGTATTGCAGCCATCCACAAGGGGGAGCTGTCCCGTTTAACTTTAAATACATTACATACAGTATTTCTGCTGCTTTCACCACCTTTTTGTTGTTTTGTTGAGATCCAAACCATAGATAAAATAATAAGACAAAAATAAATAATTCATTTGATTGTTTAATTTCCAATGCTAGAAAATATATACAAAAAGAAAAAAAAAGTCTTATTCAGTATCAGTAAGATTTTTTTGTTAAGATGCTAAACACTGAATGTCAAAACGGATTATTTAATTTTTTTGCTGACTTTTTTTTAATGTGAAAATTCCCACAGTGGCAGTTCAGACACTGACAGTTGCCTTTGTTGGAGGAAATTTGAAATCTGAAAGACATGCTGGAGGGCTTCCGCTACGCTCGTACGTAGATCCTCGTGCACACCACGTCATCGGCTCCAAAGATCTGAAACGAGATTTATTGGAAGAGGAAAAAATGTCTGATTATCACAGTTGTATAGTGGCGTACAGAGCGGTATCTTGTCGCCACACTTCACTGAGAACGCAGACAGCGAAGTTCAGTCTGAGCTTCAACGAACAAAACATCGTTCAACTCTTCTCACATGAGAGGCTTTATTCAGCCTTCTGCTATCTTGCCTTCAACAAGGTGGTGTCTGAGGGTGTTTGTAGTGTCATATCAGTCATGTGACTCAGGTTGTATACTATATAAATAACACATGACATAAATGGTTAGTGATAGACTGATTAATCAGGCTGATTGATCTTTTTCACAGCCATTTTACATAAAATAGAGTGAATGCAGGCGTTATGAATCACACTAATTAAGGTTCCATTTCATTCCGATCAAAGAGAGTCAGACTGCTGCTATAAACACATGTTGACTCACTGGAAAAGCTCGGCTGCACTAAATGGAACACAACCTTAATTAGTGTGATTGGTAACACCTGTGTTTACCCTGTTGTTCAAAGCAGCAAGGCTGCTGTGAAAAAAGTCTATCATCAGCCTTTCTGAGATAATATGTTTTAGCTGATGCCAGCGCTCACGAGGCTGATAAACAAAAAACTGTCTGAAGATACAGCCTCATCAGTGTGGATGCTGTGGAACGATGTCAGCGCGCCCCCTACCTGTGGGGTTTGGGAAGTTTATTTGGAGCCTTGCACTGTAACTCTCATGCATCCTGCTGAAAAACATTGCTGTCACCATTTTCTTTTCTAAATATCAATATATTTAACTTGTCGTCCTAAATGACAGCAAATCTAATCTAAAACTGTTGCTGGCTAGAGGTTAATATGCGCATAATTTTATAATGTACAGAATAATGCAGACATACTGTACCCCACTCTTGCTCAAATACCAGTCACTGAAATCTACAGTATAACCAAATTTATTTTTTATTTTGTCAGTTGAATGCATCTAAAACAACATGTTACTGGCTAAGATGTATATTAGATTGTAAGGTGCATTAAATACTGGAATTACACATGATTTTTCTTTGTTGTGACGTTGGCATTAAATATTCACCAACCTGCTCTAAAAATATTGGTACTGAAAAATCAATTTCTAATCTAATCTAATCAGGAAAACTGGAGAAAAAATAGTGTATTCCTCTAATATACAGAATGTACAAATTACAGTTGATGTAATTGTCACTGCACATGTTTATTTATGTATTTTTACTTGAAAAGGACCATGTACAGTTTAAAACATGTCACCATTTAATGCACCGTACCAGATATATTTTAAAGCTTGTTTGCATCTGTAGTTCCTCTGCAGGTGAGAACAAAGAAACGGCCCAATGACATAATATAAAGTTATACAAAGAAGAACACACAAGACACAATGCAATGCAAAACTACACAACACAACACATCACAAGAGTTCAAGATCAGTGAGTACAGAGCTGAGCAGCTTTTCACAGACTGTAAATTATAATTTTAAAGCTTATGTACAGCTGTTAAAATGAACTCCAATTAAGTGTTAACTCATCAGATTGTCACTGTCAGCCACATGTGTTGTCGTCCCTGAATTTCCTGTTGTAACACCATGATCAAATCCTCATGTTCCCTTCTGCTTTGTTACATTTCCACTGCTAATTGCCTAAATTCTGGCCAACGTCGTGAACTTAATTTGACACAGCTGCCCGCCTGCTAAAGAACCAGACGTGACAATAGCTGATATGAAAATGGGGAGGAAACACTGGATGCCCCCAGGTTATGGCTGGGTGTGTCCGAGTCCAAAGATTTATTGGAGTCCCAGGGGCGCAGCATTATGGTCAACTGCAGCACCACACATCATCATTATCTCGGCCCGCGTGGTGTGGCGGGGACGGCGGAGCGGGGCCGCAACTGTGAAAAATGAAGCCGAGTGGACTCCATCTGGCACGTGGCGCGATGCCGAGGGAGACATTAACTGGAGGTAACACCAGGGTCCATTGGCATTTCTCAACAACATGATCAATGAGACCAATTAAAAGCCCACAGGAGGACACACACTGATCTGGACCCCCCCCCCCCCCGACACCATCACCGCCACACAATCTCATCTGGCTCCAGTCCCATCATAAAATAGCCGATGCACGACTGCATTAATCTTTAAAAAAATCAATAATTATTGGCTTGTAAATGTAAAGAAAGCATATGAGGTTCCTCGCACGGATGAGTCAGAGTAGTCCTGCGTTCTCAAGCATTTGTCCTCTTCCCCTTTCTACCGTAGACTCCCCAAATGGTCATTACAGTCCACCCATCTTAGATCACAGTGAGCGCAGTGAGCCACCACATGTTGTCTTCATTAAGCTCCACATCCATCCATCTCTCCCTGAGAGCCTAATTTTCTCTTCTGCTGGCCGGCGCTTTTATTCAAGTCTGTGTGCATTTTTTTTTTCTGTTTATACTGAAGGTTCGACCGCACTCTTCTGGGAACTGAGATGAGAGTGAACTCGTGTTTTAGTTCCCCGTAGATTAGTGAGCGGGGTGTTTGCCAGTAACAGAATATTTAACTTCTGTTACCAAACAGCAACGGCAGCTAACAGAGGAGGATTTACACCATGTTCCAGGTTGACAAAGCTCGAGCACTGACCCTATTGAAACTGAAGGGGTTATTATTATTTTTGTCTGAAATGAATTACATTTTTAGGGGCTAAATGTGTTTGAATCCACATGAAACTTGGCACATAAAAAATTCATCTGCTAGTTTTTGGCAGCGGAGATACCTAAATGGCTTGACTACAACCCAGAAACAGCAGGCCCCACGGCACGTTTCATCTACACGCACGGTAGGAACCTGTGTCATGCACAGACGTACAAAAAAGCCTCTTAGAGCCATAACCTAAAACCCAACTGGAAGTCGGCCATTTTGACTTAAGAGGTCATTTATGATTTTCAGGAATTGAGTTTTAATGAACTCAATCGGATTGGCTTCTAAACGCGTGTGCCATCTAGAGAGCTTGGCACTGAAAAGTGATCAAACTGACGACATCGCGGCCGTGGCATCGTGTTGAATTTTGATACTTTGCCACGAAACAGGAAGTTGCTATAACTTTCATGTAAATGGTCATACCTGCCCCATTTTGAATGTACTGTCTCGTTTTAGGGCTTTTTTTTTTTTTTTTTTTTTTTTTTCAATTTCCAGGTGTTGCACTTAAACAAACTCCTCCTACCGATACAATCATATCAGCTTCAGAATCGGTGTTTGCACTTCTGGAACCGCATGTTCCAGATACTTGTGATGAAACATTAAAAGCCTCAATCTTAACTTAACGGCAGGGCCGTGGCACACTGGGGGTGTGAGGACCCAATCATCACTGCTTGCATCTTTAATATATCATCATCATCATCATTTGTATTATTCTATGCATTGTAGCAATATATATTAAACAGAGATGTAATAATATATCGAATACAGCAACAAAAAACTTAGTACTGGACTGCAAGAATATCTACGGTGACATTACATAATAATTTTATTATTTTGTTTTATAAAAGCACAGCTACTGAGTGCTGCTTTGTTTTTGTTTTGCACTTATACGCACATAATTCAAACATTCACAGCCAAAGACAGTTCATGTCCATTTTTTGCACATGCTTAGGTCATGACTGTTTTTATTTTATTCCATTTATGATGGAAAGAAGACTCACTTTAAATTAAAAGGAAAGTTTCAACTGTTCATTTTTTTAACAGTTATATTATTTAATAAAGGGCATTTGAGTCAAGTTAGTTTAGTTCAAATACTTGTTCCAAAGACAAAGAACTGTTCAACTGAATGGGCACGCAACTTCCACACAACGATGGATTTTGTGTGAATACAGCCAAAGTGAGTCTGCTTTGCCTGTGTGTCTGTGTGTGTAAAACTCTCTCTGCAGCTCTCACAGACAGAGAGCAGAAGAAAGAGATGAATAATGCGATGAAACCGTTGGTCCTTAAGGTTTCACAGAGTCCGGACCTGAATTCCTGTGTGCTGTATAGTCTGGGGGCTACGCACCACTGCCATGAAATGTCCTGAACACAGCAAAATATGAGAAAATGTTTTATGTCTTTAGATGTACAGAGAAGTGTGTCTGCATTTCATTTTAGTGAGTAACAGACCGTAGTATGGGCCAGTACTGTAAATATTTTTATGAAGGCCTGTTTCAGCTCAGAGCCAATTTGTTTCAACATCATTCAAATCTTAAAATCACAATAAGTCAGGTATAATTTGAGATAATATGAGAAAGTTATGTTGAAATTACAGAGCAGCAGGGAATATGTCTGACCTCTCCGTCCTCGTTGGTATCACATTAGAACTTAGGATCTTTTCTTGGAAAAGTCAGGTTCTTGTTCCAATGATTCAGCCCCACACGCCGATCAGATTACAGCCTATCACTCAGCAATGAAACAGACAGACGTACACACCCTTATCTTGAATAAGAACAGATTTGGTCCTGTTTGAAAACCTGCGTTCAGTCCAAATTACAGCCCCTCTCAAATGTTCTCCTGATTGCCTCTCTGCAGAGGTGAGTCACAGTCAGTGAAGAGGAGATCTCCATCATGTCCAAACTGGACGCAGCTTTGTTGTCCATCTGGATAATAAATCCAAGCGGGCCCAGATGTTTACAGGAAAAAAAAAAAAAACTGCTTTGTCTGAGCAATCTTGAATTGCCAGGAACTGGAGGCAGACGTGTTTCTGATGGATGCAAGGTCACGCTGTCTTAACAACAAACGCATGGCAGTAAAATTTTAATTTATTCCTTTGAAATCTGCATCGAGTTTCCCTGCGGAGCCCCTGGATCTGTGCTGCTGCAAACTGTAACAATAATCCACTTGCTCTCAGCCTTTTGCGTGGTTTTGTTTTTTATTAATGTGCCTCACGCAGCCAAAAGCAATACTTTACATTTTATTAGAACCTTTTCTTAGTATGATTTTCTATGGATATCTTTCTTTTTTTCCTCGAGGTGAGAAAATAGAGAAAATAAAACACAGTGCATCATGATAATGTGCCGTCTCTGACATATTTATCCACGCCCTGAGTTGGCAAAAGAAAGAAACAGAAGAAACGGATTGTGTCCCTCACTATGTAGTATATTTGGAAAAATATTGACCAGATCATTTCACATCTGTGTCGCCGCCCAGCTCTGGTCTCTCTTGACCATCTGTCTAGGTTTGGTTTCCACCATGATTCTTCTGGCTTGACCATCATAACATCACAACATAAGTTTGATTTGCTTTCTTGCTCAGAGGATTGATGCCACTCTTGTTTGTCTAACCCGTACAAAAATCTGAGTGTAAAAACAAGGGCTGCAACTATGGATTTTCATTATTGATTTATATCCATGCTGCACTCCACCTGGCACGGGAATGTTTTATGATCCACGTATTTTATTGGCTTTTCTTTTTTTGTCTTTTACACAAAATGCTCTAGTAGACGCAGCCTCCCCAGGAATTCACTGGCCTTTTGCATCCCCACTGTCTGGGGAGCATCCTGTAGACACGGAACAGGAGGGGGTTAGGGATTAAAACGCCAACTCTGTGATCAACCTCTACTTCCTAAGTCACAGCTGACCCATGATAAAGATACATTTTTTGCCGCATCTAGTAGGTGGATTTTGTTACCTTTGTATAGAGCCAGGCTTGCCGTTTCCCCTTTGTTTCCAGCCTTTATGCTAAGCTAAGCTAACCGGCAGCTGCCTGTAGCTTCATATTTGCAGTACAGACATGAGAGGGGTATCAATCTTCTCTTCTAACTCTTTCCAAGAATGCAAATAAGCGCTTTCCCCCAAAACGTCAATATTAGTCCATCAAAGGTCCAGTGTGTAAAATTTTTGGGAATCTACTGGAAGAAATAGAATTTAATAGTCATAAGTGTATAGTCACTTAAATAAGAATTGTTGTGTTTTCATTACCTTACAACGAGTCGTTTATATCGATAGAGGGTGTGGGGCCTCTTCCATGGAGGCCACCATGTTGCATCACCATGTACAGTAACCCAGGATGGACAAACCAGCTCTTGATACAGCCTTTTGTGTTTTTCCTGAGTTTTGCAGCCACTGTGTTTTGTCCTTCATGCTTGGAAGGGGAGGGTGATGTGCAGAGAATTCAGTTGATTGCAGTCCAACAACCTGACTGCGAGATGTCACTAAATCCTGCGCACTTGGTCCTTTAAGGATAGGCTACACCGCACTACCAGAACAACTGTTTTTTTTTTTTTTTTACACAATTTTTGGACTGTTTCTTTAGCCAATCTCTTCTTTTCTTACTGGAAGAAAGAGAGGCACAAATGGAAATCAGCCCATGTGGTTACAGACAACGGCCTCCAAATCTGACACCTCATCCCGCTGTGCAGAGCATCCAAACATCTGTTCATTGATCTGCTGAGAGACTTTAGATGAAAATGGGAGTCATTGTTTAGATATCCTTCATGGTCATCAGGCTGATGAGATGGGGGCTCTTGGGAGCAACAATTTTATAAAGGAAAACGGAGAGAAAACTTCTTCAGGTTGATCCTAAAGAGACACATGCTGTTCCAGAAGTGAAAGACTTGCCAGAAAATGTGTTTATCTGTGGTTTATATGCAACTTGATTAATTTGAGTCCACAGCTGCTTCTGTCACCATATTTCTAGTTACAGTAAAAACAGCTCACCAGTATGAGTTCGTCCCCTTTGAGTTCTCGGCTCCAGAAGGTCTTCGGGCCGCTGCCGCTCAGTAGAGTCTGTTTGCAGTAAATCTTGTTTTCTGTTTCCCAAGTGGCCAAACTCTGTGGAAAAAAAAGCAGCACTTTAATGAGGTTTCTTATATTTATCTCCTTAGTTTCACCTGACTAACACAGGATGTTAGTAGTAAGGCAATGTGATGGACGAGAGATCAGTGGGGACTGTGTGTTTATCTTTTCTGTCTTTGGTGTGTTTTAGCCCACATTCTTTTTGAACATTTTACAGTTTTTAGACTTTTGAGTGCACCTTTACCTTATATCTTGGAGCCGTTTTCACTTAATTTCAGTAAAATATGAGACATAAAGGGACAAGCCACCAATTTTACACAAAACGTTCAGTTTACGTTTCACAAAGAATATTACACCGCCTGTGTTGTATAATGTTTTCTGTGTAGGATCTAGTTTGTTTTGGGAATTTCAATCAAACTAGGAACTAAAAGTTGAGATATCTTATCCTCTGCTGCTCTTTTTTCGGAACAAAATGAAATGTTACTTCTCCAAAACCCCTAAATTATTGAGCAGTCCCAAAAGATATGCATGTGGTCCACAATTTTTGGCCACAGAAGATTTTTTCACATATGATTAAATAATGAGAGGTGTTAAAATAGCTAATTTTTAATCACTCTTTCAATAATTGACTATTGATTCCTTTATAACAGCTTCCTATATATTGTCTTTAATTCTAATATTAAATTACAATTCATATTTGTATTTTTGTATTGTATTTGTATCTATATAGTCTTTTAGTTTTTTTTATATGAGTGATGTGTTTTATAGTTGGAAAGTATTTTTCTGCAATACTACTTTAGTATTCTTCTGTTTTATTTGTTTTCTTTTGCTGACCAGCTCTCTTTCTTTGTGACTTGTGATATAGTGTCATATTTGGAAGCGGCATCTGTGACCTTCCAATTAATAAATATTTCCCTCACAAGTCCCCCAACAATAATACTGGGAATGTTTGGACAGTTTTTCAGAGTGATGTGTTTAGGTGCTTGTGGGAATCCCCAACACTTACTCCATGCATAGCACTGTTTTTGTCATCACTCTGCCTGCAAATGAAATTGGTAATGCCTTGGATGTGAAAAAACATTGTGCTGCCAACGCTGCTGACCTCTCCAAGACATCTAACACTGTTTACCATCTCTGGCTTTTACATATTCTAAGGAATGTTGATTTTAGTCCAAGTGCTTGTGCTCTTTTCCTGGATTACCTGTCTGATCAACAGGAGTCAGAGTATTTTAACTAAGGGTGTTCCACAAGGTTCAATTCGAGGCACACTTCTTTTTCTGTTTTATATTAATAACTTTACTTCATTTTTAACTAATTGTCATGCACATCTATACACTGATGATGCAATACTGTACTGCCGACTGTGGTGAGCTCGCAGCATTCATTTTAATGTTCTCCAAGCTGCATTTAATGATCTTAAACTTGCATTAAATGCACATATGGATCATGGTAATTTGAACCCTTGAATAACATTTTTCAAGCTACACAGTCATACCTTCCTTCAATAATGTTATTTTTCACTTACTCATAGATGTCAGAAAGACAAATTAATTGAACACTGTTTAATTAAATTACCTTACACTTTCTCCCGTCCACCGTCTCCTCGTTAAACTCCTCTCCGATCTGGAAGTTGATCTCCGTGGTGCGGACGGTGGTAGAAGTCTTGATGTAGAAATTCTCACCGTTCTGCTTTATCTCCACGTGGGGCTTAGAGGCAGCTGCAACTGCCACCTTCCTCAGCATGGCGTTCACACCTGAGAACACGCACAAAGCTACCTGTGAGCCTACAGTAGAAATATTAAGCAGCTCTGTAAAGCAGTAAATGAGTAAAAATCATATTAATCTGATGCACAAAACTATGGAAGCCCATTTCCTCCAATGTGATAAAAAAAAAAAAAAAAAAAAAACATCCTGCAGGTCTTTATAATGAGAAACTTAATATCACAACTAATGTCTTAATTTCTCAGAATAATGACAAATAAATAAGGACCTAGTACCTTAAAATAGTGAGAAACTTTTTAAAAATAATGACTAAGTATTTCAAAATAATAAGACACTTTGTCAAAGTAGTTTTTCATTATTTTGAGAAAGTTTCTCATTATTATGACTTATAGGATCTTTACATTTTCCCCACCTATTGCGACTAAGTATGAGACCTGCTTTTTCCCTGTTTTATCATCTGACACTGAGTTGTGTCACCTCACATTTTTTCTGTGTGCCTCTGGCGCCCAAAGGGAGGTAAGAAAAACATCCTGTGTCAGAGATGAAACCTGGCTTCTTTACAAGACGAATGCATAAAGGCAGAGGTCTATATCTCAGGCAGAGCCACGCCGCAGCGAAGGAAAATCACGTTTCAGTTGTCACGAGAAGATAATACAGAATAAAGCGGTTGTTTTTCATATTATAAAAAAAAGGATCCACCAGCAGCTGCAACTGTGATTGTTATCAGCAGATGTTGCAAATATGGAGGGTGCAGTGACAAGGTGCTGAGAGGGAGGAATGCTGCCGCCGTTTGCTTTGTTTAGTTCTCCTGTAGATCGTGATAGAGTCTGTCCTCCGAATGAGTGGAAAAACTATTAAACCTCTCGGTCACACATGTACAGTACAAACAATTAGATGAGAGAAAGCTTCAGTCTGTTTCCCATCCATCCTATTTGTAGTCCATCACTTAAACGCACTAACAGTGCACAAGTTTCTTGTCTTGTTCTCCTCTAATTAAAATCAGTTGCACAGCAGTTTGGTACGAGCAGCTTCAGTGTTAAAACTGACGCAAAAACCTGCACGGTTATCATGCTGAAATTAGACACATTGGATTGGTGGAAACATGGTGGAAAAGGTCACCTTTAGTTGTATTTGTGTGTGTGTGTGTGTGTGTGTGTGTTCATACTCCCTCAGCAGATTCTTCATACAAATTCAATCCAGCAGTACAGTTTAGCTCCCTCATCCGCTCTCCTAATTTTACCAATTCAGTTTAGCATCAATTTTTCAACAAACCTTAAAATAATCCTCATTTTTCCTGCATTATTGTGATTATCCAACTTTTAAAACTAGCGATGCAGTTCAGCATCGGCTTTTCAACATTCAGCGTTCACACCCACAGATTCTTCAGATGTTGTCTTCTGTAGTTAGTTATTTTTCTGTGTATTCATACAAATTGAATAAACCATTTCAGTATTCTTTAAATATTATAACATTATCCAACTTTTAAAGTCAGCAGTGCAGTTTGACTCCCTGCCATCATTAATACTCCTTCAGTAAAGGCTTCACACTAATTCAAGCCAGTTTAGCTCTCAGTTTATACTATATTTTGCATCCTTCATCCTTTTCCCACTTTCATTATTTTGCTGTTTGTTCTTATAAATTAAAGCCAAGACTTCAGTTTAGTCTTTCCCTTTTAATAAATCTTAAGACATTCCACGTCTTTCATACATTCTTGGCATCATCCAACTTGCAAAGCCAACAATGCAGTTTAGACCACAGCCATTATTCATACTGTTTCAGCAGATTCTTCATACTAATTCAAGCCAGTAGTGCATTTCAGCTCAAAGCTTACTGTATATTTTGCATCTTTCATCCCTTTCCTGCTTTTCCAACTATTCATAATCTTCCCTCGCCTTTGTCTTTGTGAAAATGAAAGCAGGCAATTCAGTGTAGCGTCAGCTTTTCAACAAACCTTAAAATATTCTACATTTTTCATACGTTAATGGTATTTTTCAACTTCTGAAGCCAGCAGTGCAGTTCAGTGTCGGCTTTTCATCATCAAGCATTCACTCTGCAATTTATTTTGAAAGTTTAATCATTTTGAGAAGGTTTTTAAATGACTTATAGATTCCTTTTTTTCTTCATCACATTGGCGAAAATGGACTTCCACACAATTGTGTTGCATTTTGTATTTTTTGGGAGTTTTTTACGTTTTTTACAGTTCACTTAACACCAACCAACTCTGCGTGCCTTTCAAAATAAAACTTGATTGCAGGCTAATGTCTGTCTAAAGTGCAGATAATAGACCTCTATTCATTCCATGTTCAGTCATTCTGAAAAACACCTCTCACTAAAACACTTTAACATCTTCACAGGGGAAAAAAAAAGAGTAAATTGTCCTCACCCAGAGCTTTGAGCAAGTCTTCGAAATTCTCGCTGCTTTTCATTTTCCAGGTGCCTTCAAAATTGGGCATTTTTCTCCTTGTGGGGTCTTTGATTGTGTGTCAGCCTTCACCTCCTGTCGTCTGTCTCCTCTGCTCCCTTTCTTCAGCCTCTTTCTCTCCCTCTGTGCGTCCCTCCTCTTCTCCTCCCTGTGTGCAATGATCCCACACAACAGACCAAACCCCCTCCGCCTCCCTCCACCTCCTCTCCCACACATTAATTATGCACACACACATTTACAGACAATCACTTCCACACACACACACACACACGTTCTTAATGGTTTATTCTCATTAGAGATTTCTTCTAATGACCGTAGTAAATTATGGTTCAGCTGGAAGGTCCTGATGTCTCATATCAGTCATCTGCTCTGATCGCAGGTTTAGTGGCACTTAATGGCGCAACAAATATTTAGTCTTAAAGCCTTTTTGTGTCAGTCCTGTTGTTTCACGGCACCAACAGCTGAAAAGAGGATCATCTACTTTTCTTGGGAGGTTTAGGGACCTCGATTTAAAGGCTCAATTAAAGAAAAGTAAGATTTTCTGACTTGCTTTCACTTTTGTCAAATCATGCAAATGGTTTTGGTTTTATTTGGCCAGATTTTGAGATATCCAGCTCTGAGATTTCTGCTTCCACCCCAACAAAACAGAGCTGAGATGAAGAGCAACTTCAATGTTGTGATGGGGACGAAATCTACATTCCTCATTATGTGTTAAAGTGATTTATAAAGTTCGTCCAAAGTTAATATGAGGCTTCTGGAGCCTTATTTTAACTTCTAAATCCCGTGGGCATCTTCCAAAGTTAAAGCTGCTGCAAGGAACTTTCATATTGTGTTGATTTTGGAGGCCCCTGTGGACAAAACCTGCAGTGTTTCCACCACCTTAACCACAAAAAGTACATAATACTAATAATAAAATACATAATAATACATAAAAAGTAATTTCCTAATGAAAAAAATCCTGCTGCTTCTTTTTAATTGGCTAACGTACAACACTGTAACTTTGCCCAGAGAAATGTAAACATATGCTCTAAATCATTTAATCTGATTTAAAGGATAATCTGGATATAGAAATAGCCTGATGGTATGTTTGCTTATGTAGGTCATATAGAAGCATCAGTGTTATATTGACTGCTTCATAATCAGTTTAAGACTCCTTGTAAAACTTTTAAAGTCTTGTTGGCACAAAAAAGAAGGGCATTTTGTGTAAAAATGATCAACTTCTGAATATACCCACTCGATTTGTGTAACTCAGACCGCTGGAGCCTCATATTAGCTTCAGCTGACTGTGGATTTTGTCCCTCATCACTTACATTAGAATCACATTAGGAGGGTATCATTTCGTGGCCAGTTACCAAGAACTGATTTAATGCACATATGGACATGTGATTATTGGATTAAAAGTCCAGTGTGTAAGATTTGCAGGGATTTATTGGCAGAATTGGCATAAATGGAATAATATTAATATAATATTCAGAGGTTGTTTAAAGGGACAGTTCTGATTATTTGAAGTGGGGTTGTATGAAGCACTTATTTATTGTCAGGTGCATTAGGTACAGGTGATGCCAGTTGGCACACCCCCAGTTTGGAGAAGCAGAGACGAGTACCAGCATGGAAGCTCAGCAATGTACTGCCATGGACAGGGTCAGCAATAAAAGGTTTTTTTAGCCTCTTAAAAAACACTTTTATGATGACAAACTGCTTGATACCAGCCAAATATTGCTCTCTCCAAACCAACCAAACTTTATAGGCAAAATTAGTAATTTTGTTCTGCACAATACGGGAATTGCTGGTCTTGTGCTACCTCAATCGGTTAGTTTGTTTGTGTCATTGTGTGACTTCGGTGTTTTAAAAGGTTAGTTTAGATTCACCAAAGTCACACAACAACACAAATTAACTGGCCAGTCGAAGCAGTGGTAGACCAGCAACTCCTGCGTTCTGCAAATTAAAATTCATGATTTTGCCTCTGGAGTTTGGTTAGTTTGGAGAGCACTTATATAACTGCAGTTTCCCATCAGAAAAGGCTGTTAAACAGGAAAGTAAAGTGGTGAAAATATCCAAAACATAGCATCGACTTAAACTGATAGAAATATTTTTAGGTCGATTTTTTTAAGTGTCTAAAACGTTGCTCAGCTTCCAGGTTAAAACGCGTCTCTGCTTCTCCAAACAAGCGGCGGGCTGACAGGCATCTACTGTAGCTGATTCACTGACCATCAATAAGTATCAACCCCACTTCAAATAATCTGATCTGTCCCTTTAAAACAGACTTAAACCTATCCTTTAAAGATGAAATGTTTGTCTAAATGCACAATGAATTTCCAGTAAACTTCAGTCCCATCGTTTCACTGATACTGAAGATGAGAGATCCACACAGATAATGAACGCTTCTCTGAAATACTTCTTTGTCCTTTGCTGCTTTTCAGATTCTCATGTCGATTCTCTCATGCTCTGACTATCCCACCTTTTATCCTACACACACACACGCGCGCGCACACACACACACTCGTCACATCCCATGAGAATGAGAGGCCCTTCTTCTAACCCCGGCCAAGTCAGATTTGTTCCCTCTCTGACGGCCCCTCATCAATCTTTTTGACAAAGTGCCTTCCAGACACCGCTTGATAATTAATGTATAGAGCAGAACAGGGAGCACTCCGTCATCCCACCAGGAACTGTCAGCTCAAAGAAGCCTCCTTGTTTGTTTCATTCATCAGTAGATTTGTCTGTTGGTCTCTGCTGGGTGGGTTTAGTGTTTTGTTTTGTTTTTTTTTTCCAAAAAGGGAGAGTGAACGTTTGAATGTAGCACAGAGGGGAAAGTTTGAGGATTTGTTACAAGAATGGATGGAAATCGTGGGATGAGAGAGAATTATCTGCTGCCATCTGTTGTCCTGTTTATGAAAAATACAACTTTTAACATTTAATGTTTATTTTGTGATATTTTACTTTTAGAATTCTGGTGTTTTTAATGGTTTTAAAAGGTTTAATCTCACTTTAATTGTAGCATTTTTCACTCATATTCATTTATTTCCAGTAAGGTAAATCTTTAATGTTTAAATTTAGGTTTTACTCACTGTGATATTTGAAAAATTGAAAGTGTTGTATATCTAGAGCTGCAACAATTAGTCAATTAATTGTTTCGTTGACTGAAAGAAAATTAGCAAAACTATTGCAAACTATTTTTGCCATCGTTGTAATGAGAATTGTTTTCCGGTTGCCTTATATGATTAAATAAAGGTAAAATCAAAATAATAATAATGATGATCAATCAATCATTCCAATTTTTCAAGCAAAAATGCCAAATATTTGAGCGTTCCAACATCTTGAATGTGAAAATTTGCTTCTTGTCTTTGTCATTAATGCTAGCAATTGAACTGGACTGTTGACTGGACAAATGAGCATGCATGAGGATTTTTGTACATTTTTTGACATGTTATTGACTAAACAAGAAAATAATCTTGCAGTCACAATTAAATGAATCCAAAAAGCATCCTTTTTGTTATATTTTAACTTAAAGTACGTTTTCATCGTAAAACACCATATATATCTCTTGAATTTCATGAGAACATATATTTTTATAATATCCTACCAAGCACCAGAATTCTCAAAATTTCAATGCAGATTGAATCTTTTATTTCACTTTAAATTGTGTGAAGAATTGAACTGGTACTCGCTGTCCTTATGATCGAACCTGTCGGGAAAAACACCTGATTCAAAGCGAGCTGTGGCCTCAGTAGATCCTTTCATCTGATTATCTTAGGACCATAATGAGATCTGACCTTTGGTGTCAGAGTGTCTCCTTCAGTAAGATGTATGGACGCCCCACAGTTATGAGAACATCAAGAAAACACATTAACTTCGCTCCGACCACAGAATCACATTTTCCCCTCACAGGCCTTCGTAACTGCACAATGAACGCCCCGAGGACGACACAAACGCACCGTGGTGACATGTTATTTTTATTTCAAAATGTTACAGTTTACACCATGCCTGTAATATTTTAACTTCTGAATATATATTTCTTTGCTTTTATTAATGCATTACATTTAAATGATTAATACATTACAAATTATATTTTGCAGTAATACAATAGATTATAATAAATACATGCTTTTTGAAAAGCATTTTCCCTAATCTTTGCTCCAACATGCTGAGAACCACGTGGTGCCCTCTGGTGGTTCCCTTAAATCAAATGGTTCCACGCATCACAAATTTTACGATTTGTTTCATAAAGTCTCTGCTAAAGTCTGGCCTTTATGTCATTCATGTCTTATCAGTGTCAGGGGATTGTGATGTTAAACACAAACAATAAAAGCCCTAAAAACTACCATTTCACATCTTCAAAACTGTTCCACAGCACACTCGATTAATATATAATACGATAAATCGGACAGGGAGAATTATCAGCCAGTATTGGCTTATTACAGATGTAAATATCAGAATATACTGTAAGTTAACGGATAATTAACAAGACTTTACAGTTTAATTTTCACCTAGAAAATGTGTCATCTAGTACGTATCGTTTGCCAAACCAAATTTAACAACATATAATTTTTCTAACACTAAATTATTGATATAGGTTTTTACTTGTAAAAGTATGTTTCAGGCTCAGATTGGGTTAATTTAATAAACTTATTTTAACCCAGGTTAAAGCGATTTGACATTCTGAAATGACCGTATAGATACGGTCAGATATGACAGGACATCTGCTGTTCACATTATTTAAAATCATAAACCAGACAATGAAAAATGAAAATTTAAACATACAACAAAGTTAAAGCTGCAAGCAGCAACGAGCAGGTTTCAGGTTTCACAAAGGTGAGCTGAGTCACTTCATCTGGTTTCATTCTGTTTAGAGGAGGACTGAGACCAATCACACACGTGTTCCTGCTGCATTTCACTAACTGCACGCTCAGTTTTTTAATTTGAACAAAACTCAGTGTGTATGTTCAGGAGATAAGGCAGGATGTCTCCAGTGAGTTTGATCAGGATTACTCAAAGGCATATTGACTCATGGTAAACGGACAAATGGTTAATAAGTTATTAATTAATAACTGGCAGCCATGTTTTCAACCAATCATGCTCATTTATAGTATAAATGTGCAAAAGTTCTCCTCATTTTGACATTGTACAAATCAGAAAAAAACAAAAAATAAATAATCAAAGCAGATGTTTATAGTCCAAGTGGCTTTTTTCCAGAACTGGATTGCATATCCTTTCCAAGACTGCATTTTTAGTCTTTAATTATAGCGCCACCATTAAATGGTTTCATATTTCATGGAAAGCACATGCACATAATTTCCAGTTATTGGGCCGAGTTTAATGTTTCTGGCTCATTCCAGCTCACTGCTATTTGAGCCTTTACAGCAGACAACAACAAATAATATTAATAAACCGGCACAAACTCGATAAGGTTCAACCCCCTCAGGATAAACCCTAAAAACAGCACAGGTTAAATCATTTATTCAGGTTGGAAAACATTAAGAACACAAAGTGTTGTTCGGCAGCCGTGATGTTTTATTGACCAAGTGAGACACAGAGACGACACATGATGTGAAACCACATGTATTCTGTACACGACAGTCGAGTACAACAGAAGACTCACTGCTGTTGTTCACTGACAACGTGATCACACTTTGCGTGACTGAAAGGTGTGAAAATTAAAAAACTCCAGCCAATTTTAATGCAGGATTGACTGGATTCCTTTCTCTCCCACAAGACTGGAAGGTTTTAGTAAAATAAACCTGGAATAGATGAAGAGAATTAGAGAATTACCACAAAGAAGCACAAGTATGTTACTGCAAGGAAATGTGTTTGAGAGACTTACAGCTAAAGATGAATCTACAACGTGTTCCAGAGTTGATCTGGTATCCACTGAATGTTTATAACACATCTTGGCCTGAACAAATTTAAAAATAACTTCAGACATTATGGCTTCAATCAAGCTCTCCTTTCTTCTCTCTGCTGAAAATACCTGCAGCGACAACATCTAATGTCACACTAATCTACTGTTTCAAAAATATGATCAGTGTATTGATTTTATTTAGAAAAAAAAAAACACCTTTGTTACAAAAGCAACAAACTGCATGAGCCACAACACTCAAAGTTATTCACCTTCACGACGAATGAAGAACAAACTTAACAAAATGTGAAATTTTGAAGTTTGGACACTTCTGTGGTCATAATCCCAAAACAACTTGGTGAAAAAAAAAATAAATTAGGTATATAATGTATTAGTTTAAGACATGTTATTCACACAATTTACAAGAAACATACAATCAAATTTTGTGCTGCAAAGGAGAAAACATTTACATTATTGCACTCAAACATTTTACTGTCACAAGAGAGGGAAAAAACATTTCTGCTGACTGTCCTTCAGTCTCACTTGTCTCACCGCCTTTTATTAACTTCAATGCAATATTTTCACAGCGCCAGACAGACAGCAGACTAATGTGTTAGAAAAATGCTGACAAAATATTGTACTGTGTGTATACTGTTTCGCGAGGAATCTGTCATTTATTTAAATTGTTTGTGCAGCTGACAGGACGAGTGTAAATGAAATAAACCTACAACACAGAGGCTGCCATGATACACGGATTCTAATAGCTACTGTTCTTCTCACGCACAATCAGCATTAAAAACAAAACGCAGAGTGTTTGTCTATGAAGGCAGCATTTTAATAAAAAGGCCAGGAGAAAGGAACTGCAGAACGGACACAGAAGCCAGCTTGGCGAGTGTAAGGAAACAAACAGGAAAGATTTGTTTACTGCTGAAATTAATGAGTCATGATTATATTTATATATTTTACCCTTCTCTGTAAACCGGAGTGTTTCTGGGGGCCCAACACTGTTTGGCTTTGGGACAGCAAAACAATTACTGCAGTAACCAACCAGCTAGCTGCAGATAACAGCAGTCTGTCAGCTATCAATTACACTTTTCTCCATTGAAGATGCTTGAACATGATTGTAGAGGTTTGGGTTGCATCGATTTGTTTGCATCTTCCAGTGTTAAAAACGTCACATTCACTAATTTGAATTGCACTAAAAAGCAACAACCCCGTTAAGCAGCGACACAAACAAAGTGTGAACCTCGGTCGGGAATTTTGGTATTAAATCTGCAGCTAATGTGACGGTATGAAGGAACACATACATGTTCATTGTCTTCTACACAGCTGTTGTGTGTTTTAAAATGGCCTGATCCCATTTTGTTCCCCAGGCTGTTATTTAAAACAAGCATCTCTTCCATCCTTAACATGGCACGCGGTCCATAGATCGTCCTTCCCGGGTCTCTTCTACCAGTGTCTCGAGTCCACCAGCTCCGGTCGCAAACTCAGTTTTTTTAGCGTCTCGTAGCCGACCACCATGACAATGGCGGTGGGCGTGGATGAAATGATGCGTGCTGACAGTCCTTTGGTCATTCCCCAACAGCCCTCCTCTTTAATCAGCTGCCTGAACGTCTTGATGACTGAAGACCTCCCTTCAACCTAAACGAAACACACATGCAGGACATGTTGCGTTGTTATTTGGAACCACAGCATCACAACAAAGTTAGAGTTGGATGATATCTTTATTTATTTATTTTTTTATTAAAAATGATTGTTTTCAGTAGAAAAAAGTAACTGATTACATCTGTTTTGGGTCACACATAAGTTATGAACATTTAAGCCAAAACTAAATGTTTTGGTCTTGCTGTACTTTGCAGGAAAAAAAAAAAAAGATTAAAATCTTGAATCATCCCCAAGTGTGGAAAACAAGGTTGCAAATTTAACGCATTTTCCCTGTCTGATGATTTATCCAAGTGATCGTATGTATGCATATGCAGTTTTGTCTCTGAACACTGGGTGGAGCATTCGTACAGGAAATGCTTTTAGCTCAGCTCCAGGTGATGAGAATCAGGTGTGTGTGGAAAGAGAAGCAAACAGTTTTTGACCGTGTCAGTGTGGCAGCATGTTCATCATGTTCAAGACTGAATCTGCTGAATGGAAACCGACCTGTGACTGAATATGGACTGAGCGGTTCTCCACCTGTGTTCAGGTGAGCGTGCGGATATCTGACTGTGAATAAATGGGTCACTGAATGATAAAATATATACAGCACACTGGACATTGGTTTAATGTTTAGCCCAGAACACACATCCAAACAAGTTTTCCTCATTGCCCCTCAGTGGCTTAATTAAGTGTCTTTGTATTAATAATTAATGAGATTAAACAATGCTTCAGTAGGCCTACTCTCAGACACACACACCGTCTTTTCTCTCCATTTAAAGGGTATAATCAGCAACATTTTCCACAAGAAAATAATGTATAGACTCACATAACATAATCCCCATCAGTCATCATTTATGATCCGCTGTGTGTGTGTTGGTGTCTGTATCTGCAGACATTCTGCTCTCTGCTTGTATTTTCTATTTTTTCCCCCTCATTATCTTGTTGTGCCGGGGACGTTTCACCAACCCAAAACGAAATGATGATATTTGATGTCCTGATGCGTTTAGGAACAGCTCGGACAAATCCCACTAACTCTACCTTTTAAAAGTTATTTGAACAATTCTAGCGGCCTGTTCCTATCTAACTAACAACGCAGACCAAATCATGAGGAAATCTGTGCGCTATGGAGAAACGGTACACAAAATCTGCCTCGTCTCTTAATACATTTTCAATCAGTTAAATTCTTAAAAGCAATTCTTTTTTTTTTTTTTTGGCCATGTCGCCTATCATTGGTTTGACCCAAGTCTTTAACTGATTATGCAAAAGTTAAACATCACATTGGGAGATGAATTTGGTCAGTTAGTTATATATTTGACTTAACAAGCAACATGTCAGAGTAATGAGAAAAAGATGGGTTCATCTTGAACATAGCTCTTCTCAGACATTATTCCTATCAGTTAATACCTCCCTCTACCAAATATTTATTTCTGTTGGTGGCTGCCTCTTCTGGAAGGCATCACTCAGCTTGTGAACTGTGCACAAACTGGACAGGAAAAGCTCCCCTGATATTTAAATATATGCAAATTACAGGCGAGGGATGACTTGAAACCTCAAATACACATAGAAAGCTGACTAATTATTGTCACCTACTGTATCAGCTATTAAATAATATCTAACTGAACAAAACTGACTGTGTACTTTAAGGCCCTTTTCTGCCACCTTTCTCCACACAGACAGAAAATTATTTTTTTTATGCTTTAAGCACCACAAGTCACTGAACTGTAAGCTGCTGGCATATCTCAGCCATTAGAAAATCAAACAAAAACTACCTGAATTGATTTTTTTCTGTATCACCCAATGTAGCAGCGGATGTAGAGTTTACCTGTACTCTGGCTCGGACCACATCCATCGGGTTGGTGACAGTTGAGGCAGTAGCAGCGGCCAGGGGTCCGGCCATGGCTTGTAGAATCAGATGAGGGCAGTCACTGGGAGCCATTTTAGAGAGTTGCTCTGTAGAACATTACACACACAGATACCCGATTAACCACACGGCAAACGACTGGGGAATTCATTTTAACTACAGATGTATAATTGCACTGGGGACACAGACAGACACAGATAACCGATGGCACAACACAAACTCAAGATCTTCACACAAAGTGTAACTATTGCAGTGCTTTATACAGAGTTTCTGCAGGTTTTTTAAGACTGTTTTAAGACCTTTTTAAAGATCATTATGAATGTAATTTCAGACCTGTTTCATGCCCATACTTGCAAAAAAAAAAGTATAAAAGGTATTAAGGAAAATTGGATTAAACTTGTGGTGTCATAGTAATATATAACAGTCATAACAACTTTCATGGTAACAAGTACCCTGTACTTTGATTCATGTGTCGCCTTTCTTTGTTCTAGTGTTACTTTAGTATATTAAAATAACTTAAATGATAATTAAGTTATAAAAATGATAAATCTGTAATATATTTACTGTAATAAAGCAGAAAACGACCATGAAGCAAGACAGCAGCCACTCAAAGTCCAGAGCGTGTATTTTTGGATCAGTGGACTTTTGTTTTCAGGATAACAGGCTTAACTTTACATTGACAGACAACTGGCAGTTTTAAACAGCTGATCCTCTTACAGTGGAAGACTCACTGTCGCTTATTATTGTCATTTAAAAGGTTGCGTACATCCTGCACTCTTGTGGCGCTCCTGCAGCCAGCCTGTCTCTGCCATGTCTGAGGAGGAGGGTGTGGCAGGAAACAACTTGCTTCAACCATAGATCTCATTTTAAATGGATTTGAATCTATTTAATATAACGTCTGTGGCTCCAACTCACTATTTGGACTGCTGTACTAATTTTTGCATGCACAACTGCCACTCATTGCTCCTTTAAGCACCTGCAGAAACCCTGTTTATAGTTCAGAAAACACAGAAAACAAGTTCCAGCACCTTACCAGCATAAAAATGATAGAAAGGCCACCAGACAGCACTGTTTGGGATGTAAGTGAGTAAAGAAGCCACGTATCCCCTGTAGAAGCCCCGGAAACCATCAGCAGCAAAAATCTGAGCCATAATGTTCCTGGTTTGGCCGAACACTTTTTTGGACTTTCCCGTCTCCGTGTTGAGTCGAAAGCGGGTGAGGTGCTCGCCCTGCCCCTGCATCATCAGCTGCTGAGAGACAACATCTATAGGAACAGTGATGCTCTGAGCAACCAGGGAGGCTGAGCCTCCCGCCACCAGCGACTTGACCGTATTGTCGTCAGAGTACTGGGAGACGTACTTCCTCACCAGCTCGTAGGTGGTTATGTACGCCTGGCCTGAGATGAGCGTGAAGGTGTTGACCATGAAGCCGCGGTAAAGGCCGCGAACACCCTCCGACCGCAGGATCTTGAAGAAGGCGTCAAAGGTGCCGCTGTAGAGGGATTTGCCCCTCTGCACCTGCAGCCGAGTGCGGATGAGTGTGGCCGGGTAGACGGTGGCCCGGATGGTCATCGTCATGAACACCCCGAAGGAGTAGAACTTCCTTTTGTCGAGGTCCTCCCACTCGATGATCTGGATGTTCCTTTTCTGCTGCATCCTGCCAGCTGTGGCTGCCCCCTCATCAGACTGATTCCTGCCCGACAGCATCGACAACAACAATACAGTCAGTAAACTAGTTTTTACTAAGTGTGGGAGTTCATTGTTGACCCTGGAAATTGTAGTTTCACACACTTTGAATCTCATGATATTATTGGTGGATGAAGTTTGCCCAGTTTTTATGGAGATGTCAGTTGAAAGAAGTTAGTAAATGAACCTTGAATGAAGATTTTTTTTCACTTGCTAATGTGCACCAGAGGCAGAGTACAAGAGTTTCCCTGTCAAGTCTTGTTAGCTTCACCTAAATTAAGAAAAATGAAATAACTTGTTTAAATACGGTCCAGAAAAACTATTTTAAAACAGCAATTCAGGAACAATTTGGCACTCTTCTTTTATCTTGTAACTATTTCAGTATTATTTCTGAGAGCCCTACTAGGATAAATGACAGAAGAATAAAGCTGTTTTTCACACAGTATGGAGTAACAATATTGGTAAAATTTATGTTGATACAGAAACATTTTCTAAAAATGTCTGTATATAAAATACAAAAAAAACAGCTGAACCAGCACATCAATCTGCCAAATGGCTGGTGATTGTTCACATTTTAACAATCATTCAGTAGGCTGACAATCTGACATTCTACCAGCACTTGGCTGATGTTAGTTTTGGTCCCTGCCTCACAAAAAGCTTGTGGCTTCATTGCATTGATGCAAAAGTTGTGTAACAAATCCAATACTGTCAGTGCAACACTGTCCACAATGGCCTGATACAGACACATTAAAATGATACTTATAACTGGGAATGGCAATGATATCATTAATCAATTAACTGCTGTTAAGAATTTAACTGATTATAAATTTATTAACTGATTGTATGTATTTTGTGTACCATTTCTCTGGAGATCACAGGCCTAATCGTGGTTTGGTTTGGTCATTTTTGTAAGTCTATAAATGGGTGCAATTAGGCCCCACTTGATTTTATTTTGTAATGTGCCACTAAAAATGTTAAACTAAAACTTAAATGTGAAAGAAAATGATTATTTTCTATCATATTAATGATGAATTAATTATTGTTCAACCGTCATCTAAGGAAAATGCACAAAATTTGCAATCCTACACCACAGTAAAAAAAAAAAAGATATAGAAAATCTGCTGCCAGGTGACAAATTTATATTGTCTCACTGTTTACATAACTTTATCACTCAACCCTGTTTTCTACCATCCAATTACAACAGGGGCTGACAATGTCAATATCATAGAAAATACAGTAGATAATGGAAAATCCTACCATTTGCATTTTGGTAATAACAGCACAACTGTAAGGTAGTCTATAATTATGACCTTCCAAATACTGTGGTTCTCATACCTTTCCTGGCATGTTCCCCCTCAGAAGCTGAAGAAAAAGTTCACACCCTACAATTCTTTTCAATCAATCATTTAGATTGATAGAGGAAGCAAACACTTTTTAAAAACCCTTCCCTGAAATTACTGTTCAGTGAAAACAATCCTTCCACCTCATGCTGTAACGTTGTTGCTGGCTAAACTATTACTTCTCCTTGATGAATGATATCTGTCTCCGGTTATCTTCGAGTGAGAGCTCAAGGGTCATGCTGCTGGACAGCTTGGCAAGCTAAAGCTAACTACGATCATTTAAAGACCCGGGCAGCTTTAACAAAATCAGCCGTGCATGTCCGTGTTATGACCGTGTTCTTACATATGTCGCTGCTCTGGCCGCCCAGTTTAAGTTACACCAGTAGCCACACCAGTTTGTACTTGACCCCGGTGGCAACATCAGTCAGTCAGAGGACACTGTGTTCCCGGGCAAGTGTGAAACCAAAGTAGAAGGACAGCAACAGTCATGTGTTCACTAATAACACACCTGACAAAGCGAGACAAACAATGACAACACAATACAATGTGCCTGTCGTCATCTACTGGACATGTCCGTGTGGTTTCAGCTTGTGTTAGCTAACACTGAGCTAGCCCTGACTTATACATCGTTACCACTGATGTGATTATCAAACACTTACCTCTTCGGATAAATACTTATATTAAAGTCATGTCCGTGATGTCGGTCAGACTACAAACATCATGTCACCAGCCGATTAAAACACGTGCAGTTCTGAGTTTAGTCATTCAGTTATTTAAAGAGAGGACGTGAGCGTTAGCTGCCTCCTAGCTAATCAGCTAACTCTCAGACAAATATCTTCCTGTTCCCATTCAAACCCTGCTGAATCAACCAATGATATTCAGCGGAGCTTCTTCTTCGTCTTTCATTTTAATGGCATGATGCGTTTAAGTGTATACGATTTCATTACTGCCAACCACTGCAGAAGGTAAGTAAATACAAATTTATTACACCTTGGCCGGTCTAATGACGGTATTATAAATTATTTCTAAAACTGATCATGTTTATCCTGATTGTTTTTTAGGTAACAAACTATCCAAAGTCCAATAACTAGTTAAATAGAAAGAAAGAGTACTTAACATACTCATCAATCACTTAACAAAATAAGGAGGTAAGCTGGCCAAAAATAAATAACAATATAACATAATTATAATAATGTTATAATATAATGTTTTCCTTCTTTTAGGTTGGTTTGCCAAAGTACTTTGAAACGGCAAATATTGAGGACAATTATACAACAAATGTATCTCAACACAGGCATGTACAGTATAATTACAGTATTTATAACTTGTACTATTTTTAATAAAAGAGTATGAGATTGTTGGGTAAGAGTACAGATAATATGATAAGAATGATTAATAATAATAATTAAAAATATATATTTGTAGTTATAGGCCTGAAATTGAAGTAAGTATCATAACTTAATCATATATTTGTCTGGGCTACGCTTTTATAGAAGACTGTATCAAAATACTCACAATCTGCAACATACGTTGCTGTAATACAATACTAAACATGGGTACTTTATTTGTAATTGTGACTATTAGTCGTGTATAGTTTATTTTTATTTCGTATCCTTCTAGTTGTTTATTTTACTATTTTACTTTAATATATGATGCGTCGAAGCTCTTTACTGAAGGCGTTCAATCAAATTGCGTATGCACGAGTTTTCACGAGGTATTTTCCGTAAAAGAAAGAAAGAAAGAGAAAGAAAGAAAGAAAGAAAAGAAAGAAAAGAAAAGAAAAGAAAAACAAAGAAAAGAAAAGAAAAAACAAAGAAAGAAAAAGAAAAGAGTATTTCCCACCTCTGTCACTGAAGTGGACGCAATAATACAGAATGTTCGCTCCTCCCACCGGTAGGTGGCGCTGCTGAGCATCTTCTTCTCCTCCACAGGATCCCGGTGTGTGTGAGTGAGGAAACAAACTGAAAGTAGTGGAGCTTTCAATCAGTCTGTGGAAAACTACGTAACTTACACCTTTTCATTCAAGGTAATATATCAATACTTTACCTTTTTACTACAGTATTGTTTTATTCCACAACAATTTTAGAGTCTAAGTACAGTTTGACTGTGTCCAGTCAGAGGACTTTCTTCATTGTGAACGAGGTAGCTAGCATGCTAATGGGACTAGCATGCTCGGATATTGCAGATTCATTCTGTTCATCAGCAGTTAGCTTAGCTTAGCTAGCTGTCATGTACTCAGGCTTAGAGAAAAGTGGCTTGTAAACTACACATATAGTTGTTGTGAGATAACAGTTTATCAGAGACTTGCTTAACAGTTTATATTCGTCAAGTTGTAGGGGAGGCGATATTAACTTCTGTATCTAACTTATTAAGTTAACACTATAGCATCAGTACACAGGTTGAAAGGTTTGGTTTCTGTTGGTTGTCCCATCATCTTATAACTTGTACTTTGCAGGACAGTTTCAGTGACGTGAAAAAATGGTACGTACCTGCTGTACTCGTTTCAAATATCTCTGCATGTTCCAAGTATCCCACTGCTTGAGTTTCATAAGTCCTGTTTTTGTCAATTAACTAATACGTGTTTTTCCTTTGTTGTTTAGTCTCGAAGATATGATTCGCGAACAACCATATTTTCTCCTGAGGGTAGGTCTAATTTCTGTTTGACCACTTGCTAATCAATTGACACTGAATGAAATGATTAAATCCCAGATGTTTATTTAGGGTGGTTATGGGTTCTTAAAAAATATTAATTAATACATTGCCTTTAAAGAATATTAAATGGTCTTAAATTCCGTTTGGAAAGATCTTAAATATTTATTTATTAAATGTTCTAACAGTCGCATAAAATCAAATAAAAATTCATTCCAAGTGCAAGATTTGAATTTGAATGTCTCTGTTATCCTGCGACAGTCTTTTAGATTTTTTACTAATGAACGTATTTGGAAAATGTTCTTTCATTCAACCAGTTATGTCATTTTTCCTTACTTATAATTTTGAAACAACGTATTTTCTCAGAAGAGTACACCTATATTTTCACTTTTCATGTTTAATTTTACTGCAAATTTTGCCTTAAATATAATTAAACAGTGACAATAAAAAGTCTTAAATTTAACTTGCTGATATAATAGACCTCCGAAATTTTGTCTACAGCATTACATTTTAGTGAAAAACATATGTCTGGTGCATTATATCATACAACTTCCCCACATCTTTGGCATTTAATAAAGTAAATATTACATACATATAATTTTGTGGGTTGAATGGTGTAACTCAAGGTCCACTTACAAAGTTTCAGCCGCATCTCACAGCCCTCATCAGTAAATGACAGCTGTGAAAATTCACTGATGAAGGCCATGACATACAGATGGAAGCTTGTTAATAAACCTGTCAGTACCTTGAGTTATAATGATTTTGTCCAATTACTTCAGTTCTGCAACAGGCCACTGTGTTCCACATGTATATCTTTAAGATTTTAGCTGTTTTCAATCCAAGTATGATCAATGTAATCTTTGTGACTGTATTATCAGGTCGCCTGTATCAGGTGGAGTACGCAATGGAAGCGATTGGTCACGCTGGAACATGTCTGGGGATTCTAGCAAATGATGGAGTGCTGTTAGCAGCAGAGAGACGCAACATCCACAAACTGCTTGATGAGGTTTTCTTCTCTGAGAAGATCTACAAGCTCAATGAGTGAGTCAACTGAACGACAGAGGGGACTCCTCAGCACCAAATACTCGCCAGTTCTTACCATTAACACCTCAGTCATTCCTTTTGTCAGGCTAACATTGTCCTGTTGTCTTGTGTGTGTGATCTTTTTTTTACAGCGACTTGGCCTGCAGTGTTGCTGGGATCACATCAGATGCTAATGTACTGACAAATGAGCTGCGGCTAATTGCACAGAGGTGAGTTTCAGAGAAAAATAGGCCATCCATTTAAATTTTAGGGCTGTCCCGATTTTTTGTTTTAAATGAGTTTGCCAGTGTCAATGTAAAAATATTTAAAAACCTTTTGTTTCTTTGGTAATATTTGAGAAACAAAGAGAAACTTCTATTAAATTATGTGCTTCAGTTTCGACCCATTCATCACGTTCACCATCAACCACTGACCAGTTTAATTTCTCTACAGATATTTATTGCAGTACCAGGAACCAATTCCCTGCGAGCAGTTGGTGACAGCCCTGTGTGACATCAAGCAGGCATACACACAGTTTGGAGGTAAGATGCACAGTAGTCTCCTGTCTAGTTTATTGCTCCCCTCCTTTGGGATCAACATATTGTTGGTATTAATGTTAATCAGATTCCATATTTATAATCAAGCTAGAAGAATATTGACAGTATTTTCATCTTTGTGTAAATCACTTGCCCCTAAAAATAGACATGTGAACTGCAAAAATACAGATAATAGCCTACTGTAATGTCGTTCCACCCACTGCTAATCATTCAAAAACTGTAATTCCAACATGCCACAATGCACCAATCACAGTAGAGTTTTCCGTGCCGGTGTCAAGCAAGAGGAAGGTGAACAACTGAAAAAATGTGAGAAATTCTGCTGGGCCGGTTGCTCTGTGGGCTGCTTGGACAGCCCATTAAATAAGAGCAAGAGAGCTGCATCATCTGCCCTCTTTGATTATTCACCAGCCCACATCCTCCCCATCAAGGTCCTCAGTGCTATTATATCATACTAATGCTCTTAATTTCTACTGCTTACTTAAACATTTTTCATTGGGTTCCTGTGACCGATGTGTGATTTGTTTTGACAGGGAAGAGGCCGTTTGGTGTCTCTCTGCTGTACATGGGCTGGGACAAACACTACGGCTTCCAGTTGTACCAGAGTGACCCCAGCGGCAACTATGGAGGCTGGAAGGCAACCTGCATTGGCAACAACAGCGCTGTAAGTCTGAAACAACACATAAAAGTTATTATAGTAATCCTGAATGTGTGTAACATCCACAGAACTTCAGAATTACCATTCTTTGAAGTTGTTTCAGCCAGGAATGTTTTTTTTTTTTTTTACCTTTTATAAAGAGGTCTTGTTGTAACACATCTCTCTGTAGATGGTGTACAACTGTAGCCAGTACTGGTGGTCTAATAAATGTATATTCTAAATGCTGTTGCAAATTTCAGCAACAGTTTAGAGGTCAAAACAATGAATGCATCCATGTATCGTGGTTAATTTTTACTATACTCTTCTCCTGTACGGGGTTTGATGTGTCGACTGCTTGGCCTCAGGCTGCAGTGTCCATGTTGAAGCAGGACTACAAAGAGGGAGAAATGACTCTGTCCTCTGCTCTGGCTTTGGCGGTCAAAGTCCTCAACAAAACAATGGATGTCAGCAAGCTCTCAGCAGAAAAAGGTGAGTTTCAAGCGTACTTTCCTGTTGTTTCGCTTTCATATTCTGATTTGTTTCAGGCGAAATGGAACCAGCAGCGAATCATAAACTGCAGCAGCTTATGACCTTAACTAGCAATGTGTTCCTGAGAGAACTATGGTACAACAGTAGTAAATTATCTGAAAAAACACAAACCAAGTGCCAAATTCTGATAAAGGATTCCTTAAACAGTTGAGTTAGTGAGGGCTCTCCAACTCTTAGTTCTCTAATCTAGTTGTACAGTTACCGTTGCTCTGTATTGGCCAGAATGTGTTTACTGTTTTGTTCCTGAAGATCATTTAGATGCAATTGCTTAATTTACACAATAACATAATACTGTCTCACATTGATTGTTTCAGTGGAAATCGCCACCCTGACACGGGAAGACGGGAAAACAAAAATCAAGGTGCTGAAACAGAAAGAAGTGGAGGAGCTCATCAAGCGGCACGAGGCAGAGGAGGCCAAGGCTGAGAAGGACAAAAAAGAGAAGGAGCAGAAGGAGAAGGACAAATGAGCAAAATCATTATTTTTTTCCCCCCTCATGTCACCAAATCCTGTTGTTTTGTCTTTTACATTAAAAGTCTGGAAACTGATAGATGTGTTGTCTGTATCCTTGACACAAAATAAAGGGGCATATTTTTATTTACCCATCTTCTAAACAATGTTTACACATCTCAAGAAAATAAAAGGTAGTAGAAAAATTATATTCAGACTAAACTCCACGGATAAAAATGGGGTGGTAAATATATACATTGTATATTTTTTGCAATTCAACAACCCTCCAAAATATTTTTTCCCAGCTTACAAGTTTAAGATCAATATTTAAAAGTAGGTTTTAAAGCCTGCTATCTAAAAAGCTGCGGCTGCTTGTGAAGACTTGTTTTTGCTGGGTGTATAATGGGTGTACTTGCTACTTTTGCCACATGATGGCGCTGTCAGTCCTTTACAGTGGGGAGTGTTGGGTAAATCTATAAGAGCAAGGCCTGTGTTGTTTGTTTTTCTAATTGCATAATTTTACTCAATGCATTTCTAAAATAAAATTCAAAAAAGCATATTTCCTGATAAATCTAAAATTCAACCTCCAGTCCTATTAGAATCAATTGATTGTAACGCTGTATTTTCAGAAGTTATAACCGCACAACAAATGCAAATTTTACATAAACTGAGTACTTCTTACACCAAAGCAAGTTTAAGGAATTACATTTATTATAAATAAATACTAAATAATCAAACACCAAAATCTCAGAAGAACAGAAACATGTGAAAGCAGGTGAATAGTCTGTACAGGAACTTGGTCAAAGCTCTACTGATCTACTGTTTTAGTGTTGCTTAATACCTTAGTTTTACAGTTTTAACATTTTTTAAAATATAAGCAAAATTTTAGGACAAAAAGGGAAAAAAAAATACTGCATACAATATGGCATAAATCAGAGTCTGAAGCATTTCCAAGAAAGGAAAAGAAAATGATTTACTGCATGTTTGATATAACTTTATGTAGTGTGACCAGATGAAACCAGTTTTCCGTAACACTGAGCTTCGTAGTCAGTTAGCATCACATCCTTCAGTCTTCGATCTCTGCTCAGGTTTCTTTTATTAAGTGCTGTTTGTTCGACTCACCACTGGATGGTGATAGTGTTCACTGATCAAATATGAGGTGGATGTCCTTCTGTGCTTGTCAGTATTCTTGAAGAACCATAACTTTGATCTTTAATGAAGGTTTTAAATTATTTATTATGAAAAGTAGAAACTATATTTTGGTTTATAGTTACAATGAACAAGAAATTCTGAACAACACAACTGGTCAGTGCCAAGAACATGCAGACTTAAACAACAACTCTGCCATATTTTATCACTTACATTAAATTCCATGTTTGCTGTCTTTTTTAAAACTGCGTACAGTAGTGGTAAAATGATGTCATAACATTTTGCATATTCATTCAGCATTGTTGAGCTGTGATTTAAATGTCATTTGGTGAATTTTGTTGAGTCAAAGAGCAGGTGGTGAACGTGACAACAACCGTGTGTCTGTTTAATCTAATGGGCGCTCAGTTACACACTGTGTAGGTGGTCACGGCTGGATTGAAACCAGCTGCTGTTAATGCTGTAGTACGCAATTTTAATGACACGGCCACCACAAGATAAAGCACGCAAACGTTTATGCGTAGCTTCTTTTCATCCTGAGATATATTCCTAAAATCTCCACGCCTTTAGACGCGTGTGTTGTGTTCTGTGACAGTCCAGCAGGGACTCATCACAACCAAATTTCAACTGTGTGTGTCCTGCCACGATTAACTTTAGGATCTTTACAATTTATTGGCCTTATCCTGAAGACACATTTGTGTTATTCTAGCAGTCATTGAACCTAAATAAAGATCGAAGAGAGGATGCTGATTGGTTGATATGCAACATTGCAGCATAAGCTACGTTTTATTAATTATTTGTATCAATTACCCTCACTAGTAAATTAAATTGACTGATTATTATTATTTAATTTATTTAGTTGACTGTTCAGTTATTTCATCTCCCTACATAATCTTCACTGAAAGCCTTTTCCACATCAACAGGAAAATTTATTATTTTGGAGGAAAAAATAGTAAATCCTTTTTTTTTCTTTTTTTTGTGTCACCAGCTTGTTGAGTCCAAATACATGAGTCGATTTGTGAAAGCCGACACATTCCCAGAAACAATGCCGTGGACATGACCTCAGTGTCCTCAATGGTGGCTTTCACAATACACAAAAGCACTCTTTCCTGAATACAAGTATTTTCACTCTCTGTATTCAGTATTTACAATGCCACTGCTCGGAACACTATACTTATACTTGATATTTGATTTATATTTAATTCTAGCATTAATGCATTTATTAAAGTGGTAACACCAGTCTCTGATCTGAAAATAATGGTGATTCATCATGTGGTAATACATGAACACAGAGGTCGAACTGAATAAAATATTGCTGAATAACGAATGAAATAGTGGAGTAACAAGGAAACTAGGTAGTTAGATTTACAAAAGTTAAGACGATCTCACTGTCAATTTAACGGTGGTTACATTATCTCTCATGCCAGAGACAAATAAGCCTCTTCCACAAAGGATCAACACAGGAATTATAAGACAGTATACTAAAATTAATATAGTAAACATATACACACAAACCGTAAGAGTAAAAGTATGAGGAGTAAATAGTAACTTACAACAGTTAGCCCAACAGTAGATTAACACTTAGATATTTAAACTGTGTTTCTGCCCAAAGTACCAATTTTTAGTCCCAGGAACTAATTTTCAAGGAACTAAAAGATTTGGCAAATTTGTCTGCTGACCTATGAAAAAATGACGGCTGTTTTCACACACAATTTTTTACACCAACGATTATTGTTGTTTGCCCACCTGTTATAAACAATGCTTTCTTCTGAAACTCCACGCTGATGTGTCGAAGCAAAATGAACAAAAACACAAACTGGCTTGTGGCTGCAGATTTTTAACAATGGTGGCTGAAATAAAATGCTGCAAGTATTTGAAAGTATTCAACCAGTCAGAAATGTTCAGTGCCGCAAGCTCCAAAGTTCAGTAGTTTTGGGAAGTTTGGCCTACCACCTTTTCCCCTGGCAGGGACTTTTTTGGGGGTAAAATAATGTCCTGATAATTTAATTTAGACCCTGGTCCCCACAGTGGAAATTTGGTACCCCCAAGGAAAAAGTTACTACAGTGGAAATGTGGCTTTTGAATGCTGCATTACCAACACATTAGCCTCGAACAGCTAGCATATATAACAGCTAGCTTGGTTAGCATTAAACTTTAGACTGCAGGAAAACTATTAATTGACAAATGTGACAGATCAGCAATCATAAAACAATCTCCAGATCAGATCAATATTTGCTTGATCGCAGATTTGACAAAATGGTGGATGTAACTATGTCATTAAGCTAAACTGTGCCAGTAGAGTTTGCCATAGCAACTGACTGTTCAGCCGTTGGTGGCAGGATGATAACTAAAAAATATTTTTTTTAAGCACTTTTAAGCACGCTTTTTCTAGCCAAGTTTTTATTAGTAGATTCTGTATTTTAAAATCCATAACATTTAGCCCAACAGTAAATCAACAGTTAGCTCTTTAGAATGTTTGTTAGCATTAAACTGACGACAACAGCTATAATAATATAAAAAATGTACCAACTGACAATGATGCAACAGTGGAAGAGATGTGTGGAAGCTGATAACAATATTTGTTTGGTCACAGATTTGACAAAATGGTGGGCGTGACAATGGTAGTTACAGCGTCAGATAAACTGTGCCGGTTGTGGTTGCCATAGCAACACAATTGTCAGCTGTAACCAGCTGTTGGTGGCAGGATGTCTGCCACATAAACAAACTAATACTGACAAAAATTGTTAAAGCAAGTTTTCTTGCCACGTTTCTATTATTAGACTGTATTTTAAAATACATAACAGTTAGCCAAACAGTAAATTAACAGTTAGCTCATTAGAATGTTGCATTAACAACACGTTAGCCTCACACAGCTAGTCAGCTTGCTTGGCTTGCATTAAACTGACTGCAGGGAAAATAAACTGTCAAATCAACAATCACAAAACGGTGCTAATATAAGAAGTACCTACAGATAAACCTTCAACAAGCAGATTTAAAAAATGGCTGTAAATATTTGCTTGGTCACAGATTGGACAAAGTGGTGGATGCAACAGTGTCAGTTAGCTAAACTGTACCAGTAGTGGTTGCCGTAGCAACAGAATGTTCTGAACTAATAATGATTTTTTTTAAAGCACTTTTTTTCCAGCCAAGTTTCTATTAGTGGACTTTGTAAGTGACGTTGACCCATTAAATACTGAAATATTTGAGCCCCATCCAAGATGAAGACTTGGCCGGCCTCCTGAAAACGAAAACTTCTATTCATTTGACGTCAATCTTTCGTTTAGGATCTTACATGGACTTAAACTGTAAATCAACAGCACTAATTCATTTAAAGGGCAGACACGGTGAGGTCATGGTGTTCACATGAGCTCTCACAGCGTTGAGTGGGAGGATCTTGGCATCTGAATGAGAGGAGCTGCTCGCAGGCCTTCACTCCTGAGGCTGAAACAGAGATGTCCAGTCCACTTACCTCCCCCCTGTCCAGTTTCTCTGAATCTGGCACAGCGGGGATGCCGTAAGAATTTAATTTCCGTGTCCGAAACCTCATATCGACACACTTGAACACAACATTTCCTCTCGAGTATCTCTTTTTCATGCTCCTTCAGAACAACACAGTCATATCGGGATACTCTGGACTAGAGGCCCACCACTGTCCACAGTGATGAAGCAGACGGGGAGAGCAGGGCAATCTGTTGCAGTGTAAACACAGGCCCAGAAAAGCACTGGAATGTCTCTGCAGTGGGAGCTGGAGTACGAGGTCAGCTCGAGGCCAAGGCAGGTGGTATACATCAGAATCGAGGCTGACATCTCAGCATTAACTTATCCAAACAAGAGGCAGGCGGTATGTTAGCGCTGGAGGAGGAGCAGGATGAGGAGGAGGAGGAGATAGAGGAGGAAGGAAGAGTGAGGAGAGAGACAAGAGTGGCGGGGGGGGGGGTATGAGGGGCTGAAGCAGACAGGAACGAGGGGGAGTGTCCCTCCTACAATGCAATCATCTTCCCATCTCTCCCTCAGTCCCAGAGGAGAAAAACACCAGTTAGTGTACGAGGCTAAACATGACATGAGACTTGCTGCCATTTGAAAGTCTTTGATCTTGATCCTGTAACTGATCTGGAGAGTTGTAGCCACGAATCACTGGCAGCATGTCCAAGACGGTGTAGAGAACAGAAGCCCGAGAGCACGATGAACTCCAGCCAGTACTGAAAACTCATTTTCATTTGACGTCAGTCTTCCTCGTTAACTAATTAACTTTTGCAGGTTTGTTGCAATTGTTGCGCTCTAAAATGCCTGATTTCACAGAGACTTTTTTTTTAATTGATGCATGTTGTGATGTTTTTAGCTGTCTTTTGCAAGCAAGTAAAAACTGCAACTGTTTCAGGGAGAACAAAACCACGCTCTGATCTGAGTGTTCTAAGTAACCATGCACAGAGCATTGATAAACAACAATGACAGACCTTGTGTTCTTTTCAGTACCCATGAAAAAATAAAATACAACATACAGAAAAATAGTAAAATAGTACATGCATGACATTTGCACAGGGAACTGCTATGTCTGGAACTTGCAGGAGGCCACAGTGATTGGTCAAATTTGCAGAAAAGTTGCAGTGATTGGACGAAATTGCAAGGTTGTGCAGAATTCTTGGAGATTGGTTGAATTTGCATGGAGGGAATGACTTGTGCTGCTGCTAAATGTGTTTACTTACTGTGTACTTAATGTTTTATTGATGCAGTACTGGGCCTCAGCATCTGTCATCCTGGACTAGTGGCCGTGAAGGTCTACTTTAATCTAGTCATCAGTTTCTTTGATATCTGCCCACAGTTGAACGTAGCAGCCCACTTGATTTTGGAACAGCCCATCTGATTTGTCGGTGGCCGCAAAATTGTAAACAGGCTACGTGACTCAGGTGTCAAAAATAGACTCGGGATACAGAGAAGACTGACCTGTGAACAAATTTATTTCTCAACTGATTTCCATTATATTGTTCTAACTGTTATATTCAAGGGTTCATGATCTACATGGAGAAAGAAAAAGTTTTTTTTTTTTCCTAATTTACTTACTTGTCTTTATTAGACAGCAGACAGTACAGAGTAGGGCTGTCAGATTTTCACTACATGTCCGATCTGCAAACATAGACGAGGCAGGATTTATGACCTGACCATGACCTCACATGGGGGAGATGTTTTGGCTTCACTTTAGGGGAGCTCTCATGTTTTTTATATGTATTTTTGGGCCTTTTTTATGGGTTTATTGATAGTATGACAGGAAGTGGGGACTGAGAACGGGGGGGGGGGGGGGGGGGGGCGACAAGCAGCAAAGGGCCGCAAGCTGGAATCGACCCCACAGCCCCTTCAGAGGATCTACCGCCTCAGCACGTGGGGTGCACACACCCCAGGGGAGCTCTCATGTTGTCCATCTTTATATATGTCAGTGGTCTGAACAGAGATGTAGCCTTATATGTGGAAAAGCAACAACCTAGCGGAAATACTCAAGAAAAGCCTGGGTCCAGACGTTCAAATCCGCCCACTCCAGTGAGCTGGCTGTTTCTCTATATATGAATATGAAAAGGAAGTGAAACAAGTTGGCTGCCTGTACTGTGTAATGTATCTACTGTACAGTAAATGCAACATTTGCCACAACTTTGCATTGCAGTGCCCCAGCCCTAAATAAAAATGTGACATGATCCCCCCAAAACAGATCAGATTTAAATCAGTTTTAAAAGTTTCATGTGCACTACAAAGACCAGATGTGAAGGGAAAAGCAGATGCGTAGAAGCCTTGATTTTAGAGACTCACTCAGCTACTGAACTGGACCTAATAAACATCTCCGGATCAGTTGAATCAAACGTGTGGGGTTTTGGCTCGAAAGTCAGTGTGAAGTCAGTGGTTCACTGGGCAATAATGCCAATGAGAAATAATGTCAGTCTTTATTATCCCTGAAACAGTACAATAACAGTCCCACTAGTCTGAACGACCATCTGAAATCCATCCACGCTGAGCTTATATTGATAACAGCCATAATTACAGACCTGTGGCTGCTGATATTATCAAAAGTTACACGTCATGCCAAGAGTAATTTTCTTTTATGAACTATAAAACCCTCGAATCCCTGAAGAAAAAAAAAAGAGTAGAGACATTGTGACCTTGGTGTCCTGACCAGCAACACCTGCAGTCAGACTGCAGTACATGTGGACAGAGCGAGAGGACGTCTCGATTCAACGTTACTTCTCTTTACTGACTGCACCACTTACCATCAGGGTCCTATTTAAAGCCGAGGCCACGCACTGGTGTGTGAGATCCTGACCTTACCGGGAATCGGGACTTAAATCATCTTCTCATCCATGACAGTCATTTTGTGAGCAGCCTGCAAATCCTTGAGATTACAGACTCACTGCTCAGCACCAGATCAAGACGGTTCACCATAAATGGAGCCGAGTTGCAGTAAATAATAATTACAAGCCGCGCTGCTGATATGACCTATTATGGAGAGGTATATGAAGCCGTTGTTGCTGCTGGCACATAATAGCAGGTTTTGTGGTACAGTGCAGTATATTGGCATGGTTGGATTTTTGGGGCTAAATATTTACATGGCCTTGAAATAATATTATAAAAATCTGTGACTCCAACTTTGGTCAGTTTCCTGTTTTTACTTCAGTTAAAAGACTCGTGTAAAATCTCTTACTCACTCTATTGTACAAGCACAAAATAAAAACAAGATCGAGCTGATATAAATTTGTAAAAAAAAAAAAAATCAGTGTTTTGTTGACATGGTATTCATCCAGCAGCATTGAAAAGTCGCACGTCTCAAACAAACACCATACAGGCAGTTTGTTATGATTGTCTGTGGCTATTTATTTGAAACTGTAGACTGTTTAGATGGGCTGTTCTCATCATTTTCACTTGTTGTTTTCGCCATAGTTAAAATCTTCTTGCACACGTGCTGCCGGTCTCTTCCTGCTTTGGAACAATGGCCACATGTCACTGCTTTCCTAATAAGGATGTGTGGAAGGGCTCTTTAGTGTGGAGAGGCGATGGAGTTGCAAAAACAGGCGTGGAAAAGTTCACAGCTAGGCTCTTAGTCTACATAACTGTTCAACCTCTGATTTATAAACAGGACACAGTTTTACTCCCCGTTCACACCTGGAGAAAACAATCCTTTAACATTAAAAGGGTAATTGTTGGGAGGTTTCAACAGCACATTTGTTATAAAACATCATAGACCTGAAATTAGCTTTTATTATTTGCTTCCTTATCTGCGGTTCAGACACAATCATCCCATTTACGCCTGGAATTAAAGGATCTGTATCTGAATATGTTATCTGGATTATAAACAACCTTACCTTTGTGGTTACACCTGGTGTTTTTAATGCATTCTTCTTATCCTAATTCAGATCAGATCTCTGTCCTCCAGGGCAAAACCTGCACGTCAGTAATTTCAGGTGGCGGCAAATCAGCCCTAGACTGACATAAAAAAATCAGAGTTTTGTAAGTTACTGACTTCAGGGAAACTTCATAAATGTTTGAAATGCAGACTGTGACATTTTCAGTTTTCCCCCTCTTGTAAATTTGGCAAATATACATTCAGTTATCCCTTTCTTTGTATAAAAAGTATTGTGTCCGTTCGTCATGGTGTGTCGCAATACCGACATTTAGACAGTTATGTGACTGAATAAATGATGCCTTGTTATTTCACAGCTTTGCTTAATATTTGATTCAGATTGTCAGTTGGAGCATTTTTAGTTATTTATTTCTGTATAGCAGACTGTTACTATTCAATAATATCATTTTTAAATCCAGAAAATAATTTTTAAATTAATGTTTTGTGTGAAATATTGTGTTTTTTGCAAGTAAACATGTAATAAGCAGGATAATGTACAGAGAGCTTTGTGTCACGGTCCTGCATCACCCTGTTGTGGATTATTTCATCATAATAACCTGCTCACTGTACATTATCCCTTACTTAACAACAGATGAGCTGCACAGATGAGTGCAGGGCACACCGTCACACAGTTATTTCGTCCTTTATATCATTCATTTCTCACCATTAGTGCTTTCATTTTTTATGCAGTTTCACTGAATAATGCCTAACTTGGTGCTTTCATGCCACAGAATAGACGTAGAATGAGCAACTAGAGGCGTGTCTCTTTCAGTCTCCTCGCTCGCTCGCTGTCTAAATGTGATCACCCATTTATGGCAGATAAAAACAAATATCTGTATCAATGTTATGTTGTGTACAGATGGCAGCATGTTGTTCAGACTGTATTTACATCCTCCTAAGATCCCAACACTGTGCACCACAGACTACCTCCAGATGTGGCCGGGCAGATCTGATCACATTCTGATCACAACACATTTGCACTTTGTGTTAACATGCAAGTTTCCTTATCTGGATAATGTGTCTGGATAAGGATTGCATTTTTATTCCAAGAGTAGTAAATGGGGTCCATATCAACAACACAGATCAGATTCTTAAAAAAAAACCCAACAACATAATGAGTGTTTACTTGCATAGTTGTATCCTGGTAACAATCAGGGTTTTAAAGTGCGCTGGTTATGTGTTGTGAATATAAACAGCATATCCTGATTTCAGAAACCTGAATAAGCACCTGATTTTAGATAAAACAGGATATGCTACCTGCAGCATTCCTGTGGAAACATAATAATGGCTTTCAAACACTGATCCAGTTCTCTGTCATGTGTGCACAAGCAAACGTTTTGTCTTTAAAACACACAATAAAAGTAAAAGCAGCAGTGTCCAGATGGCCTGAAGCCAGAAACTAGGTTCATCTTTAACAGCTCAGGTAACACATTCAGTACAGAAATAAGACAGTCCCTGAATGTGGGGTTTAAAAAGAAACACACCTGCACGTAGATTATCAGAAACCTTATTGTCCATGTCAACGTGTCCTGACTATGATCAAAACCAGGTCACTATTGCTCATCTAAACATACCTGAAGCATCACCGTCTGCTTTGACCCAAACAAGTGAACCTCCGGCTCAAAGAGGAAGCGACTAGTTGTTACTGTTTTGCTCAGATGGAACATAACGGCGTGATGTCTGCAGCCACGACTGATCTGAATACATAAAAGCACTTATTGCTCACATGCTATATGGGCTGTAGCATGCTAAGCGAGAGCCACAGCAGAGCTACAAGTGAATAAGATCAGTTAAGAGCCATACAGCAACACCTTGATCAGCATTAACAGGAAACAGGCCAAGCATGATTTAAAACTCTGCCTGCGCTGTACAGCATGGTTTTCCACCTCACCGGCTCAACACAATGTGAGCCAGAAAATAACGTGACAAATACGATGCAACAGAAATATACTTCCTATAAAGTATTTAATATATTAACCTACATGTTTTCAGTGCATTGTGGAATGTAACTAATAAACAGTGGTGGTGATCACATCTTTCAAAATGGTAAATAAGTAAAATAGCAAAAAGTATTTGCATCAAAATATACTTTTATGAATAAAAGTACTCATTTTGCAAAATAGCTCATTTCAAAATGATGTAATTTTTATGATTGGTGTATAATTAGTGATGCATCAATGTTTACATCACTTTAATGTTGCAGCTGGTAATGGCAGAGCTAATTTTAATTAATTTATACACTGCACAATAAAATGTCATCTTTAAAATTCATTTATATTTTGTGTTAATACTGTGAATCTACCCAGCTACTACTAAGTACTAAAATATTGGGGGAAAGTGCAATATTGGCTAATAAAATGTAGTGAACTAGAAGTATAAGGTAGTATAAAATGGAAATACTTAAGTAAATGTACTTTTGCTACATTTCACCATGTATTTCTGGTCTGTACTAACATATAATCTACTAATACTTCCTTTAGCATTTACAGCGCATCTGAAATTTGTCTGCGTGTGTTGCTCCAAAACCTGTTTGTACCTTTCAGCATGAATGGCGCCTGTGAACGACAGTTACCCATGATGCCATGGGCTCTAACACACCCCCATACCATCACAAAAGCTGGCTTTTGAAGTTAGCGCTGGTAACAATCTAGATCCTTTCCCAGAGGACATGATGTCCATGATTTCTGAAAACAATTTGAAACGTGGACTCGTCAGACCGCAGCGCACTTTTTGACCTCTCTGAATTTTTTGCATCAGTTCGTCTCAGATGAGCTCAAGTCCCAGAGAAGTCTGCAGCGTTTCTGGACATTGTTGTCTTTCTCTTTGCATGGTAGAGTCTTAAATTACATTTGTAGATGCAGAGACAAACTGAGTTTACTGACAACGGTTTTGTCACAAAGTGCTGACCCTCACCTCACATGTTTGTGAACGACTGAGCCTTTCGAGGATGCCCCTTTCATACCCAGTCATGATACTGTTACCTGTTGCCAATTAACCCGTTTGCCTGCAGACTGTTCTAAACAGATGTTTTTTTTTAGCATTCAGCAACTTTCCCAGTCTTTTGTTGTTGTTGTCCCAACTTTTTGAAACATGTTGCAGGCATCGAATTCAGAATCTCAAGAAAAGAAAAGTAATATTCTGCGATAAATTATCTCATTAAGTCAAGAAATCAGCCTCTTTTTCCTCAAGATATTTAGATAAATTAACTTATCAAGAAAAAATTAGCTTTGATATCTTGAGATAACGACATTACAAAATAATTGCAAGCTTTTCCATTCTTAGTCTCCATACTTTCACTTTCACTGAGAGATGCTTTATAATGACACAGTTAATTTTTGGATGCAAAATTGGTGCAATTTATCACAGAAAGGTGCCCAGCAGTAAACCAGTTGTGTACTGGCTGTGCCATTGATTTCCTGTGGGGAGAGAAGTGACACCCAACTAGGCAGAAACTCTACCTTTACACTACATTAAAAACATACTACAGTCTTGCCAGCAGTCAGATGTGGCTACCAGATTTATGAATATGAGTATAGTTTACAAACTTTGCTAAATCCAATGCTAAAGTTAGCGTAGCTGTTATGTGTACAAGGCAGACATGATGTATAGCGCTGCACTTCGCCTCTGTAAATCTATGTGCCAGTGAGCAAAGAGCAAATTTCTTATCTTCTGAAGGCAGATCAAGATATTTTTTATCGTTTCAGGGAAGCTGCCAACAACCAAGGAATATAAAGTCTTTTGCAGATACCTGTCTAAATAAGGCACATGTAAAGCACCTATGTACGCTGCATTAGCTAAAGATGCAATGTGCCCCATGTCTTTTCTTTAATAGAATGAAGGCAGTGATTTTCAGCAGGTGTTCATCCTTCTCTCTTAAATATCTTTCTTCTCGTTGTGACCTCGGTCACCTTGACCTGCCCGACTGCAGCTGGCAACACTGGCTGCAGGAGTTACTGTCAATGGGCCTTTTGTTTCCCTTTAGCAACTCCATTGAAACAAAACTCCGATTTATTAAATATGTTATACTTTGATCCTCCCCCACACACATGTGCTCGGACACATGATTTCATATTTAGACATCTTAGGGAGAAAGTTTAGTGTCCTAAAGAAATTGCTTGACAGAAAAAAAAAGCACTGTAAAAAAAAAAATCAACATAAAATTTCTAGTATTTGTATCAGAACTTAGAAACATGAGTTTTTCTTAATTGAAATCCATTTACTTGAAATTATGAGTTTAATGGATGGACCAACTAATTGTGTTTCCCGAGGCTGAACAGTTGTCGGTTCACCTTAATATCTTAAACTTACTGAATTCTCAAGTACAAGTGAATAAGTGTCAGGTCTTTTTGACCAGGAAAGTTTATTCATTTTGAATCATTACAAAATTACCTCAACTTGTCTTTTAAAATTCAGTCAATTTGAAAGTTCAGGGCAGCCCAGGCACTACCTTTTTAAAGTTAAAACTGTTTATTTTTATAGTGAATTGAGAATAATAATCATAAATAATCATAAAGCTTAGTGGATAACAATTAATTAGTGTCGGCTTGAATTAAAATGAAATTCTCTCGTTATTCTTCTTAAATTAATGCGAACATTTTTGCTTTTAAAAATGCAGTACGTGTCTGTGTTCCTCATCCTGTGTCGAGGTTTATGTCTTGTACTGTATACATGTGGGCAGTCAGCCATACATGATGCTGACATCACTAGAAGTTTCACTGAAAAAGTTTGAGAAGTTTTGGCCCACGCCTGCGTCCATTGTCTCGACTGGAACATCTTCCATTGCCCCCTTTAGATAAAACTCTCCCAGAAACTCTGTCTGTTACATTTTTGATAAGAGATGAGCCCTAAAAACAGCGGGCGGCATCTAAATTATGCAACCGCTCGCGTCCTCTTAGGGGAAAAAGTAGAGTTGGGCTGAGTTGTCGAAGGGAACGAGCCATGACAGGCCTGTGCATGGGGGGGTGGTGACCATGCATTATGAATGGTGCTAAGTACGCCTCAGCTGGAGGAGCTGAGTGGAGGCGATGGAGGGCGACGGGATAGTGCCAACCTATTGGCCGCCCGCGGGTAATGCACTTCACTTTAACCCCCCCAAAAAATATTCTCTCTCCTCCAATTCCCCCATTACTGCACCCGGCTTTCAACACGGCACCTGCTACGGCCTTAAAATGTCCACCTGAAGTTCAGAACCTCCAAAATAAAATCCACGCAGTCGTTTATGCGGAGGAAGAGTGCAGAGGATGACTAATAGATTGTAAAAAACTGCACTTCCCGTGAGTGAGGAGGATTTCCAAAATGATTCAGATGACTTTCACTTGAGATGTTCTCTGCAACAATGAAGCCAGTTTGTTTTTGTTTAAATGCTTAAAACTTTCATCATATTCATTCATATATTTCAGGCATTTATCCTCTTGAAACTCATCAAGAACGTCTTACAAAAAAAAGTAAAACTGCAGCCTCTCAGCCTGAAGCGCCTTCAATCCATCGGCAAGAAGAAACACAGAACCAGACTAAAAACTGTTTTATTTAGAAAGCAGGGTAACAAAATTTATTGTGCTGGGCAATGCAGTGATGTGCTTCAATTTACTTGTTATTCATGTCACAAATCAGGTTTAAAATAGTCCTTTATGATAAATAAATACTGACCAAAGTAATAAATGCATGTAAATACTTTGTGCATTTTAAGCAGAGTTAGTTTGAGAATACTTTTTCCAAATATGCATTAATAGTTCTTTCCTATAACTTACCCAGTAAAGTTCATTTTATCTTATCTTAGCCATGAATTTGGCTAAGATAAGATAAGGTAATTTGCACTGGTGGACTGGAGCCTCTCGCCGCCCCTTGTGCCCTAATGTTCAAGAAAATGCAGCAAAAGTGCCCTCTTGGATGCCCCTGGGGTAGACAATACATGACAAAGTGCCCTCTTAAGTGTTCCAGTGAAGAAAACGTGACGCTGCCGACATGCTACAAAAAGCCTCTTTAGATATTAGTTCCTTGTTAGTAGTTGTTGTACTTCGCCACATAATAAAACACTTTTAATCCAAACTGTTTCACCATAAATGCATCACGACTTCCAGCACACTGGTGCACTTCTTTTTTTTTTTTGTTTGCCTGAGTCCGTCACTGGTGACTCCACTGATTATTCCAGTAAGCTGAAAATGATACAGCACTAATTTGACAAGAAGATATAAGTGAGTTCCCCTCTTAATATTTAGATGTGTTAGATTAATGGCAAGTGTTCGTGAAATCATGTCATTGCAGGAAATGACCTTTTTTTAACTTTTCGAAGCAGGGAAAGAAGGCGCCTGATGATGTATTTTCACGTGTCCTTAAGATGCAGCTCAGCTCAGGACTGTGTTCAGGCAATATTGACCCTCTGAAAGGAAAAAAAGATTGCAGGTTTATTAAAATAATCTACACATTCCCTCGTTTATTACAGTGTTCTGATTTTTTTATAGGATAAAAGGATAAAAATAGTTTTGTAGAAATGTGACGTATTTAAAAGTCTTTCAAAACGTATACAGCGTCCCACATTATTCATAAAACACTGTCCTTCAAACTAGCTGCTGTGTTTATGCAGATAATGATGCAGTTTTATTTTAACTTCTTTATCTGGCTTACTGTGGATTTGTGTAGATGTATGTAAATGCAAAAACACAAACAGGCTCAATGCTGCCATTCAGTGACACTGCAGTTTTCTTTAGTCTGATTAAAATGTTCAGTCTGGGTCTAAAACTAAACTATGTTCAGATTTTTATCAAATAATATTTTGATGACAAATGTCTAGTGTTTTATTGACTAAAACTAGTTTGAAATGTTAATGTTTTGACTAAAACGAGATTAAAATATCCACACTACTTCAGAGGGATGAGATTGACTAAAACTACCATGGATTTTGGGGCCACTCACACCAAGAACTGTAACCATAAAAATAAAAATATTGTTTTATAATTCAAGTGAATGGTGGAGCCCACACCACAACTATAAAGTTGTTCTCCAGACTCCACCACACCACCACTTAAGTTAGAACAGTTCTTAAAACAATTATTTTGTAGTTATAGTTATACTTCTTGGTGTGGACGGCCCTTAAATCTAAAAATAGCTGATAAAATTAACATGATACGCTGTCATGCATAATTGTGCATTTCATAGCACACACCTGAAAGTGTCATGAAGTAATTATGGACCCCAGTGCACACAAGTTACTAGTTATTAAGTACAAACACACGCATAGCATTAGGCATATATATATATATATATATTTTACCAGTGTGTTGGATTTTGCAATTGAATGAGTTACTGTTGTATTGGGACAGTAGAGGTTAAAGAGAAAGCTGAGAAAGAGAAATCATCAATGCATATCTAGATGTGGCCAAAAAAACTCCTGAAAAAGCTAGTAAGTGAAACTTTAAAATATTTTATTACTGATGAAAAAATATCTGTTTCATAGCCGAAATCTGTGAAAGTCAGATTTATCCACCACTGTAGTAAAGTAAGAGTTGTTTTAATTATTTTTCAAAATGGCTACCACCAGGTCCACTTCCTGTACAAAGCGTCCCATGATCCTTCCGCTTTCCTCATGCAGTCGGACTGCAGGGAAATCCCACTGGAGTCCAGCGCCGCTCAGCTGAGTCTCCTAACCAAGTTTAATATTTGATGAAATTAGTTCTGCTCACTGCGTCTGCTCTCTTACTTCTGCTGAATGCCTCGCAGACCTAAATTGCAACCTGAATGTTCCTCTTCAGTTAATGGTTGGCGTGTTTGACTCGTAATGAGTGACAATTTAAAGCTATTTGCAAAGAAAATTTACCTTTAAAAAAATATAGATTGCAGCAACAGCCTTAGTGTTGTGTGAATTCGTAGCTATTGTGAAACATATTAATAAACAACACATGCATTTCACAAGAGCTATCCTCAGCCTGTGGGAACATAGTGAATGAGACAAAGTGTTTCCTGTGTTTGTGTTCACATTATGAGCAAGAGGAGGAAAAATGTGAGGAAAAGGGCCTGATTGTCCAACATTTTAAAGAAATAGTTTGGATATATTCCATATTTTGTCAGGCAGAAATAAACACAGAGTTTAGCCAGTTAATATAAAAATGTTAAAAAACAACAGAACAGTAAAAACTAGTTTTAACCACCTACAACAAAATTCAAAGTCTTTAGTGAACTACCAACTGCTTAATCTTCTTCTCAAATGTCTGCGTATGATTGTTCTTGTAGACAAACCAAATAGTGTCATTAAATCTGAGTCCAATACATCTGGTATAAACTTCTTAAGTACCTCAAGATGTGCCTAAAATATCTTGCACTTTGAAGAGATGATAAATTGCTATTTATTTCAAGCTGAAAAGCAATAGCTAAGACACAACTCTCTTGTTCCCTGTTAGTAGTGAAGTGTGGTGGACGTGAATCTAGAACTATTTTCATTAAACCATATTAATATGATTTTCAATCAGGGCTGGATTAACCTGCTGTGCACGAACTTCCCACCCCTGGTTTCTCTCACTGTCTGTGTCTTGTGCATGTATCAGATATCATTTAGGAATTAGTTTGTGGAAACTTGGTTAAGCATACATTTATTTATTATAATACACCATGTATGCAGATGAAAATTAGCTAGTAGGCCAAATCTGGTACAAAGCATTTTTTCTCTTTTTCTTTTTTTACACAGTCCCTCATATAAATAAACAGAACTAAACAATAGGCCTGTACAATAATTAAAGAACATTCCAACAACTTAGCACTGTGCTTGCATAAAGTCGATTTTTCTTTAATTAAGTAAAACTCCAGATATCCTGACTTTTAGCTTGAATGCTGGATCTTACAATTTCTATGATGGAAACTAATGCAGCTCTTGCACATAAACTCCCAGCTCTTTACAACCTATACTGAGTCTGTTGCACAAGTTTTCTGTTCTAAATTTGTAGTCTTTGAGCCCAAGATGAGATAGCCCCGATGACATCACCGTGACATCATTTGGGTAATTTTCTCAGACTTTGCAAAGCTCCTATAGAGGAGTCATTTTCAATCTTTTTGTGCCCAAGACACACCAACGGGCAAAACAGAATCACAAAGCACGCCTGTATTTACATCCGTGCAAAATAGCCAATCTAACATAACCAACCTAACTAACAGAGGCAACAAGTACTAGCAGCCAACCAGAGGCATATCAGTTCAGTCGAGTGATGTGTAATTCTCACAATCCAGCAACTGCACGGGCAGCAAAAACTGGGCTTCACTTTGACAGAAGGTTTCATATTGTGATATAAATGTCATTCATAAGTTTTTGTATAGTTGTGCATTGCAGTAATAATATATAGCTGTCAAAATCCCTTAGATGGAGACTTTATACCAGTGTTCATAGGCTGAGCAGTACTCCTCATCATAAGTTAACTAGCGTGCCTTTAGGATATTAACTCTGGGCCCCTCTACAAGACGCAGCATCAAAATTATATAAAAATGCAGGTGTTGCTTTATGGCTCCTGTCAGTTAAGTTGTTAATGTTGTTCTTTTCTGGTCTATTGATTAAATTACTATAAACTAATTGCCACATGGTGAACTTGGAGCTTTCGGGTCCCTGGAAGGTGTGGAGCCCCAGGGCAGCTGCCTGTGTTGGCTGGTTGGTAATCTGCATTGTTTGTTGGCCTTCCCTGTCTGTTGTGAAAGAAAACGGTCGGTATATCTCACATTCCTGTGAGAAAACTGACTTTTTAGATTAACAAAATTCTTAGATTTGTGCAGTAGAATCTTTATAGTCAAAATCACCAAATTTTAGCCTACGTGGAGCTGTGAGAGGCTGTTTTGGTGCCCCCACTGGCACTTGGTGCCCTGTGCACAGTGCAAAATACGTAGTAGCAGTGCTGGTAGTATATAAACATAATTTTTAGGAGACATGGTTAATATATACACCAGGCCTGCTTGCTGAGTTCAGGTTGTCTTGCACGATTGTCAGCTCAAAACTTTATAACAGGAATGACTTAAAGGCAGTTATCATTGAAATGCCTCTAAAAAAGAGCAGTAACTCGTGTAAAATAAGACTTTGACAGCATCTGCATCGACTGTCTCTACGTTTTTTCATAAAAAGAGAGCAATCTGAATTCCTAAAGTAGCTCCTCTTAAATGCAGGAAGGAATATTTGGATTTCACAGCTCAGACGGATGATTAATGATAAGCAACAGAAATATGAGGAAGAGCGAAGATGTTTTACTTTACAAGCTCACTGACTAAACTGTATTAAATCCAGGTAGAAAACGTCTTCATCTGTTTCTCACTAACTTGTAATAAATCAGAAATGTCACAGTCCAAACTCAGGTTTCAGGATGAGCAAGTGGCGTAAAAGCCTGCTGTTTATTTGGAACTGATTGATTTAGTGTCTCTGAGTGGGACTGAACTACGTCCTGCTGCTATTAACGGCCTTGTTATTGTCCATTAGATGAGAGCCATGCCTCGGATCTGTGCAGCAGAGAGGGAACAACGTGCCTTTAACATGTGTTTGGATTGAACTCCAGTGATTGATGCTCTGTGAGATTTACATACCAACACTTAGAAAGGTCGTGCTGCACTGAACGCTGCACTGCCGGACATGGTTAGTGTTAGCCGTAAGAAAGAGATATAAAAGCCATTTTTGAGAAGATGTGGTGTCGTTGCAGGGCCTTGGATGAAATTCTGTAACTTCTCTGACAAAAGTCAAAGTTTATCTTTTACCGTTATGTAATGTCAAAACACTCTGTGCAGGATTTTTTGTACTGAATGCTGATGTCCACATGTTAATATGCTCACCATAGCAATGCTAACATTGTGATGTTTAGCAGGTATAATGTTTAACATGTTTGTCATGTACCACAGGAGACGATGGCCAAGAAGCTCTTTCACAAATGATTTTTTCCCCCTACACCTACCAAAAAGGGCTTTCTGGCAGAGGGCCTTGAAGGCTAACTTTCTCCAACAGCTTGTTTGTGGGAGAAGTTTGTCTTCAGGTCTTTCTGGCAGAAAGGTTGGTGTCAGGAAAGGGATTTAAGTTCTCTGGCAAAAAAAAAAAAAAAAGCCCCGTAGTAAACTCCCTCATGTGCTTCATCGTCCTAGCTTAGCTTGTTAGCATGCCAATATTTCCTAGTTAGCACTAAACACAAAGTACAGCTGAAGCTGAGACACTAATGTCAATTTCAGTGTGGTGTTTAAAGCATTTATTGTAAATGGACATTTATACTTGTTATGATAACACATGATCACAAACAAGCAAGTCAGCTTTTCTAACACGACCTCACATCAAACAAGTGCAACAACACAAGACATAGCAAGATGGCTAATATTAGTTAGTAGTCCAACAGCAAGAAGGTCAGGTTGTAGCCTATTATTTCACAAAGTTCTCGCCTACGACTAAAAGTCAGTCCAACATTTATGTTTTGTTTGGTCACTCAGTCTTTTTATCTTCTTAGCTTCATCTACGTCCTCTTCAGTCTCCTTCACCTCTAAGCCTGGTCACGCTGCCTGCTGGCCTGGATTGAGTTCTGGTGCCCATTTCGGTGCCACTTCCCGCAGACCAGAAAACCAGAAATCAGAAAACATTTTTCTCCATAAAATATGATCCGGTTTCACCAAAATCAGTGACATAGTTGTTGTTGTGTGCTGTAAAGCTTTACACGCTTCTTCTGGGCCTCTGGTCACCGTGAACGTCTGTATAAAAAATATAATGGTGGTCAATTTCATGGTCATACTGGAAGCCAAGCCCCTAGCAACACTAGAAAAGAAAATCAGTCATTGCACCGTTTTGTCTGGACGAGGTTAGTCAATACAAGCAGGTTTTCATTTGTGTAACAATATTAGATGGAGTTACATGTTAAAGTTTAGTAAATTGACCCACCCTCCGTCTGTTTTCAGCTAACATTTGATATAAGGTCTTGATACATTAATTTTGCAAAAAAAACTTGAACTCCACAGGCATGTTGAGCGACTATAGAAAGCCGTGCCCTGTTTCTCATGTTTCTCATATTTTTACTGGATGTAGACCATCACATCACAGGTCAAAGTCCAGAATGATGAGATGAAACTTTAATATGCTCTCCACTGTTGCCTCATCCCTCACACCACAGAAATAGCACCGGTGGTAGACAGAAGCACATTGGGCTGTCAGCACAGCGCTCTGAAAGCCTCTTACAGTCAGTCTACATAAAATGTCTGTCAAGAAAAAAGATCATAAGACTAATGTACTTGTGGTGCAAAGTGGTATTCTAGGTCCTAGACTACATTTGCATTTTCTTACAACAAACTGTAATCAACATTTATGAGCTCAGGGTTTAGAAGCAACTCAAATCACTATTTTGTAGGCCTTCAAACCTTCATCAAACAGGCTGGTTTTTATATCCACAGACAGTTGCAGGAAATTCAAAAGAGGCGTGTAGGATTTCTTTGCACATAGCGGTGACCTTGCATATTGTAAAAGCCTTATCTCACCCTCCCCTTCCATGATGAAACAAGGCAATGAAACAAGGTAGACTCTGTGGAAGAGATCCCACATCCTCTGTAGATGTAAATGGCTCATTCTAAGGAATAAAAAAAATCGTATTTTCAGGCAATTATACACTAAAGACGATGAATATGAATGAATATTATGTTCCATTTTTCCCATAATCTGCCAATAAACTTTTAGTTTTCAGCCCTAATCAAGTCATAACTTAACAGTGAATTGATTTACAAAGTTACTCAGCTGTTAGTTAATGTAGTTAAGCATTAGCTGCTTTACTAAATATTAGCCTCAACTTTCTTTGTGTACCTTCAAATGTCGAACAAAGTTGGAAGTTGTTGCATCTTCATGTCTAATTTTTGACCTGCGTGTTTTGCATACTGCAAGACATTTTGTGTGTGACAACTTGGTAGTTTTTGGACATGAACACAGTTGTCTTTGGTATCATTTTTTTGCCAGCTGGAGCTCAGTAACACATCATTAGTTCTGTTGTATTTGGTCATTTGGAGAATTAGGTTTCTACTTGCTGAGATTTTAGTTGATTCAGGAAGTGAAGGGAACTGAATTGACTGGTGGGTTTACACTTCTCAAATAACATACTTTTCAATCTTTAGGCTTGTCGCATGAACTGACAGGCCAGTTTGGTTGGCTTACCCTGATATTTTCACCCTAACTCAGTTCAAATTAGCTTTGGGCCACTGGTGATATTGTCATTTTGTAGGGAGGCTGTTCAAGTACTGCAAAAAAGTGAAAAATTTCTGAAAATATACTCTTTTGTTTATGTTACTAACATATTTTCATCATACTAAACAAAAAATGCATTTTTATATACGTTAGTTAGTTATGCATTGGATATGGTCATAGTTACCCCTGATGAAAATGGCTGCTGACCATTGATAGTTTTGTCTGTAAAACTGGTGGTAAAAACTCTTGTCTTTGTCTCTGCACTTAAATATCACTTGATAACTTGATAATCTGCTCTGCCACTGTGTTTGCTAGTAGAGAAATATTGTTGAACTTTTCTTTTCTTGACATGAATATCAGGGAATCGCAGCATGCAGTCCTTCAGAAATACATATATACACTAGAACCAGTTAGGTTGAGCTGGACTTGGTCAAAGTTTGCTCTGAAATGAGTACTGCTTGAGTATTTTAAAGTTAAAAGACTCAAGTCCAAGTGAAGGCATAAGTTATATAGGTATTAATAAGTCCAGTTCCAGTTGTAAGTCTTTTTTTTGCTCTTGTCAAGTCGAGTATTAAGTCACCGAATTTGTGACTCGGGTCCAGACGTCTGCTTTGAGATTTGTTTGTTTGGTTGGTTTTAATCACCGTGAGGTGTCTGCAGAAATATGCAAAACATGTGGTGTGAATTTGTCCAAAAACACAGAAGAAAAACAGAAAGGAAACTTATGCTGTGAGACGATGAACTTGCTCAGTCCAGTGGCTCCGGTCTGCAGCGTGACTCACATCATCTTCATATAAACATATTAAACACATATCTGCCTCAAATGCATGTTTGTGTTAATAAAACCAACACAAATACACAAACTGCTACTCTAATAAGTGGAGGCGGCCACAGTTCCCACTGAGAAACAATATCCAGCAGCAGTAATGATTGTTATTGTTGAACTGAATCCAAATCATGTAAAAAAGTTAGTTTTATTAATAACGTGATGATGTGGAGTTGTACATGTTAAAAATTTTGCTGTGTTTCATTAAGCCTCACGACATCACGCAGTTGTTATGACGTCCTCTGTGTTTATGAGTGGGTAGTGGGTAGTTTACATTTCAGCGACGCTGCCCAGAAACAGAACACGACCGAGTCTCACAGCTGAGCGAGAAGTGTCCAAACATCATTTAAATTTGCTGGAGAAGATCGTCCACTCTGAGCCACAGAACGTGCCTGCAGGCGGAGGGCGTCACAGCCACTGGTGGGTCTGATTGTTATCAAAAGGCCTTCCTGTCTTTGAAATCCCTGCGCTCATTGAATATCTACAAGCTGCCACACACTGTCCTCATAATGGGTTTAGATATCACAGCCACATGCAAACACAATGACACACAGCCCTCACTTTAAAGCGAGAGACATCAGCCATTTTTACCTCTTTACGTTTTCTGTCTTTTTCATTTGGTCCCTGGAGATGTTTCAGTTTTATCGAGTGCATCTGCTTTATTTACAGATCGGGGATCTCGGATTGAGGAAGCAGCAAAGTGGTTCAGTTAAACACGTCTTTCCTCAGTCTGCAGGTTTCAGCGCTGACGTCTGCTTTTCACATAATTTTCACCATTCTCCACCAAGGATGTTTGGCTTTCATCTCGTGTGATTATCCGTTTGTTATTTAGCAGAATGTCTACAAAAACAGAGTTCAGATTCCAGCAACAGGACAAGTAACAAGTGTAATCCAAGAATTTTTACCCTTTTTGAAAAATGTTGCTATTTCCTCATTGCACCTACTTGAATGAGAGTTGTTGTCACACAGCAGAGGATGTTTTTCTAAATTAACCACCTGCACACAGTGCTGGTACAGAAAAAGTCAGAACGCTGTCTGGTTTTGCTGAAAGTCAAATTACAGCAGTTTCTGCACTTAATAAATAAAGACTGAGCTGAACTGAGGCTTTAAACAAGCACCTCAATCTGTTCTTTTTTATAGGTTCGATACTTTATACTATTGAATGTTAGTATTGTATTATTTTAAATAATGTGGTATAGAAAAGTATTGAATTCCTGATATTTTTGACAATCTTAAAGATAGAGTCAGTAGGATTTGTGTGAGCTGTTTGTAAACACATCAGGATGTCAAATACCAACATTTTGGTTTGGTGAAACGCCCTGAGCGCAGCAAAATAATGAGAAAAAATCAAGAAATACACCCAGAGGGCAGAGTTACTACAGATACAGCCACCATCACCACACACTGATTAAGTAATATGAGTTTATACTTTATTTTGTTAGAAAAATGTTGCAGATTATACCTTTAACTTGATTGAAAGAAATCACACTCGTATTCACAGCTGCCCACAATCACATGTATTTTGAAACTAATTTTCTAGCTTCAGTTGATCTAGTGTTTTAAAGATTTAAAAATATGCTTGGCTTACTTTCTGAGAGTGAGATGAGACGGCAAGTTTGGGGACAGGGGTCAGAACGTGGTTAGCTGATCTTTGCATGAAGACTGGAGGCAGGAGGGAGCAGCTACATTGGCTTTGTGCAAAATCAAGGAATCAAGCTACTGTTCAAAAGAGAAAAAGAGCAAAGTTTGAAGGAGCTACCAGCTGCTGCATCTGCATGTGCAGCCATTGCAATAGCAACACAAAATGAAAGAAATATACCCACCAACAGCTGTAAGTGCATAAATTAACCTGTTTTATTACATGAGTCTGTTAAACACTAGGCTGCAACTAACAATTATTTACATAGTCGATTAACTGTCCAATTACTTTCTCAATTAATCGAGTTGTTTGCCTATAAAATGTCATAAAATTATGAAAAATGGCCATCACTGTTTCCCAAAGCCACAGATGACATCCTCAGTTGTCTTGTTTGGTCTTACTTCCCTGTGGAGTTTTCTTCTAAACAAAGAAAAGTGAATAATGTACATCACTAAGTAAATGTTTGCATCCAGTGTTACTCACCAAACACGTGTGCCTTTGACATCTAACAAACATGTGTTTAAAGCATTTTTTTTCCCTCGCTTGCAAAGCCAACTTTAAAAAGTTGGAAACCTGCATTGTGTACATTCACACTCCCGCTCCGTGTGGAGTCACAGGCTGTGGAGCGTCACATCCTCGTCTTTCTTTGACAGAAACAGCAACATTCATCATGATGGATGTTGTAATCAAATGAATTACAGTCATTACATTCATGGCATAGTAAGGTTATGAAAGGGAAAAATATTAATTAAATAAATGCTGCTTTGGCCACATCTCTGTTTTGTGTTTTTGCCATGTCCTTCTGTCACGTTTGCACAAAACATGTCTGTATGAGGTAAAGTAACTTAACGCTGATCCTTGGAAATAACTGCACCTTGCATGGAACTAACTTTTATGGCGTTTCTTCCATCCCGGACATAAAACAGGTGCTGCATCTGAAAGGAGTGTGGTTTATAAGCGTGCATCGATGCAGACTCGCTGTTGGAGGGCTTTAAAAACCCACTCCCCCTTATGGCTGACTGGTTTGGAACGACACTCCACGCGCACGCACAAATGGATCAAGAGTTGGTAGAGGCAGTGTGTCGGAGCCAGATTGGAGGTGGGTCCTAGTTAACTAGCTTGCAGTCTTCTTCTTTACTGCCTTTATTGTCACATTGCTGCGTTTCTTTGTGTGTTGCCACCACCTGTTGAACAGTGTATGCGTACTGCATCTTGCATCGTCCTGTGTGTTCGTGATGAGACAAACAAAACGAGGACCCATTCATAAAACCTGCTCTGTAGCACCACTAGAGGTCAAAAACACCATCAACACAAGGTAGATATATATCTTTTCATCTCCTTTATGATTATTTCCTGTTCTTGGTGACAGAAAAATTGCAGCAGGTCTGAGGTAGAACTTATTGTAGCCTATCAGGGACAAACGAAAGCATATTCTTATAAATGAGCCAGCTAATTACAACAGAAATATATCACCATGCAGAATCATAATGATGTTACCCTGTGTTGTGATGTTGGTCTGACTCTTGTAGAGTGAAATAATTGTGGTAAATTTTACTTATGCAACGCTTTTCAAGATACTTAAAGACATTTTACATAACAACCTCAATTTTGAGCAGTTTAGACTCTGAGCGGATAAATCCTGTTGATAATAACAGTATTTAACCCCCTGCAGAAACACTGTGGCCATGTGGAGCAGAAGCCTCTTTTAGCAAAGCTTAAAGTAACCTTTAAATAATGTGAAGCTGTAAAGATTTAACATCATCTCGTCTCTTCTGCCTCACAGTTGCACGACCGAGCACCACCCCCCTCTGCTTAATTGTCCCTTTTTCCACTCACTTTTGCACGATTATCTTGTTTTTCTTCTTTTCCTGCTTTTCCCACCCACTTTACGTCCCCTTGAGAAGCTGGCAGCAGACTCTCCGATCCCACCAGCCTCTGCTAGCTGGGAATCTGCTGCCCTTTGGTTTAAATAGCATAACCCTCTGTGTCCCATATTCCATACACAAACAGGAAGTGAGGACCTTCTCGCTGCGGGAGGATGTTGTGAAAGTGTTTATTTTTCACTGAGTTCACAGTTAAGCTGCATTTTAATATACATTTTCTCTGAAATATGAAGAAATCAGCTTGTTCTTAGCCACTCAAAATCTCTAAATAATGATTTTTTTTATTTTGCATGGATGTGATTTAGAAGAGGGGTTTTCCTCATGTTTTCCCATGTTGAGGAAAATCTCAGTGGAGTTTCCTATCTGTTTGTCTCACTTCATGAGAAAATTACTATTTAAATGGCCCCAGTGGGTCATTTCTTCAGTGTTTCCTCTTGTTGGGAATGCTCAGAGTGGGAGTATAATAGGAAATACTTTGATTCCAATCTGTTTCAGCAACTTATACGATCAAGATCATCTACCCTCCTGTCATTTCTCCAAGATCTAAAAACGAAAGAGTGTGAGAAAAACGGAGAGGCCGACGGACCGCCAGGAAAAAAAAAGAAAGAAAAAGATTTGTTTTTATATCAGAGTTGCAAACAATATGTAACACACAATCTCACAGTAGTCTCCCCCTGATCTGGCAAATCTTTCGGAACATTTTTTAGCTCATAGTTTTGTTTTCTGCTTTGTATGAAACAATAAACACAGTCACTGCTGGCACTGACTTTGTTGTCATTGTAGAAAACATAACAGTCCTGAGATCCAGAAGTGGTGGAGGCAATGAACTGGGGTTACCGTACTCAAATGTTAGGAAAGCCAGTGACAGATACAATATATTTTGAGCCTTGAGGTTCTGATATAGCTGAGAGCTTTTTTTTTTTTTTTTTTTTTGAAAATGATTAATGCTGATGTGCAAAACACAAACACAGCCTGCTCACATTCGACGGTTTACATAATCAGCGTCACCGAGAGACCTCATTTCAAAGGCCTCTGCAGAAAAGCTGTGAACTATTTCTCAATGTTGAACCACTCAGAGGGATGACAGATAGATGGTCAGTGGTGCACATCTGGACCAGGAGGTGACAGAGGAAGAGAAGGGTTTATTCCAGCTGCTGTGCAGAGTTTTGGACTCTCAGTTCAGTTGATTGAGGATCCGATCATTATGGTTTATTTTGAATCCGAGGCTACAAATGAGAACAACTATTATTACACAAACTGTGTTTCGTGGTCATTAATATTTTGTTTCAACACATATTAGTGTGGGGGATGTGGGAGTTGTCTTCTAGGAAATTTCAAGTGTCAAACACTTCATTTCTTGCATTCTGGTGAAATTTTCTGCATCAATTTATGCCTCTTCCACACTGATTTGTGGTGGAAATGTTATGGTATTATGGTAGTAAATTGTGAAAAAAATTCTGAGGGGCATTTTCACCATCTCGCACATTTTATAGATAAATCAATTAATACAGATAATGAACAGCAGATTTATTTATATTGAAAATAATTTTGAGTTGCAGCCGTATAAAGGTTATTAAATGCTTTTCATTCTATAGAAAGCTGAAGTCACACCCTGCAGTGCATCCCATGTGACCTGAATTTGGAAAAAATCTGATCAATAGTTTATGGCAAGAGACAAATAATTTTTTGATTCTGTTTGAACTGTGGCACAAATTACACATATTATGTTTGTCATTTTAAAACATAACTTTACAAGTTAAAGCCTGTCAAGTTTGTTGTGGTTTAGTTTTGTGTGAAACCGCTCAGTGAACTACATCTCTTGTCTCACACAATATACATCATCAACACCAGTCTCGCTGCTCCTCGTAATGGTATCAGCGACTTCTTGTGCTTTTATCAGCCGTGTAGAGAAAGAGCGAGTACGACCCGCTGTTGTGTGACTGCATCCTGGTCCAGGCACCGTAACTTTGACATTCTTGACTTGAAAAATATCTTTTAAACTGACAAACGTGTGTGATTCATTCAGTTTGTCTCTCTCTACAGAGCACAGTTCAGATTTTTTCTAAAGTAAGGTCACATGATGGTCCACTAGAGGGGGCGTGACTTAGACTCTCCCACATGTCAAAATGTCAGCTGTGAAAATATCTGTGGTTACTGTAAGTGCTGGAGACTATTTTCATTTGTTTATCATGTAAACATTAGGCAATGTATGATTTTATGATAAGTTATGTGCAGTATAAGAGTATCCAGGTTTCTGATCATCTGTGTGCAAACTAAAGGATAATATACAGTGAGCAGGTCATTATTGTAAAATAAATCCTGACAGGGTGACGCAGGTCACTGATGTGGTCTTATATCATCCTCAAGGGCTTTATTTTACAATAATGACCTGTCCACTGTTCATTATCCCGGTTACTTACCAAATAAAGCCATAATGTGACATAAAATATTAATTTAAAAATAAGTTTCTGCTCCTTCAGAAATAACAGACCACAGAACGCTGTTACTGACCAATCAGAATTGAGTGTGGCTACATGCCACAGTATCCTGGTTCAAGTAGAGTATTCCAGGTAGCATATCTAGGTCTCCCAGGTTTCTGAAACCAGGATAAGACATTTACATATGGAACAGATAACCTGGACACTGGTGCACATGTAAACGTTCTCATGCAATCATCATATCCTGCATAAGACAGATAGGTTCCAAAACATGGATACTAATGTGCATTTAAACACACTCCAATTGTCTTGCTGTACGTTGGCCTGGTGCAGTAACTTCTCACAGTCTTATTGTCACAGTGAGGCTGCCAGGCAACCTGCAGAGAGGCAGGACAGATGTCCTCTAACCCAGTGGTTCCCTGCCACTGCAGGTGACTCAGTGACATGATCCATCACCTGGCTCATGGATGTTAATTTGACCAGCACACAATCAGATATGTGGTGCTGACCAGTCAGTCACCAGTCATGGCTGAAAAGTGGCCGATTCTGGTCAACGACCAGTCTCTTCCAGCTGCACCTGCTTAGCTAGTTAGCGACAAGTTGGGGAAAAAACTGACCCCTTAGCAGCTAAGGAGCCAGATACCCTTCAGGAGTGGATGTAGACCAAAAACAAGCTTAAAGCAGAGTGAATATTGGACCTAAATTCTTTATGTCTGTCTTTGTCTTTCCATAGCAAATTTACATAGTAATACTATGCCCGTTTGATTTGGACCTCTCCTGTCCTCTACTGGCCCAAAAAAACTAGTTCAAAATGTTCAGTTTTACTTGGCAATAACCAGCTACAAATGCTAACAGAAAACGACGCCACAAAGGGCAACAGAACCGGAAGCAGCAAGTTTGACAACAGAGTCAATACGGCAACGAGGTACGTATTTTGAGATCAGCGGGAAAAGGCGTCAATAATCTCCTTCTCTTCTTAAAACATACTTTTATTGGAGATCCTTTCCTGATTTTACCTGAGTTTTAGTTGTTTGTTATTGTTTGTTATTCTCTGAATAGTTTAGTTATATTTGCTTCTTTTAAAACCTGATGATTTTACATCGTGTCTGTTTTAGTTTGCAGTCTTTGTGAAGCACTTTGTAAAGTGGATTTTGAAAAGTGATCTATAAAAAAATGATTATTAACTTTAATATTATTACAGAGGCGCTTTACAGTGGCTCCCACAAGGACTCACCTTCGGAGGCCTGAGGTGGGGCTATGGTCGGTCAGCCCCCAGGTACCAGGAGCCAAACACGGCAAGGAAACCACCCCCATGATGCTGGACTGAGGGCAGACTGGATGCTACAGTTAAGTGTTATTACAGTCAGAATACATTTCTAAGATGGGCTCAAAATACAGACAAAACACACAGGAGTGAAACTTACTAGCAACAAAGCAGGGAAACACAAAATAACAAAAGATGGCTGCGGAGTCTGAGTAAAACAAGTTAGTCTAACAAAGAATAAATCCAAACGAGAGAATTAAAAAAAACAAACTACAAAGAACAAACTAGAAGGTAACCAGACACAAGGCAGGTACACAGTGAGAAACAGGCACAGATGACGACTGAAGCAGGGAACACACACACACACACACACACACACACACACACACACACACACTAAATACACAAAGGACTTATTAACTAATGTTTCACAGGTGAAACTAATTAGGAATTTAAAAAAAAGGGGGGGGGGTAAATAAACAAAGGCAGGAAGTTGTATTCAACAAAGACACACAAGGAAGGCTCCTACAAAATAAAACAGGGAATAAAACCCAAAATCATGACAATTACAAGACAAAACAGGCTAGCAGGTTAGCATGCCAGCTTCAGTAGATTTTTTAAAATGTTTTGAATGGAAATTCTTACATATTGTACCTTTAAACTTAATTTAGCTAGTGGTGATGCACAATAATGACAAAATGTTTTCAGTAGATGATCTGCATGTGCGAGTGGGCCGCCATCTTACATAGTTTGCTGTTATTAGCCTATTTGCCAGCAGCACAATCCATTGTACACAAGCAGCAAGATGCGGCAACACCAGTGAGTTTTTTAAAAATAACTTTAGAAACAACACTATAGCCTAATAAATGTTTTTAAAACTGAGAGAATCAATTTACAAAATTCTACAGTATAAATACAAATTATCTAATATGCTTGTCCACAATGTCTCTTAAAGAATGGGTGTCTTCTTGTGTTTTGGAGATTTCACAGACACCATTATAGACATTTCTATAATTTGGTTTAAATCTAACACTTAATACAAACTGTACATGTAGTTTAATTGTGGAAATTAGAAATATTTGTTGAAGAGACACGTCAATTTCATTGAGAGCTGGTTATCCAAAAACAAGATCGCACTTTCTATAATAGAGACCAAAACATTTATTGAATGGACTTTTATTAAACCTGATATTTCCCCTTTATGATCCTTCTGTAAAAAGGACTTTGAGTACTTTACTCATTTATTTTATGTCTATAGCCTTTCAAATTATTGTTGGACTTTCATAATCTGGGAAACTCATAATCTGGGAATCCCTATTATAGAAAGCATGGTCTTATTTTTGAATGTAGAGCCTAAAAATAATTAAACTGAGCCAGCCTATTAAAATAAGCAATTGTGGCTACTGTGTCATTAATAAAGTTTTTCTTTAAAAACTAGCAGGTCTTGTCGTAGCCTGCTGCTCACACAGAATGGATCACATAGCTGGCTAATAAGCTAATAACAGCAAATTACATTGTTTGTCCAAGTGGTGTTGCCGTAGATAGCTATCCAAGATGGCGTCCCGTTCTCACATGTACAGTAACAGGTCGTGCAGATGGAACAGATCGTGTTCTGACACATCTCCGGTAGCTGTAAAGTAATAACTCAGCCGCTAATGAGACAACTTGTTTACTTCCTCCATTTTCTTAACAACCATCTATTAAATATATGCCTCCTTTTAAAATTCCCTCTTGATAACTACACAGATACAACAGAGCTGATGGAAAATGGCAGCTGTGAAACTGCTTTGGAGTGCAGCTGTGACATCAAATGGAAGCAAAGCATTAAATTGTTATTCATGTCGTCTGCTGGAACAACTGCCTCCACTCTGCAGCTCCGATAAACTCGGTCACTTAAGTGGAAATTCACTTAAAGTCCTCTGAACTGACACAAGCGACTTAACATTTAAATTAACTTAATGCTAATAAAACAATCCATAAACAGGGGTATGTTTGATGCATGTATCAGCGTCGCAGTATATAAGGATTGATTGATTTCCAGCAGACGTTGGAGCTCCTCCGCCCTCCTTCTGTCCTTGTTGGCTCTCACAGCAGGTGTGACAATGTCTGACAAGTGTTAGGGAAAAAAAGGGCAACAGATAAAATGTGGCAACCAAATGGATAACCGCTGCTACCACTCGCTAATAGAGCATTACAGATATTATTGGTTTAAACTTCAATAAAATCCCTCCGTTTAAGAGAAATCCACTTTCATATCATCATGCTGTTGGGGCTGAAAGGCACGGCCACATACATGCACTCGATTAGCTTTAATGTATTCGTGGAGAGGGCTATTTATTGGACAAAGTATTCACGAAACGTCACAAATGTGTCCCGCGCCTCCCTCGCTCAGTGTGTGGGTGAAAAAGCTTCAAAGTTTCCTGGGTCCTCCAAATGGATGTTTGGCTGTACCACAGAGGACACGGAGAACACAAGCTAAGTGCTTTAGCAGCGGGTGACGCTAACGCGGTAGGACAGGCTCAGTGTGGCGTGAAGCAGAAGAGTGCTGTGCGAGGTGACTTATGGGACAATGGGGCCGCTTTTCGCAAATAAAACATGAGGCTTATCCAGAGCCTCTGAGCTATACAGTCTCGGTTTCTGTCAGGTGTTTGTGGGGAGGAAGAGAGGGGGCAAAAATCTGATTTAATGCTCCTGAACTGTTTGGATTATCTGCTGGACACAATGAAGGGTAATTCAGTGCAATATATTGTTGTTTTCGTAATCCTATTAACCCCTTAACATCCAGTTTTCCACTTTTATTTCCTCTTCTGTAGCTTAAATGTTGTTAAAACCATCTGATACTGCATATTTATATTTTTATCTTTGGAAACTTAGGGATTTGCACTAGAATATGATATGAGGTTCTGTGGTTTGAACAGTGTTTGACAGACCTACCAAAAATACATATTTGGCCTGTAGATAGTTTTGATATGAGTGTCCGAATTTTGGAGGTGCCTGCCTTTGATGGTACTCATGTAGGAACTATTTTCTATCTGCCAAACTACCCCGACCTTCACGGTGCAGAAGGAAGTGTGCATCTACTCATGGACGAGAGGCTCGTGTTTGCGACAGCGCCGGATGTAAACGTTAATGGCGTCCTCCTTGGCTGAGCTGTGACGTTAGCATCACTGAGCCAGCTAGCGTGGTTATGTTTCTGCTTACAGTGATGAGAAAATAAGAAGTCTGGTAAAATGTCACAAGAACATCTGTATCTTTGTTAATGTCCTCAAAGTAAAACAGACTCGAATGCAGGAGGATTAAAAGGAGCAGATCAAGATCAAGACTCCGAGATGAATCTAATTGGTTATGAGCTAATTAACAATATTTCCCCTCATCTTTGGCTTTTGTTTTATCTTATTTTGAAATATGAAATAGTTTCACCCCTTCATGCCTTTAAAAATGATTAAAATCAAGCAATCTTAGAAGAGAAAATCATTATTTTATTCCGACAGAAGCAACCTGTGACAAGTGGTTGCAAGTGATATTTTGTGTATTAAGGGGTGACGAGTGAGTGTGAGGAACGAATAAATAAAAATAGGTAGTTAAGTACCACTTAGTTTTGTGTGAAACTACTTAGTGAACTACATCGCTCGTTTTATATTTCGCCAACACCATCATGGCCGTCGCCTTGGCGAGTTTTATCCAATGGTGCTTTTATCAGCCAGGAAGTGAAAGAAACTCACGGTCACTGTAGCTCGCGCTGGCGCTGGGTAACTTATGTGGTGTGGAAATTATGACGTGACTTTTAGATGTGCAGTCTCTCTAATCACACATTTTTGTATTTAACAGTTTTTACAACAAGCTGTAACTTTTTTCATATGCAAAATTATCTTTTAAAGGTGCAGGAATCGGTTCTGGAGAATGATAGTTAAGTGTTGAGTCTCTTTGCGGTTGTCAAGTGCTGACGTTTTGGGAATGAGACTCACAATCTTGCTGACCTGTGATTGTCCAAAGTCTCTCATCACAGGCTAGAGTTTGTAAAGGCTGAGCAAAATAAACCGCCTACCCCAACTTTAAAACATCATATGTGTAGTTCATGGCATAATTCAAACTGGATCAAAAATGTGTTAGCTACCAAACTTTTTTTTTCCTTTTCAAAATAATGTCCCATGGCGGTCCGCCTGAATGGGAGGGACTTCACTTCCCTACTTAGTCTTAACAATCCACTATGCATCTACAGTATTTCCAAACTGGCATGACTTTGAGACGTGGGACCAGTTGTGATGTAACAGCAGAAGACAGTCAGCCACCCAGCAGGTCCATAAAAAAAAGAAACTGTTCTCCCGTTTCTTCAATTAATGAGAAGCAGCAGCGATTTGACTCCTAAAAGACACCGACGCTCTGAAGCAATCCTTTTAGTCTAAAAAAAAAAAAGTAAACATCTCTTGATAATTTCAACTGTAAAACTTTCGGCCCTCAATTATGTAAAGCCTGCATGTCGACACTCAGAGAGAAGAGGAATGTGAATTTAGCTCCAAACAACGTCGAGAGTTCCTTCAAATCCAGCCGAAGAGACGTATAAATAAGACATACTGTGGTTCACGCAGTGCATCCGCACAAAGCTATCTTTGGCAGTGAAAGATGGCAGTGACATCTTTGGGCATAAAAGGTGCAGAGCTTCAGTGACTCATTTTTGCTTTTTAACCCTTTCCATGCCGGTGCTCCATATTTCTCTCAACCATTTTTAAGGAACACTTTATTCAAACTGAACAGACAAAAAAACTTTAAACAATGGGAAATTCAAGAAACAAAGAAAATAACTTCAATGCTTCATGAAATATGTACTGTGTATTTAAAAAAGTGCATCAAAATAATAAAGAACAAAATGAATAAATATGGAGTATATTTAACATGTTGAGGTATAAAACTCAGTTGCAAATGAAAAGGTCTGTTAACTGATTGTGAGAAGTTTCAAGGATTTTTAATGTGGCTAACATATATGTTTAATTTGAGACTTTATCTATCTTAAATTTCAAATTTCTCATAAGCTGCAAGCTCTCCAATCTGAGAGAACTGTATACATGTGCTGGAGGTAAATCACCAGATTTCCCCTCTTTCACAGTGATCTTCCTACCCAACATTAAGGTCGGGTGAATCCAGTCTGCACGATGTGTAAGGAGTTTTCTTGGTGGTGATAAATACCTCAGAGCATATAAGGAATATCTTGTACATTTTCATGAAGAGAGCACCTTAAAGTCCACATTTCTGCTTTTCTGGACAGTTGCATTAAAGACTTGTGGGAAGAAATATAAAGAGATGGCACGACATGTAATGAACGTATATATATAAAAACATTTTTCAGGCTGCCAATTTTAGCAAATGTGACTGTTTTAGTGATTTTTATGAGAGCTGATACAAAAAAAACACTTTTCTGACATTGTTTTAGCATGTAATGGGAATAATTTGCCTTTGTCTCAAGCAAGAGCCTGATTTACAGCTTAGAAAAGTCTCATTATTTTAGAGTTTCATGTTATACCGTGATGTAAGAACTGACGGTTATCATATTAGGTAAATTTGCTTTTCTGTAGTATTGAATTCCACCATGTTAGTGTTATTAAAATAGATGTAAGACTAATATTTTGTGCAATTATAATAAGGAATTCATTTAACAAATAAAAACCCTTCTGTTTTCATTCCTTTAAGAGTCACTGTAACTTATAATATTAATAATAACAGGCTAACTGTGTAATAGCTTTCTGTATATACAGTGAAACTGTAATACCTCATATCATTGCAACCCTAATTAAGACATACATTTGGCAAACAGAGCTGGATTAAATGTTGAAATCATAATCCTGGTATTAATAATAATATTTACTGATATCAACATATTTATGCAATTATTAAATAACCAAACTAACATTTAAAGTAAACTGTATTTAAACTGTTATTCATTACAAGACATCAAACTCTTTATATGTAAAAGCACAAAAAACTCCTTGTCAGGTTTCAACTGCTCCAATTCAGACAGCACAAATTTTGATAACATGATTATATAATTATGAAATCAATAAAGGTAATATATGGAATCGCCCTTTCCTACCAAAGCTGAGAAAGACGCGGCTTTAGGATCATATCATGTGCATAACTGTGTCTTTGTTGAGTAAACTGTGAGGAGAGTGGATGAGGTTTTAGTCCTGAATCCGTGGACAAAGATGGCAGCCTCCTGTGCATTAATGGTGCAGACTGTACAAACCATATGTGCTGAATAAATTAATGAAAACTCAGGAGCACAGAGTCAATATTTCATAGGCAGCGAGTGTTACTAAAACGACAAACAGAGCGTATAATATATGTTGTTCCTTAACGTTCTCAAAAGTATAATACAGCTGCTGACTGAGGGAAGCATACAGGGAAAAATCTCTGCATATGTACCGTGTTCCTCGCTATGAAATATAGATATTTACCATTTCAATTTAAAGTTTATTGCCCCCAAGGAGAAATGTACTGCACAGAACATAAAACATGACACAAAAATCAGATAAGAAAAATATGTAAAATCTGCTACAAGACATGATAACATAAAACTTTAAGTACATCCTGATCCAACACAGTTATTAATGGTTCAAACAACATGATCCTCATCACCCACCTGACCTTTATTATTATTTATTATATTTATTAAACTCTGTCAAAACCACAAGGAGCAGGCAGATTAAACACCAGCACTCTGGCTCCTGAAAGACGTCTCCATCTTCCCTTAAACTTACAAATTTATGTCATTTTAAAATTCAACTTTATTGAGAATTTCTCATATTCAGGCAGATTTGGCCTCATTAAATCATTTTGAGTTATCATAATTTTAAAACTGGCAACTGGACAAGTTGCTATTTCTCATGATTTCACTGAGGGCTCTTTTATTATCGATTAATCTGCTGATTATTACCTACAAGAACTGATTAAGTAATTGTTCTGTAAAACTGTCTTGTTGCTGAAACACTCCAAATCCCAAAGTTTGCAATGATATAAACAGAGAAAACCAGTAAATATGTTCATTTTAAAAGCTGAAACCATTTTTGACATTTTCTTTTGAAAAATTACATAACTGATTAATTGACTATTTGTCTTGTCTTGTTTTGTGAAACCAGCAGTCCAAATCCCAATGAAATTCAATTTACAATGATATAAAACAGAGAAAAGCATCAAATATGTTAATTTGAGAAGCTGAAACCACTAAATGTTTGACATTTTATTCTTTAAAATGCCCTAAATGATTAATTGATTATTTGTCTTGTTGTAAAAGCATCATGTTTTGTCTGAAAAACAGTTCAAATCCCAAAGTTTGCAATGATATAAAACCGAGAAAAGCTACAATAATGATCATTTGAGAAGCTGGAACCAGCAAATTTTGACATTTTATTTTTTGAAAAATGACCTAAATGGCTCATATTTTATTTGTCTTGCTGTAAAAATGACTTGTTTTATACGTCCAACAGTCCAAATCCCAAAGATACTCAGCTTATCATTATAAAAAAAACAAAGAAAATGTTGTGTTCATGTGAGAAGCTGGAACCAGTGAATGTCTGATATTTTAGTCTGGAAAAATGACCTGATTATCAATCACAATCAATCAACTAAACTACAGTTTCAACACTGATTTCTCTTCATGACTTTCAAGATTTTTGACAGCTGCTTATAGCTGCAGTCGATGCTTTAGTCTATATAAAATTCCTGCTGTGGTTGAAATACAATGACAGATCACTGACCAACACTGAGATAAAAATACAGATTTTTCACTGTTTAATGTCTCGTTTGTCACTGAAACTTTGCCCTAATATTTGTTTTTGCATCTGTGGATCCGTCTTCCTCTCTAAAGGTATGTGTGTATATATATATTTTTACCAGTTGGGTTCAGTGAGTACAGACGCACAGTGAAAACACAGTCGAGCGTCACTATTTTTAGATCAAATCAGTGAAGAAGTACAGCGAGAATACGTCCGTCTCACCGCCCACCTCCACCACCCATCCCCGGCCGCCCCCTCCTCACCCTGCAGGCCTGATTGTGTTCCTATACAAAGTCAGGAAACTGTCTGGCCTTTGAGAGCTGCCTTGTTGTGAGGAAACGCACTGCATGCTGGGCTCACGTCCAGGGCCGAGCAGCTCCAACACACAGCACAGGCCCCCGTGTCTCCACCCACCACGCCACTATTACATCAGCCGCCGTCCAAGTGATTAACACCCGCACACATGCATGATTTATTATTATTATTATTATTATTATTATTATCAGTAGTAGTAGTGCTGTATTGATTTATATTTAAGATAGATAGATAGATAGATAGATAGATAGATAGATAGATAGATAGATAGATAGATAGATATGGATATAATATTGATATTACCCAGCCCTAACAGACAGATACTTTATTAATAGATTGAAATAAATATTTTATATTACTGTTAACAAGGTTTATCAACTCATTAATTTAGTAACTAAGTGCACATCAAATCAAATCACAGTTATATTTAAAATAAATTATTTTGTTCTGTGTGTGTGTGTAAGTTTGCTTGTAAAAAGGTTACATCACAGTTGGCTGTGGATTATCAGGATGAAATCAAATAACTCTACAATATATTGAAGTACTAAACATATCAGCAAAATAGGGAAATTGTAACAAAATTCTCACAAAAAACTACAAAATGTCATAATTAAAATAAAAAACCCTCAACTTTGCACACGTGTTTAATGTATATAATGTAAAATAATTCATATTTAGTATGTCTGTAGAGTAGTTTAGTGCATTCTGTATTTGTGTCTATTCTATAGATATTTATCTTATTATCTAGGGTATGTTATCTGTCTATCTATCTTAGAACTGTGACAATCAATTAATCGATCATAAATTGACTATTAAATGTGTCACCAGCTGTTCGAGTTATTTTGAGTTCTGACTTCGATCTATATATCTATCTATCTATCTATCTATCTATCTATCTATCTATCTATCTATCTATCTATCTATCTCAGCCACGATGTTTAAATTGGATAAAACATTAAATTATAACCTTTAAGTCTTTGTTGTGTTTTTTATGTAGAGAACATTTTGTGTTAAATGAAATAATCTTGCTTTAAATTGTCCTCTTAACCTGAAATTTTGGTTATTAAGGATGAAATAAAACATTTAGCTGTAACTCAATGTGCTATTAAAATAAAATAAAAAATAAAATAGCTTTGAATTGAATTAACCTTTAAATAGCCCATATTTCTTTTGTTATTAAAGATGAAATAAAATTAAATTAAAAATAAACAGAAATGAATTAAATGTGTTATCAGTGCAAAGTCACGCCTTAAGTAATTAACTGTCAGAGCAACTACAAAAAAGCCAATATTACTGGAAAATTATTGCTATTTTTACTTTTTTATTATTTTTGTGAGGTGAAGAGAGTCAGGCTACAGTACAGTTAAAAACAAAATAAAAAATATAATTAATATAGTACCATAGATAAATAACAATAGTGTAATTTTTATTCTAAGTTAATCTAAATGGTAGAGTTTTGGGCTAAATGATCATTGGCTGTGCGGCTCCCATAGAAACGGTGATGATGTAGCGGCGGAGGGGCCGGGTCTTCCTGCAACAGCTGAGGCGGATCTGCAGCTTGATTACGGCTCACAGCGGACTCCAACATAATTGATGACCTAATTGAAAAGCAGGAGGAGGAGGAGGAGGAGAGGAGGTGGATGAGAGAGAGAGAGAGAGAGAGAGAGGGAGAGAGAGAAAGGGGAGGAGGAGGGTGGGGGGGGACTCACTCGCGGACAGGAGGAGAGAAAGAGACGCTCCAATGAGAAAAGTTTACTTGTTCTTCCCCCGCGCACACAGTCCCACAGCTGAGGGCATTGATGTGAGCGCAGAGGCTTCCACAGTTTTTTACGCGCACTTCTTTCCCCCCATCTTTCACCCTCACACACGGAGCACCAATCCACCTTCTCACCTTTAGTTTAGCGCTGTTTCTTTTCTTTCCTTTTCCTCCCTTTTATGAATGATTCTCTCTCGCAGTACTTCTAAGATATCCTCGGATACCTCCTCCTCCTCCTCTTCCTCCTCCTCGTCGTCGTCCGCCGCCGCCGCCGCACGTCCTCACCTCGGCACATCTTCTCTCCTCAAGTTCAGACGCCACCAGGACTTTCACTGCAGCTTCAGACGCACTTGGGGGAAATATCACTCGACGAAGAAAGACTTGATACTGTGCGCAGCAGCAGCCGCAGCAGCAGCCGCTGAGGAGGACAACATGAGCCTAAAAACTGACGCAGAGCCCAATAACAACGTCTCCATCGAGGAGGAGGTGAGTTTACTCCAAGTTTGATTTCTGCGCTGCTCCGGACTTTGACCCGCTGGGTTCATGTTCATGTTCATGTTCACGTTCACTGGCAGCGCGAGAAAACTTAAGTTTCCGGCCGCAAACTCAAACTCCTCTAAGTTAAGCTCGCAATGTTGTGAGTTTGGTGAAATATCATTAGCTCAAAGTGGGTTTTTTTCCGCTCTCCACCGAAGTCTTGAGGCAGTTTCTAAAAAGTTAAAAGCCAATTTCAAGGGGCGAAACCGAAGTTACCACATGAGACAGAAAGATCTTCTAAAATGTTATTTCAACATGCGTTCTTTCTTATTCCTAAAACTTGCACCGACGTCTCGGTTTTTACGGATTATAAGCAGGTGTGGAACAAATACAGCGAATATCCACTAAAATTAACCAATTAGCTGATAACTGTGATTTCTCGCGGGTTTTTAAATATGTTTGAAGACCTAATTGTCTTTACTTAATATGGTTTGTTTGTGAGCTGTGCTGCAAAAAAGGGTCATGAGGTTTTATGTTGGCTTCAAGTGTCAAATCTGAAATTAAAGGTAAAAAAACACTTTAAATGAGTGACCTGTCTGGATTAGCAAAGGAAAATTATTCCATAAATTAAACATACGATATAGTGAAAAATAATAATATTGCAGTGATTTTTACAGATATTGCAAATGTCACATATTTAATTTTCACTGAAAAAATAAAAAATAAAATCATGATGATGTGACATTTGTTGGTGTCTGTACCAAACAAACATGTTTTCTTACATCTGATGATCTAGGCCAGGACATCTCTATAAATGCAGCTTCTGTGATTTTGATATTGCACTTGCACCATATTTTGATAATATTCAATCAATCGTGCAGCCATATGGTTTTCACAATATCCATTGTTTTGCTGTTCTTTAAAAGCTCTTTTTCCTCAGAATCCACAGTTTATTGCAGTGACTTTAGCTGCAATTGTTTGCATTCAGGTGGCAAACAAAATAAGATTTGTGTCACTGCAGCTGTGTAATCTCTGCACCTCTACTTCTGATTTGTTAAGAGGCTCCAAGTCATTACGAAACTGAAACCTAAAATAAATGTTACAACAGAACTGTGCAGGATGTTTTCTTTAATGTTAGGGCTGCACAATTTATAATTGATATTATCGATATTATCATGCAGTGTCCAAATCACAGAAGCTGCAGGGTTTTTTTCGATGAAGGTGAAATGTGTGTCAAAGCAGCATTACAGTGACGTCCTGGCCTATAAATCTTTGTCCTCTAGATGCAAGAAAACATGTTTGTTTGGTACAGACAAACAAATGTCATGTCATCATGATTTTAATAATTGTTTTGTTTTTTTTCAGTCAGAATGAAAATTGTGATGCAACATTCCAACTAATTATGAATTTTATGACAGTGACATTATCTGTCAGCATAATCATGGTATGATATTTTTTTTACTATATTGTGCCCACTTAATGTTTTTTAATGTAAAACTATGTCATTGTTTTGTTTATCTGTGCTTATGTGCTTTAGTATGTTTTCTTTAATGCTTTTTTGAAAAATTTGCCACCAACCTGCCAGATACTGCAGACGACAGTTAACCTTTGTGGCAAAATCTGGCATCATGGACTTAAATACTCATGTTAACGAATGTGCATTGTCCCTTCTTAAATAAAGACCAAATTCTAAACCCAACTGAAAAAAATCCTAATTAATTTGATTTATTTACGCAATAAATCAGAGCAGCAGAAACACCACAGTAAAGGAAGAAGAAGCAAACTGTGCAGGTGAAAACAAAAACAAACCGTAGAGGCTTCAAGAAGGAATCTCACTTTAATAATATTGTATGTAAACAAGTACAAAAATGATGTAATCAACAAAAGTGAGCAAACAAACATAAAATAAGCAACATAAACCTGATGCAGTGTGTGTGTGTTAGCGTGAGTGTGTATATGAGTGTGTACACACATGCATGTGAGTGTGTGGTCGTACAGAACAGAGCTGCAACAATGAGTCTTAGTTGACAACTTTTAAAATATCTTCAACTATTTTGATAATCGATTAATCAATTTGAGTAAATTTTTTTAGTAGCTTCTTAAATGTGAATATTTCCTGGTTTCTCTACTCCTCCCTGACACTAAACTGAATATATTTGAGCTGTGGACAAAACGAGACATTTGAGGGCATCATCTTTGGTTTTTGGAAGCACTGATTATGATTTTTCACCTTTTCATTCATCTTTTTTTTAGATCAAACTTTGAATTGATTAATCAAGAAAATAATCAACAGATAAATCGACAATGAAAATAATCAGTGCTTGCAGCTCTAGTGCAGAAGCACCGTGTTTAGTTACCTTCTTAGAAGAGAGAGGTCAATTATTGTCAGATATTTTCATTTTTGGCAGTTTGGATCATCAGACAGGTCTACAACCTGTATTTAAAATTTTAGAGTGAAGAAGATTGAGATGCATTTTTAATATAACTGCTCCGTACCTGTGCATCTATTAAAACCAACAATATTTAAATCATATGAAGTGAATTGCCTCCAAAATGACCCGTGTTGACCTGTTAAAGCTGCCTCTCCTCAGTTGTGTGTGGCCAGCTATATTTCCTCTTTAATGACTCCTTATGGAGCGACACTGAGGGGAGCGCTGGGCCTTTTGTTGGTCCTCCTTTGTTCCTATTATCTTACAACAAAGCCACAGGAGGCTACTTGACTTTTCTTTTAGCCTCATTTGCTCATGTATTTTTCTCCTCCTTGTAATCGAGGGCAAAGATTAAACAAACAGGCCATAAATTTATTTAAAAGCCAAACAGCCTGTGTTTAGGCCTATTAAATCAAAGATTCAGAGTCTTGTTTGTCAATCAGTTTTTCCTCCTTTTATAAATTCACCTAAATATGAAGATTTTATTTAAAAATTATACGGACACACTCGCTCAGTCAAAGAGAAGCCGGTGGACAAATGAAAACATCTCCATTGAGTTTGTGTCCAGCTGCGTCGGCCTTGAATATCTGTATGTGCGGACTTGTAAAGGGCTGAGAATCGCTGCTGTGCGGCACCTGAAAAATGCCGGAGGGCCGGCAGGGTTGGGGCCGCAGGTCAGAGGAAGGAAATGGTGTCACGCTGTGCACTGTTGTCCAGTGCTGTTCGTCTGGCAGCCCCATTGTACTCGGGGCCTCCCCACCGGCTGGGAACTAATGGGCCTCGCACCGCACACTTTTTTTTTTTCTTTTTTTTTTAAATTTCCCCGGCCACACTGATCTGTACACACACAGCATCGGTGCTCAGTGTCTGGTCAACTCACGTCCAGGGGTCCTTGAAGGAGATCTAGGGGGTCGCCATTAGGATTAAGAGCGTCTTATTAGGGCTGCAACTAACAGTTATTTTTATTATGGATTGATCTGAAGATTATTTTCATGATTAATACTTAAATGATATATATGATGGCCAGAAATTGTGAAAAATGCTTGTCCCAATTTCCCAGAGCGCAAAATGACGTCTTTTAAATCACTTCTTTTGTCCAAAACCCCAAAACCTTTCATTTACTGTCATAAATGACAAGAAAAGCAGCAAATCCTCATATTTAAGAAGCTGAAACCAGCAGATGTTTGACATTTTTGAGTGAAAAATGTCTGAAATGGTTAATCGGTCATCAAAATAGATGGCAATAAATTTTATTTTCATGAGTTAATCAACAAATCCTTGCAGCTCTACATCTTGTTTAGCTTGTAACATGTTGAAGGAATAACAGGATGCAGCAAATTTACTGTTTTTATTCATTCATGGAGTACCGTTCAGATGTTAGGATGTTAAATATTAAATCCTAAGGGATTTCTTTTAAAATAGTTCCATTGTGTGGTCTGTTTGGGTCATGAGAGCTTAAAACAGAAGTTCCCAACCTGAGGGTCAGGAACCAGCTAAGAGGTCAGTTGATAAATATGAGGGGTCATGAGTTGGTTAAAAGAAGAGTAAAGAATGGAAACGATGACATACCAGCATCATTAAAGTATTAAAGTGAAGTACTTCATTTTATGGTTGTGAAATTTTATCAATATATGGCCAATATCCAAATCACAGAGGCTGCATTTTTATTATGAAGGTAAAATGTGACAAAACAGCATGTAGAGCTGCAGAGATGATCAGGCCTATAAATCTTGTTCTCCAGATTTAAGAAACATGTTTGTGTGGTACAGTCCGTAACAAATCTCTTCTTTCTTTTTTTTTCCAGTGAAAATGAAAATTGTAATGCAAAATTGATCATTCACACTAATCAGGAATCTGTCAAAAATAACCTCAATATTGCTTTTTTGTACCATATCCTGCAGCTCTATTTCATTTTATACTTTTTTTTCTACTTCATTCGATATCATCATGTGAACTGAAGCAGTCCTGAAGTAATCCTCCTGTGTTTTATGCATTTATTTCATCAGATGCCACAGGTGTGTAGTATAGTCGTATATATTGCGTTTTGGTGGCACCGCAGCACACTGACAGACTGACTGTATGAGTTATAGCTGCTGCGGTAGAAGGCCAATCACATGCTGCACTAAAAGGTTTGGTTTTAAGGGGCACAGGCTGAAAATGTTGGGAATCAGTGGCTTAAATTTTCAGTGCCATTCCCAGTTAAATACTGACTTTTTAGGAAATGAGACTCAACAGTCTTACAGGCCTGTGATTGGCCGATGACTCTCCCATCACATGCTCGATTTTCTGAAGCCTAAAAATAGAGCCAAGGCGAGAAGCAGCAGTCCAGTTTGCACCAGCATTACTTTATACTTAAAGATTATTATGGAATTTTTGGCCGATAACACCAAAAATAAACTGCAAACCCCAGCTGGTCAGGACTCCAGTAACACTCCTGCGACCAGCGCTTTTCAAATTTTGGCGTTAACCACAGTTAAAGCTGACTAGTGAGCCGATTTAACTTAGGACCTTTTTACATGTGAATTCATGTGTCTCAACTGTCATTGGTGCGGTCCTTTTTATCTTAAACTTTTAGGAATAAACCAGTTTTCTGTTTATTTATATTCTCATATTCCAGGACCTGATGACCATGATCGTACACTGCATGAACAGTTGTGAGGAAAGTTCCCCCAGATTCATGTGTGTGTTGGCTATTAAAGGAGGAATGAAAGAAGTTGGGAACATGGCCAAGCCTTTATACATACATATATTTTTGGTGCAGCTCTCAGCTCTTATCCCACATGCGGCTGCTCTTTCAAGGAAATGGAGATAAGACCCTGAAATATTAGTCAGATTCAAATCAACTTTATTATCCCACATGGGGAAATTAATTTGACAGACTGACGCATCAGAATCTGCAGTAAGAAACACAGTAAGACCACAGCCTGATCATAACAAAACATATCGATCACTTCCAGCTGACCAGTTGCAGTTTTTGCTTTTTGCATGCAGGTACGAACGCTGTTTGTCAGTGGCCTACCAGTCGATATCAAACCACGGGAACTTTACCTTCTCTTCAGACCTTTTAAGGTAAGTTACAGCCAGAGGAAAGCTGCACATTTTGTGTTTTGGGGGTTATACAGATGGAACATACCTGACTTGTCACCTTTCTTAGAAATAAAACAAAGGTAGCTGCAGGGAGAAGAGTCTTGTAAACTCTTTTTTTTTTTTTTTTTTTTTTAGAGTTTAAACACTTTATTGAATAGCGTGCAGGTGATCTTTTTGAACCCTTTTCTTTCATGCTGCAGTAACATTCCCGCCTGTAGCATTTGACGCTTCAGCTCACACAGTAGCAAGTTTGAGTCAAACAATCCCCCCTGTTAATGGAAGTCCAGCAGATATTTGCATATATGGAAATGAGGCCACATCATTGTTTGTCCACTGCTCTCTTGTTTTTTTTTTTTTTTTTGACTGGACCCCAGTTCCATAAACACCCCTCCCACTCGCGTCCTAACTAACTAACCAAATTGGAAGTGGTATCCCTCGCACATGGATGAGCTTGTGGAATGTGTAAATGAGTAGCCCTTGCGATTGGCCAACCAACCCTCTCCGTGACCCAGCTCGCCCACCGTGTAGGGAAATCTTTATTTCCTCTCATAACATTCGAGAGATTGTAAAACCACTGAAATGTTTTGTTTGCGTAAGTCATTGTACACTTTTGCTTCTTGGCCCTTTTTGCTTCTGCACAAGGCAAACACAGCAGAGTGTGTGGAAATGAGGTTAAATAATGATTCACTGAGGGTTTATGTCAATGTTAGATCCAAATTAACACATTAACAAAATGTTTTTGAGAGAAGCCTCTTAATACTCTACCTCTTTGTTTTCTCCTGAAGCTAAATCTGGTTTGGATTGTTGCTAAGGATTTATCACAACCAGTGAAAGTTGTTTAATTTTCCATGGTTGTAAATCAGGATCAGGAGAGATCCCATCTATCAATACTCTTGTCTGGCAAAATTCCCCTTCGTTTCTCAGGAATTTGCTCCTGCTTTAACCAACCCCTGTGCTGTGTTTTGCTTAAAACTAGTGGCTTTATTTGGAAGTCATGCTTAATCTCTGCTTAAACTAGTGCAAAAGATATCTGATAACATGTTCTCTCCCCTTTTTTAAACTAAACAGTCTTCATTTTGCTATTTTTAGTTTTAAGGATCAAGTTAACTCTGTTTTTAAAAGTGTATTTGCTGGAAATGTGCATGTTTTGCCTTATTTTACCAAACCATATCGAAGTACAACACTGTCACAGCAGGATGCGAGATGGCCCGCTCCTGAGCTCAAAGTGAAGGTGCACACAAGCAGGTTGCTCTTGATATAGCGAGAAGTGTTCATGCCTGACTTCCTGCATGTGACTCCTGGGTGGATAATTGGCTATCTTTCTTCCCCGCAGGGTTATGAAGGGTCACTGATTAAGTTAACATCAAAACAGGTGAGATTCCTTCCATCAGTGGGAGCAGCTGCTTTAATGTTATACTAAAATACTAAACACATGGCCAGGCTGTCTTTGCAACGTCACCATTGGATAAAGAATTAAAGGTCCAGTGTGTAAGATTTACAGGGATTTACCTGCAGAATATGACAGAAATGGAATCTACACTAATGAAAACAAATAAGAAATGTTGTTGTTACCTCAGAATGAGCCTTCGTCCATGGAGGCTGCCATGTTTTTACGGCAGCCCAGAACGGACAAACCAAACGGACTGTAGATACGTTTTGTGCAACACTGACGGCCACCATAGGTTCCCACACCAGACGCATGAGCCAAATCCAGCCCTTTAACAACCTCAATTAACTTGCCAGCACTCTAAGTTTATGGATGTTTATATAGTTTAATAGAAGATCATCATTTTATTAGTGGGGCAAGAAGCCCCTTCATTTGTTATGTTAAGCACAGATTTATTTCAGAGTCAAACTGAAAGAAAGAATATGTTAAATGCATGATTGTGTTTATTAAAGCTATAATTTGTAATATTTCTGCATTAAAATGTCTAAAAAATGTCAGACCTGTGTTTATATTTTGAGTTGCGTTCTTAAATTATCCCAAATGTTTCCAACAATTTTGAAACCCAGAGTTATTCATAATTTATTCAAAGTAACTGCGTGTTTCCTTCTAGCGCAGGGATCGGCGACCTTTACCATCAAAAGAAATAGCTATCCTAAGGAGGCTCAAGACTAGCCGTGCACAAAATTTAGAGGAGAAGCCCCTGAGCTGTAGATGTAGGCTTTGACCACATTGAAGAATGCATGAATCACTTTAGGCCTACAACAATAAGAGAAAAATAAAATTTTGATAAAAGAACCATTACTCATTTCTTTGTAAAAGCCACAGACGGCCACCGGAGAGGAGCAGAAGGGTCGCATTGCTCACTCCTGTTTTAGCCACTAGCTTGTTTAACTTCCAGGAAAATACGTGATGCGTCGAATATGCCAGAGTGAGGAAGGAAGTCAGCGAATGTGACTAAACATAACTTGTTTAAAAAAAAAAAAAAAAGATATTAATAGTGATAACATTACCTCATTCATGAACATGATTTCTGCTTGAGTCATATCAGATTTTCGTCAGCTATTAACACTGAAGACAACAACTCCCATGATCCCACACTACTTCCTAAACGTCATCAAACTTTTTTGTTATTATTTTAATGTGAGAGAGGTCCCTATCAGCAGAACTTAACATATTGTGTGTTTAAAACAACAAGCTACTTCTAATGTAGGATTACAGAGATGCACTGTCTTATGTACTTTTGTACATAATGTTCATTTGCTATTCAAAAAATTAAAAGGTGCATTGTTTTATACAGTTTAATTTTAAATTTTACAGGTCAGACAGAGAAAATGTAAACGTCCAGCCCACTTTTTCAATCTGTCCCTTCTAAAAAAGTAAATGAATACACCTGTCCTACATGCTTGGAAGGGGAGGGTGAGGGGAGATGCAATCTGCAGCCTCACCACTAGATTCCACCAAATCCTACACACTGGTCCTTTAAAAGAAATGCTCAACTGTCCTCTTTTTCTTGCTGATTTGCTTGATCAAAGGATTTTCTATCACAGCATGAATATTATGATATTAAAGCTACTACAAGGAACTTCTCTATTTTGCTGATTTTGGAGGCCCCTGTGGACAAAAGTGGTAGTGTTTCCTCTGCCGTAACCACAAAGTAAAACATCAAAAATATATTTATTTAAATAAAAATCTCCTCCTGCTTCTTTTTAACTGTCTAATGTACAACTCACTGTAATCTTTGCTTATGAAAATGTAAACACAGGTTTGTTTAATCTGATTTAAGGAGAATCTGACATGATGGCAGACATTAAAAAATAACTACACAGAAATGGTTGATCTTCTCGCAGATGGTCTATTAACTCAGCATTAAATTAAGACGGTTTCATAACCAGTTAAAATTCCTTGTAGTAGCTTTAAAATACCTAAATCATCAATGTAATATTTGACAAAATGCGTGTTGAGGTGGTTGGCATCAGTCGTCACAGTGTGTTTCTTCCCTTTTTTACCTTCCAGCCTGTCGGGTTTGTAACCTTTGACAGTCGGTCTGGAGCTGAAGCTGCGAAAAACGCACTAAATGTAAGCATTGCCTTGTTTTTTATCGATTTATTTCCTCTCTTTGAGTCTGTTACTGTTTCATTTCCCCTTTTATCTCCTTTTTAAAATATGTTGCTTTGTATTTGTTCTAACCTTTTATGTTTAAACCTGGAAAAAAAAGTGATTGGGAGTTTAAAAAAAATTCTTCTTTCCCATTAAATTTCTCAAAGCCAACCCATTTTGTCTTTTACAATTCAATGGCAGGGCCATTTTTGGAAAGAGGCCAGAATCCCGTAGCCTTACGGTAGTTTACTTTGACCTTGATACACATCCCTTCTTAGTCTGGTATAGCTTTCCTTATTTTGCATATCACTGCTTTTACTGTATTACTTGTTCTCTAGCCACATGTCGTAGTGTTATTTGGACACATCTTCAGTAGTGTAACCTTCTTATTTTGTCACCCAGTAGCCCACATTGGCAGTATCTAACACTTCTCTCTCATAGCCTATAGCCTTCCTTATGAGCATCACCTCTTAGACACACCAGCAGTCACACACACAGACACACACATACACCAAAATACTACTCACCTGCATGTGGGCACAACGCTTAGGGCACAAGAACACAAGCAGGGTTAAACCACCTGAAAGGAAATTACACTCAAAAGTCTTGTCATCGGCCCCTTTTCCTCGTCTCCTCCTCCTCGTGGCTCGTGCAGCGCGGCGACGGGGGTGAACTCCTCCTCCTCCTCCTCCTCCTCCAGTCGCCTGTGCTCTTGATGTCGTCACGAGGAGAAAGAGATGCAAGCGTGTTGAAATATTTCAAGAGTGTATCCTTCAGTCTGCCCTTTCCTGCGAAGATTTTTATGAGCAGTTTTAGTCGAGTGAAAACAGGAGAAGGGAGGACAACAGTTTAGCTCAAGGGGAAGCTTGAAGGATACACCCGGAGTATTTAAACACTGCTTCAGGAAAGGAGGCCATGTGAGACTACTGAGCTACAGCCCCCTCAAACTCAGCCCACCTCCCTTACGATACTATGTCCCCCTCCTCCCCTCCTCCGTCTCTTCCCCCAGGGTATCCGTTTTGACCCCGAAAGCCCCCAGACCCTGCGCTTAGAGTTTGCTAAAGCCAACACGAAGATGGCAAAGAGTAAGCTGATGGCCACACCGAACCCCACAAATATCCACCCTGCTCTAGGAGCACACTTCATTGCACGGGACCCATGTAAGTTGTACGGCTGCACCACTCTTAGGCTCTCTCATCCACTCTCACCTTGGCAATGCCAGTACTCGATTGCCCTTGTTACCCTTTTTATTAAATCTGTCTTAAAGTTTTGTGGCATAAAAGACAAATGCACAGGGGTTTAAAACAGTATCTAACATTAAGGACTAACTCACCTCCACATGCATGTGTCATCTCGTCTATTCAGGCAGCCGCTTTGCTTCTGTGCAGCTGGGAAATTTCCACTCTCACAGGGTTTAGTCAGCAGTTGCGTCTCTGCTCTCTTTGCCTAAACACCTGCTGGATTCATTAGTGTTAGACAGGTGACGGTTGACGACAGCGATGAGGTGCATTCAGACCAGATTTCGCCTGGAGAAGTTTACTCATGTGGCTTGGCAAAAAGCTTGCAAGGGAACCAGATAAATCTGTCGAGGTCATGTTTTCATTTGCTCTGGCAGATTCGTCTGGCCCCCTTTCCATTCAGACATAATTCCACCAGCCTTGGATCGGATCGAGCCAATCAGTCACAACCGTTTATATGAGGGATGTTAGCGCTGCACAATATCGTAAAAAAAATTAGGTTGTGATTATTTTGACATTGATGTAGAGATTATGATTGTGATATTATTCATGATCGTTTTTGCGTCACAATTTTAATTTTTACTGACAAAAATCTATTAAAATCATAATATGACATTTATTGGTATGTGTCAAACAAACATGTTTTCTTACATCTGGAGAACAAGATTTGTAGCCCAGAATATCTCTGCAACACTACAGTAATTCATTATAATGCTGTTTGTCACACATTTATCTGTATTGATTGGTTGTAGATCTATCCAATTGTGTCCAGAGGCATTTTGATCTGTGCGCATTGATGCCTCTCCTTGGAAACTCAGAATGAACTATGTGGTTCCAGACTAATTTACGTTTGAGAAATTGTCTGGCGAGGGCAGGCTAACGAAAACCCAGAGGGGACAGGAAACAGTGTAGATACAGTTGTAAATATAAACTGTGGGAGCGAGGCCAAAACGGCAGCTTGTCCAGAAAATTGTAAATAAGTTTGAAACATTTTACTGTCATTGGCAACAACTAGTTCAAAGACAGCGACTGACAAACGGCATCCCTCCTTCTCTGCTTCCTGCATTTCACCATGCAGTTATAGAATAAGAAAATAATGTCTTTTAATTGAGAGGTCAGTTCACCCCACTCTCAAACTGACTGGACATCAGAAAGGGCTGTCTACACCAACTATAACCCTATCATTTTAAAAATGTTTGCAACTCAAGTGGATGGCGCTGTGATTTGACAAACAACAGAAATGCATATCATGCATATATAACCTATAATAGGTAGCAAATTGCACATTAAAAAAAACAAACAGTTTTAGCTGAGACATACTAGAAAACTGTCTCTGGTGCTGATGGAGGCTTTAAAGTTCATTTGAGTCGTCTTTGACAAATGGCATGATAACATGAAATTGATGGCAAAAAAGTAAGAGTGAAATTTGTCTTAAAAAATGACAACTCTCATAAGAGTGTTCGACTATCCTAACTCTTCATCTGTGAAAAATTTCATGAACCCGTGTCTTCTAGTTTCCTTTTTGTTTCTCTTTGCAACGTACAGCAGAAATGGGTCATCCATATCAATTTTCCAAAGCTGCAGACACAGCTGGAGCATCGGTGTGGATGCTCACATCGTTCTTGTCATAGTTCTTGATAAAGTTGTCATTTTTGCAGTGGACAGCCCTAAAATCAGGCAGATTGAACTCTGTGTGAGGGGGAACAGGCGGATCAGTGTGAATGTATCTCTGCCCGTTCCACATAGAAATTAAAGTGAAGCAAACTCTGGTCTGAGTGCACCTTAAGGTTTTAAGTTATTTTTCCTCTTTTAGCGTACAAGCTGATATATTACAACAGTAAGATCCTTCAGTGGTCACTAGTGAACCTTTAAAGCCACATTATTATGACCAAATTGGTAACAAACCTCTTTTTGCAGCATGTTTTGATTACACATTTTCTTTATTTCAAATTTGATTGTAATTGCTTACATGATGCAAGCCTGTATGTTAAAGGGTTGGTCAGTCAGCCTTTTGTCTCCTCCCACCCTGTTCTCCCCCAGATGATCTGACAGGGGCAGCACTGATCCCAGCATCTCCGGATGCCTGGACTCCTTACCCCCTGTACACCACGGAGCTGACTCCCGGCCTCCCTCACGCAGCCTTCACTTACCCGGCGGCCGCTGCCGCTGCTGCAGCCCTCCACGCCCAGGTGAGGGACCAACCGGTGTGTGTTTCTCTTATATTCTATTTTTTTCTAGTGACACTAATTCTCTAGTACATGTTCATGCTCTGACAGTACAGGTAGACAAAATAGGTCCTCTGCTTATCATGCATGGCTGCAATTAAATGCATGACTTGTAAAAGTTGCAGGTGTTTTTTTTTATCTTGCTCATTTTGTGCATTACAGCTACAAAGAAGTTGATTATTGAGGGGTAAAAGAGTAATCCTAAAACTTAAAGGAGAAGTATGTGAGACCCTAGTGTTCAGAAATGCGTACTGCAGTCCAAATAATGAATCAGAGCCATAAACAATTAAATAGGCATATTAAATCGGCTGAATTGGCAGGGAACAGGAGTGTAAGAAGAGTGTGACAGTGACGAGCGACAGTGAGTCCTGCACTGTAAGTTGATCAGCTGTTTGTAACTATTAGTTGTCTGTCAGCCCGTTATCCTGGAAACAAAAGCCCACTGCTCTGAAAAGACACGCTCTGGAGTTAAGTGACTGCCTGTCAGACTGTATTAACATATTGGTCAATTTAACGGTTATAAAAATCTACTCCTAAAAGATTAATGATTTCTTTTATGACTCATAAACAGACACTTACTCATGTAGCGAACATTCTGCATTAATTTTAACATTAATAAAAATGAAATGAGAACACTTATTCAAGCCCAAAATGGAAATTTCAAAGGAAGAAACTGTGGTGTTGCTGTCAGAGGAGCCAGTATTTTAACTTGGCATATTTCCTTTGTACTATACTGTATAAAGGTGCTATACGACCCTTTACCATGAAGTTCACAGTGAGCAGCAGCATCTCAGACCAAAATAAATGCACGCTTTGTTTAGTCAGTGAAGTGAAAATTCAGATCAAATTGTCAAACTAGGCAGTGCAAATGTTTCAGGAACAGATTTTAGAGACCACTTGGTTGTAAAACAACAGAGATTGTAACCAAGTGGCCGCCACTCTACCTCTCATTTACAGAAGGGAACCCCAAACCTGTGAAAGATCATTTTAACCCAATCTGTGATCTTTCCCTAATCATAACCAGCTGTTTTCTGTCTTTGATCCTGCCCAGATCTTACTGAAAGTGTTGTCACATTACAAAACATAATACGTTTGTGCAAATCTAGGATTCCCTTGTAGACACAACAGTTTCCAGTGGAGACTCCCGAAACTCAGATCAAACTGCCAAACTAAGCAGTGTTGATCAGTATGGATCAAAATTCTGTTACTGCATCACCTATTACTTGCCTAAAATCTTTTCAGAAACATATTTCAGTGCACTGTTTAGGAGCTATATGAGAAAGTTAGTCACCAGGCCACCATGTTGAAAATGGCAGCGGGGAATACCGAGAGGGACTCGCATGCACGAACATGCATATGCGCCATCCTGCCGTAAACAGAGACTGAATAACAACAAAGCCACAGGAAGTGTTAAGTCATTCTCTGCTCAAGAAGCCAGCACTCCACTGTACCTCTACAATGCAAATAGTTGTTTGCTGGCATCTAATGAGGCTGTATGTTGTAATGAGCACTTTTAATCTGACACATCATGATCATTTCATGATTTAGTAAACTAAATGTATTACAGATTTCTCCTTTAACTGAAGGAGATGAGCAATAATCTCACTGCTGCAGTCTCAAACGTGCTGCATTGTTAAAAGCAGTGGTTCGGGTTCTGGAAAGGATCCCAGTGGCCCTCAGTGGTATTACAACAACAGCACAGCGAGCTTCTTAAGACAACACGGATATCAAGTCTTCAAAGTGCAGTTGGCTGCACAACTTGTGCCTCGTCTTAATATTATGAAACTGGAGAGTGAATAGGAGTTAAGACCGTGAGTTATACTGTAATAAAAAGAGTTGTCATTTTGAAATGGAAAATATCTCGACTCCTGCTCTGCCATCAGAGAAATGATGTGTACATTCTTTGATGTGGTGTAATCCTATACAGCACACTTAGCTTAAATCCCTCTTTGTGGTTGTCGTCTGGCTGCTTTTGGCTCGCGGCGTCGTTTTTGTGGATGAGTCTTGAGACGTGCAGGTGTAAATCTTTCCTTTAATGGAGCTCCACGCGTCACTGTGCTGGAGGACAAAAGCTTCTCTGTTACCGTTTTGTTCTGCAGCATTAACTAAAGAACTAATCGTTTCAGAAAAATACAAATTAAGATGGAGTTTGATTCCAACTAAGACTTGAAATCACATATTAATATACTGTTTGCTACATTTTCAAATTAGTATGCACTGCATACTGCCTACTAAATGAATAAGTATGGCATTATCAGCAGAGTGAACTATACTTGAGCAGTACTTCTCCTCTGCAACCCATGGCTGTAGCAATGACATTATACTGTATATTAGAGTGCTAGATATCTTTTTTTTTTTATTTTCTTCCTCTTAACTCAACGTTGATGTCCTGTGCTCACTTTTATAAAACCACTTATGTTAAGGTTTCCCTTTACTTTACAGCCGATGATGAGTTGCGTAAAATCATCCTAAGGATTTACTTAGGATGTTGTAAGGGAAAACCCTTTAATCTCTAAATGTTTGCTTAAGTTCTAGAAGGTCCTTCGTGTAAATTTTGCTCAGGAAATGTTAAGTGTGTTAAAAGTGAAATAATTTGTGGAGCATCAGACAGTAACTGAATTCGTGGTGATTAAAGAGGACGCAGAGATATCGAGACGCATTTTTAGGTACAGAGAAAACCCACTGGGTACGAGGAGCAACTTGTTAGAGTATGCGTAGATCTGAGGTTAGCACTAGCAATTTTGTAGCTATCTAGTCAGACATTAACATAACTGTCTCATCTTTATGTCAGCTTTAAATTTTTATTGAAACTCACTGCTTGTTGTTTGACTTTCTATTTCCTTGTTGTCACATCAATATCTCCAGATTTAATTAATTCATCTATGGTTCATTTCACAGCAGATTTTTCACATTTATTTTGTCACTTACTTCTTGTCACATCTTCTGTCTGTGCATGTTTGTGGCTGGATCGCATTATCTGCTTGTTCTTTCCATATTCTCAAAGCAGAACATTCTCATCTTCTGTTCACATTTGTCTTTCTTTTTATTCTTGCATCGTCTTTGTTTTCCATTTTGGAAGAGCTAGATTACAGTGACAGTAACGGCGTCAAGTAAACAATGTTGCTGTGAGTGAAGCATAACCATGGTAACTGAAGTACACACATGCTGTATTATGATGGTAACTGTCGTGAAAGCCCTTAGGGTCCTGAGTAGCTCTTGCGACATGCTCACGCACCACCATTTTTTTTTTTTTTCATTTTATCCAACCATCCCTTACACCAGCCACAGTGCCTGACTCTGCCTCACGCTCCACCATTGGGCAGTCAGAACAAATGCGATGCATTCTGGGGCAGTTGCATATTTCCAAAAAGCTTACTTTGCATACATATAATCCAGTATATATTTGTGCATTTCTCACGTACATAAAATCCACATACTACAATGCATTTGTAATGTACTACATGCAAAATTTGATGTCACACATTGTGTGAACAATACATTAGTATGAGATTCTGAACGCAGCTCTGGAGCTAGGTTTGCATTTAGACTGCAGCTGCACTTAAAGTGGTGATGATCATTTTAATATTTTAACACGCTGCCAGCGCTTTGCTCTAAAATCAACTTGAAATCAATTAATTTTGTTTCTAGATGTTGTTTTCAAGTCACTGTAACGCAACGCTGTAATACGAGTTCCATCATCCCCTGAAGATGGGAGTGTACAGTGTGTTTACATTGTAAGCTAATAGCAGTCTAAATGCTACAGCACTGGTGCAGTGGGCAGGGCCTTTGGTAACAATAGCAATGGAAAATATTTCTCTTGTTGGGTCATTTAAAGTTCATTGTGACCCAACTTCCTCCTGCAATGTAGCAGCACAGGGGAGTGCTACACTGCAAAGTAGGCAGCTATTACATAGACCATTTTGTCGGGCACAAGAGGCACAGGAATGTGAGGTATTTGCTTGGAGACATTGTCAGAGCTGATGGCCTTCTCTGAAGGTGCCAACTTACTGTCCACGTTCCTGTTGGAACATAAGCTGACTGTGTAGCCACACAAAGGGGGGAAAAGCCTTTTTAATTGCAACCTGATGAAAGATCCCTAAAATGCCCCGAGTTCCCTTCCCACTGACTCTCAGCCTTGTTAGTTTGACACAAAAATGTAACGTCAAGAGTCTCCAAATGTCTCTAAACTGTATCTTAATCCATTTGGCCCTGCAGTCGTGGCCTCTGTCCTGTTTAATTCGGTGTGTAGAAATGCGAGGCCTCATTCTGCCAAAGGTTTTGGTCACAGGTGTGGAAAAGGTGGAGGCCCACCAGCTCTAACCCTGTGGAAATGTTTAACACATGGAGAGGTTCAACTCTCCACATTTCCATGCCTGTTAATTACTCGAGGACCATTGTCCTCAATGAGCAGCTACGTGACCCACATTCCCATGGCGTCAGTGACCAGGGCTTAAAGGGACAGTCCTCCTAAACCTGTTTGACAAACGTTAAATTTCAAAGTGTGTTAATTGACTTGGATTGAAGGACTGAAACCTGGTTTTGCTCTGGTGTACATGACTATGTTTGTGTTTCTTTAGATGCGCTGGTACCCTACTCCCTCTGAGACTTCCCAGCCTGGATGGAAGTCCCGGCAGTTTTGTTAGATATTTAGTGAGTAACCTTTGGTCCACCAGTGTTTTTAGATTTGCCAACCCCCACCCACCTTCTCCTCACTGTTAACCTGATTATCATGCAAACTGAAACCTGCATAATGACGCTAACATTGTACAATGTTTGACTGAAAACTGCAGAATGTGTCAACATACATGAAAATGCCCAAAAACTGAGTTGATGTTAAGGGGATGCAGCGGGTGAAGTTCTATACAATGTTTTTATTGTCACCAAATCCCATGAAAAAATCAAAACCAACCATCTCTCAATACTTCCAAACATCTCTGACCTGTCTGTGTACTCAGCCCCAAGCCCATTTCCTCCTATTTATAAACTCTGAAATTTGTCATATTTGGCTGTTTTATAAGTTTTTTTTATAAGACTGTGAAGCAATGCTTTTTTGAATCGCCAGGGGTTGGACGGGGTTTGGCAGGATGTTCAGGGTGACATCAGCGTTCACATAATATATTAAACAAGCTAAGTTAAAGCCTGGATTATACTTAAAATGGAGGCCATCCAAGTTAACAATACTGTGTGCTAAAGATGGATCAGAAATGTCCAACATTTTTTGCCCATATTAGATATCAAACAAAAGCCAGAGACTGTATCTCATTCAGTTTCTGTGAGCTGTAAATCCACTACTTCTAAGCAGAAGACAGAAGATAGCTTTATCTCAGAGCCTTGCCGGTTAAGATCTCTCTTCCTCCGGGCTGCTGCCTCTTTTTCTCTCACTACTACGCAGCCGAGATGTTTGCAGCTATTGGTGTACACGGCCATTTGTCACCCTACGTCCAGGTCCGTAGCTGCCTGCGCTCATCGCAGCCATCTTCACCGAGCAGACAGGACAACTTGACTCAGTGAAATGATTTTACTCACTTTGCAGCTACTTCTGAAGCTTTGCAGCCCACTGACAGACTGCTCGCTTAGAAAAATCTCAGTCACCTTCAGGGTCCCCGACTGATTCAAATCCTCAACTTTCTGGGGCAGCACGACTAAAGATATAAATCTTTGAAAACATGCCATGAATATATACTTTTTAAATGTTAAGGGCATCCTGAAACAGCAAAGCAAATTGTGTATTTTTTGGAGGAATGGATGAATATTCATTTGCTGCTGTAAATTACAGGCTCCATGTTCATGGTAGCAAAGCTGTATGACGCAGACAAATAAGCTGTCAGGGTTTGGGCACACAGTTAGTAGAATCAATTCGTTGTTGATTTTTGATATTTCCATGGGATTTTTATCAGCTCGTTCTCATTCTCAGGTCGTCAAATGCCCCTCAGCGTCTCATACAGATGCTCAAGGGTCTGTAATGAGATGCACCAGGCTAACTTCACTGTAAATCCATCTGCATCTGGTGACGTAGTATAAAGAACATGAAATGTCTGCAGACATTGGGGTGGATGGACGAGAAAAAACAAACCCAGGAGGTGTGAAACTAAAAGTAGGCAGTATTTAATGTTACATAATGCTGCATGCATCACATGTCGTAAAATCCTACCTTGTGTATCGGTATGAAATGCCAAGTGTGATAAAGATGCTGATGTTTGACGACCTGGGATGAGAATGGGTTGGATTTATTGACGAGAAGAGAAACGCAGACCTTTTAACATTGCAGATATTCAGAATTTTTCTTATACTGCTTGGTGTAATATTATTCCTCTGTGACAGACTTTTGTTGTTTAATAGTTTTAAAAATTATTAAAACACTGTCTCACGGTTGCCCCGGGTGACACATTCCCTCTTTACGATGAAGCTGGACACTTTCATTTTTGAGTGTCCACATTCACCGTCCTGCTACCATGAAATACTTAACTAGCGCAGCAAATGTGTATTAATCATCAGCTGAAAGTCGTCCCTTGTGGCCTGTCTTTTTTTATTTTCATCTTCAGTAGGAACAAACTGGCTCGGGGCTGGGAGCCAGATGAAGTTGAAGTATTGTGAGACAGACTAACATATTGTTGTTTTTGGGCTTTTCATTATTTGTTTGACAGTAAGAAGTCTATTTTGAAATGAAGGTTTTATTGGCGTGTCTGGACTAACTCCTGTTCTCCCTGTTTTCTCCAGGCCTCTGGAAACCACACCTTTGTCCAGCTGAAGTGAGGTTTGCCAAGCTCTTCATTAATTTAATCAGGTTTATTTAATGGACAAATGTGCATTACTATAAACAAACAGTATTTATATCTCCTCCCGATCGTCTGTTGGGGGGGAGTGCGAGTTGAAACCATCTTGCTGTCGACAATCTGAGCTCATCCTTGGCAACTATTGCGGTACCATCTTAGCACTTCAAAAACAAACCTCATGCAAAGCCTAGTCAAACTCCATGGATCATAATTGCTGAGGAAAATTGACGAATTGAAGTTACCGTTGTTAAGCTAGTCCTTCCATGGGGTTAACCGCTGCTCCTGGGAGGTTTAGAAGCGTTAAGAGTCATTGCATGTTAGTCTTTTTGGCATGAATTTAGAACGCAGAGTTCTGTGTATCCTAATTTTTCTTAGTGTTTGTGTTGCCTCTTTACCTTGGCCTAGACAGCGAAATGTTTTGTTTTCCTGTAGAACCTTGGTCTTACCTCTGTGAAAGCTAGGCTGTTGTGTAAATGGCTTATCTCGCATGGACCTTGTGAATGCATCCTTACGTTCTATGACAACCCCCAGTCCCTATGATCATATCAATGTCTGTCATTATTTGAGCAAAGGAAAGTACAAGTATTTTTGTACTTTTTGCGTAATGTATATTTATGCATTTTTGTGCAACTAAATAATGAACCTGTATAAGTTGGATGTTTAGTCGTCTTCTTGTGTTTTTGGTGTTACTTTTTGATCCTATAATCCTGTTGAAGTAGTTTTAAAGAGGAAAAAAGTGCAATTTGTTTAAAGGGGAAGTGGGTATCTTGTCAAAAAATGGTATTCTGAACGTGGCTTGTGCCATTCTGCTAAAATGAGATTGCTGTAAAACGATCTGTCAGAATGTGAAACTGGACTACAAACGTAAAAGGGTTGATTTATTTGGGGGTGGGGCCATTTTGAAATGGGACGCAGGATTAGAGCGATGGAGGAATTTAGTTTGTGGTTTAGAACATGTTTGTCTTTGTATCTGCTGTGCATAAGATGTAAAAAATATTCCCATCTTATGAATAAAAGAAGTGAATGCATTTCTGTGTTTGGGCATCTGTCATTTTATCACTGCAGGAGGCGAGTCGGCGGCCAATCGCAGCTAAGAAACGCTCCGACATTGTATGCTAACTCAGAGAAATTGAAGTGTGCGGTCATCAGATGTTGACATCAATGATTCATGCCAACTTTTCATTTGTAATGCACCGTTGCATTAGTGTCTCTCTGCATCATGCGTTGAGCTGACCTCCACACTCTGCCCTCATAAGCTGGTAAGATGCTCTGCTGCTCAGCCGACCGTGACGGCTCCTCCAGGGACCCTTAAGTGACTGTTCCCAATACCACCAGCTGCTTAATTGTAGTGATGACGGTGCCGCTGGTTTACTGTGAAACATTTGTCCATATTGTGTGCCAATTAATTTATGGTTTATGAAGGACTGGTATTGTCCCAAATGTTGAGAACAAAGGGAACGCTTTGCACATCCATTTAATGAGACCAATGGATCAAAAATTTGGAAAAGGACTCTCACACACTGCCTAACTTGCAATATAACATTTATTTGCAACAATTTGGTAATAGACCTTTCATCAGGCTTTGTGTCAAAGAGAAGACATCTTAAAAAGGTAGCGGTTGTTGGTCTGCAACCAACCACATTTCCTCTGTGCAAAAAAAAAGACAAAAAAAACCCCCACATCTAAACAGTTGTTTGCTGGATGAAGGTTTAGTACCAAAAAGTTGGCAATAAATTTTATATTGCAAGTGTGCAGGAGTCCTTTTGCAACTCTTGTGTCCAAAATAATGCCTTTTACAACATTTTGTACTTATACCTACTGGTGGATGAAGTATTCTAATCTGTTACTTAAATACTAATACTTCACTGTAAAAAATACTCTGGTGCCTGTATTGAAAATGTTAAGAAAAGCAGGTAAAATCAGGACAATGCACTTATAGTATTAAAAGTACTCATGCAAAAAATGTCCCCTGACTGTTAGGACATGTTATATCATCAGCTTTGTATGATCTATGCATTAATGTAAAAGCAAGATTTTAGTATTGATTGAGGTGGAGCTCATTTTTAATTATCTCTATAGGACTAACACTGATTATTTTTATTTTGGAATGATCTGATTATTTTCCCCATTAATCTATTGATTATTTGGTTTGTAAATGAGGCCAATCTGACGCCTTCACAAAGCTTGTTTTGTCCAACCAAGAGTGAAAACCTCAAAATTATTAACGCATTCAAATCACTGAAAGTAAAAACTGTAAATCTTCACATTTGAGAAGTTGAAACCATGAAATATTAGTTTGTTACTTAATTATCAAAATCGTTGCCTTTCTGTCAATATGCTAAAGGATTAATCATCTAATAGCTGTGCTGCTTGAACTGTTGGGTAGTTAATCCATAACAAAGCATCATGAACTTTTATGTTTTGTGTACAAAACTCTTAATCTGTAAAGTAAAAAAGACATCATTTACCTCAAAGTACAAGTATAAAGTGCCATTAAAAGAAAAGATTCAGGTAAATCGCAAATACTTGGTAAGTATAAATACAAGTATAAGTACAGTACTTGAGTCCAAGACTGACAATAACTGAATGGCACCTTCATCTGTGTGGTACATTTCTGTTTCTTAAATCTTTTACATCTGCATCCAAAGAGTGATAGCTTGAAGTTTAACCTTTAATATCATGGTGTTATTGGTTGAAATGTATTTGATGTCTGGATTTCTAGTTTTTTTTGTCCATTTCATCCAAAAATTTGGATGGGAGAACAAAGGACACTTGTGCAAAAACATCGATTGACTGATTTTGATCATTAAGTTAATTATCAAGCAAAACTGAAACAGCTGTTCACATTGTTTTTTTTTCCCAAAAGAAATTTAAAGACATCACCCTGAGCTCTGAGAAACTGACGGATATCCTCACTATTTTTTTTGGACATTTTCTAAACTAAACAATTAGAAAAATCATCCACAGATGAATCGATAATGAAGATAATCAATACTTTGCAGCTCTGAAGGGGATTCTGTGATGCATCGGTGCGTGTTGACGAGGTCTACCAGAGAACTGATCAATTAAATGTTGAGAGTTGAACAACATGGTTCAGAAGAAGCAAGTATTTCTCAAGAATCATCCACTTGCCCTTCAAAAACGGGTCATTTGACATCACTTTCTCACAGAATATTTGGATTGACATGAAATCAATAGAGTGCGAAGACGGGGACGCTTCGGATTGGAAGGCACAGCATTTGCTTTTCTCTGCTGTTTTCATCTGCAGACACAAACTGCATGCCAGCATCAGATACAGACATATAACATCCTTATATTAGTATTTAAAAGTATTAAATATTTTGTTATCTTGTTAATTTCCTTCAGGAAAGATGCTCAGCATGCCATGTTCAGTTTATGTATTCTTTTTGTGTTGGAGAGGGTCGGTGGGTTCAGGGATCAACATTTTCCTTCAGGAGCTAAAAAAAGCTTCTACTGCAAAATTAAGACATTCACATCAAGTAAATCAACGGTTAATTTAAGGGTTAGAGTAAAATCAGACAACATAATAGTAGCTCTTTTACGTAATAAATATGCTGGCATTTCTGTTTCCATCATTTGTGTGAGAAATTATCTAAATGGATGAAGCCCTTCGTCTGTTAGAAACAGGAGGGATCGAGACCAACATCTTTCGAGAGAGAGGTCCCAGTGTGATATGCAATAAAATCTGTTCGAATGAAAATACAGTCATCATCATTTTTCACCATTCACAGAAATTTTGGAGATTTTTTTTTCTTTTTTGCATCTTAAATAATTCTATCATACACATCTTTGTATGGTATATGAACTGAAATAAACATGTTGATAACTACTTCTCGTGGAAACAATACACTGTAAATTCATCACAATTCAAAAAACAGCACTGTATCTATGCCACAACAAAGTGTTTAAATTATAAATATGTAGAATATAAGGAGGAAAAAACAGCTTTTTTTTTGGTTCAGCAACAAAAACAACAGGAAGCTCGAGCAAAGAGGAGATTTTTTTTTTTTTAAATAGGACTTTGTTGCCCTCTAGTGGCCCAACATCAACATGACCAGTTGTCTGGGCCGGGCTGGCCCTCTGTGTCTGGGGGCTCCAAGCGAGATTCGTTTAGAGGCCCTGCCTCACAGTGGATGGACAGTAAAGTTAAAACTAGCGTATGCAGTTTTAACCCTTGCATGCATTTTATTTGTACATCTATCAACATGATTGGCTACTATTAAATGCACTTCCTGAAGCGCTCAAAGTAAAGCTGGCTGTTATGATCTGATGTTTTCTTAATTTTGAGGTCTACATTCAAAGCTTTATCTTGACCATCAAGGTCAGTTTGTTGTAAAGAAAGACATATTATAACCACAGGCAACTTATAGTTAATTTCCAGGACAGGTGAGCTTGGTCTCTGTAGTAAGTTAAGGGAATCTACTCTATAGATAAATTTCTCTTTTATCAGCTCTGCTCTCACCTTAAGATTAAATCAGCATTTTAACATACACATAAAACTGAATCACACTGAAAGTCCTCACATGGTAATAAAAGACTAAATCAAAATGTGCAGTCACAAACATTAGACCGCTGATTTACCTAACATGTAATCTGCATTTTTTCCAGCCAACACGTTGGAGTGCATTATCAGTTTAAAGTGGAACAAGCAAGGTTTCTAATTTGATGTTTTATTTGTGCACTTGTCTGCTAAAATTCTTTGTCCTGACTGAACTCAGTCTGCTGCTGCTGTACAGACTTTATTTCACACACAGATCAATAACTTTTCATCTAATCCTCAGTCTCAAATTCAGTTAGGTGACAGCTCTCATCTCTGATTACATTTTCACAAAGTCTTTCTTATTAAGCGTCACTTCGACTTGAAGCGCGAAGCTCATAATGCAGTCACTTAACTGGACTCACATTTTACCTGCACTGCTGTTACTGTTACTGCTGCTGTGTATAATGTTTTTTCTTAGTGGAAAACTCCTCACATCTTAACCTCGGACCTTCCTTGAACCTTAACGTGTAATAAGAGCTTTTCCACCATACTGTACTACTGTACTATATTGTATGTTTCCACATTTGGTCTACTGGAGATGCAATAATTAGTCCATTAATCGATTAGCCAATCGAAAGAGAATTAACTGCCAACTATTTTGCTAATTGATTCATTGTTTCAGTCATTGAAGATGTAACTTTGGGCTCTAAGAGACTGTGATGAGCACTTTTTACATTTTAGACCATAGATTATAGACTAAGCGATTAATCAATCATACATAAATAATTGTTAGTTGCAGCCCTAGTATGACTTTTTTTTTAGCTGCTTTTATGTCTTGGTGAGCTAAAGACCAAAACTGACAATGACTATTAATGTAAATTGACTCTGCAATATAAACATTCACTCAGGTTTAATTTCATTCATCTCATTCTGTGCAACACCAAAATTTCCCCACATGCAATGGTGTGAATTTGTTGAGTCTGCTTATTGCTTATATTGCAGGCTATAAATTGTTCTAATATATTTTTATATCTCCTGTCCATTATGTCTCTTTCTCTTTATATTGCTTGGTTACCTATTTTTATTGATGTTTTTCTATTTAATTTTGCCATCCACTTGCTGCTGTTACATTGCAAATTTCCCCGTTGTGGGATTAATAAAGGAATATCTTATCTTATTTTAGCTTAGCTTAGTTTAAGACAATGGAGTTTCTGGCTATTATTGCACCCGTTTTAACATGGAACTTCCAAAGCAGAGTCAGAAACAGAGATTCACACACCAGGCCCTCGAAACATAGGAATGACCTTGCTGCGTCCAGTTCTGGGCCTGAGAGCTGCACGGCAAAACTACACAGAAACCGCAGTGATGGTGAAAACTGCACAGCACGTCACCTGGACGGAGCTGCCACCCATGGAGGACCTCTACATCCAGCAGCGCAGGAAGAAGGTCAGCAGGATCATCGGAGACCCCAAACCACCGACCACCACCAGGCTCAAGGACAGGTCATAAGACTGCTGAAGTCACTATGTCACTTTACTCACCTGAAAGTGAAAGAGTAGCACTTGTTGCTCTCTCATTGCTTAGGTAAACCCCCGAACTGCTCAGTGGCTAACAGGTCAGTTTAACAGTTCAACTTCCTGTATCCTTGTTTTGGGCATATGACCAGCCAGTATCTACTGACCCTCATACTGATCGAAGGTCAGGTTTAGTTTTTTTTAGTCCACAAAACACAGCTGGAGTTTCACAGGAAAACAGAATCTCCAACAACAACCCAATAAAGATCATAAAATGCCTCCATACTGCTGGTCTCATAAAGTCCCAGCATGCCAAGTTGACTTTTTGAAAACTGGTCACCATTCACCTCCATTGTTTGGGAGATCCTGCAACGCTGTTTTCCTGTGCAACTCCAGCGGTGTTTTGTGGACTACAAAACTAAACCTGACCTTCAGCTGGCAGGAGGTTGAGTAGATAATGACTGAATTCTCATTTTTGGGTCCACTATCCCATTAAGGACAGAGAGGTCACCACCTTTTTTGACCACAAACCACAAACATTATAAACTAAAAGTGCACTGCTGTGAGTGGCTAATTTTTGCTCTGTCCCTTTAATTGCAGACTCATCTATGAAGAAGACATAAACATCATTAATAACTCAGAAATCATTATGATTGAAATGCCTTAACTGTTACATTAATTACCATATTGTTCTTGCATGAAGGATAATGTTAAAGCATATGAATGAATTATGAAATCATGTGCGAATTAGAGATCATTCATGCACCCTTACCATAAAGCGTTAAAAAAAAAAAAAAGAAATTAAATATTCTAAATATATAAATAAAAATATTAAGAACATAATTAAAACACATTCACAGTTGAAATACTTTAACGGACCAGTTTCTGAGCATTTTAAAAAAAATATATTTAAATGTTGAATCTATGGTGGCACGTGATTTGTATTTTTGCGGTCAGCCCTTTGATGTGGAGCACGTGAACAGTTTGAGGCCCTCGAGCCGCAGTCATTCGTCAGCGTCACGCTCGAGCACACGTTCACTAAATTAAGACAAATTAGCAGCAGCAGACTTCATAAATATGACCTCTAACTGCAGCCAGCCGTTGTTACTGTGTGATTTCTCATAGGCTGTCAGTCCACATCATGGCGTTTTCCCTGGTGAGTGAAAAAAAAAAAACACATTAAAACGGTTAATTTAATTAAATTTGGACTTTTGTGTATCATGAAACTACCACCGACCTCTCCTCTACACTAAAACTTTCAAGTCAAACTCTAAAAACTCACCAGAAGTGTGTTAAAAGTCGGTTTTCAAGTGTCATAACTCTGTAGCATGAATGCAGGGTTAATTTTTCGTCTACTCCTGCAGAGAAACGACCCCCGCAGGCCGAACAGCCCGGACTCCGAGTCTCCGGCCCTGTCCACCTGCAGCAACGCGGATATCTTCCGCAGGATGAACACCATGCTGGGCAACGCTCTGGACTTCACCGGTGTTTGCACCACACCCAACAACACCAAGGGCAAGGCAGACATACTGTGTGGTAAAGACTCATTCATGCTTCAGTCTGTCTTTTTTGAGTCCACCTGCTGCAGCAGACTGTCAAATAGGTCCAGCTCAAACCGGAAACTGCAGGGCTGCAAAGTTTAAACTCACTTGGTTTGACATTAGGCAAAAATACTTTTTACTTAACTACATTTATTTAATAGCAATAGTCACTAATTACGCTTTAGAGTTTGCATTGCAAACCTCTAGTAAGCTGATAAAATACATTATTAAAGACTAAATCCCTGTGCAAGTGGATTGCTTGCTTGCACAGGACAAATAAGAATGCCACGTCAATTCTAGCAACCAAGCAAATGGTAAAAAAAAATTTAACTATTTTTATGATTGATTAATCATTGAAGTAATGCTTAATGAAAATAGCACTTTGCTTATGAAGATATTAAACTGAATGTCTTTGGGGTTTAGACTGACAGAATAAAACATGATCTTGGACCAGGAGTGAGCACCCTGCAGCTCCGGAGCTGCATGCGGCCCTTCTGCCCCTCTCCAGTGGCTGTCTGTGGCTATGGCAAAACATCTTATGGAAATGAATAACTTTTTTTGTCATTTTTATATATAATCGTAATTCTTACCTTCTCCACTAATAAAAATGTGCTGCCTGTAGACCAAATAAAAAGTTCTAATATTTCATAAACTAAAATTTGCCTTGCAGCCTACACGGTCTACGGCTCAACACCTTTTTCTCTGATTTTTGCCGCTAGCTAGTCTTGAATCTCTCTGCTAACTATGGATGCCAAATCCAGAAAAGATTAAATAGTTTCACCTTTTTTTTTGGCTAGAATGGTTCTTTTGAGAGTAAAGGTTGCCGACTCCTGCCCTGGACTTTGATAAACTGGGGCATTTTTCATTATTTCTAGACATTTTATGGATCTAGATTAAACATGACCATTAATTTTAGTCTTTGTGATTTGATGGCTGCTAATAAATAAGACAATTTGTACAGGGGCAAGTGAAAATTGACTCTGGGCAAGTAAATTTCTGTGTTCATTTTCATGTTTTAAGATGTCGAGTTTAAAGTTTCACCAAAGACATTTCCCTCTAAACTTTTTACATGGAAGCAAATTAATAACTAGGGTTGTTAATGATTAATCATTAATTGATGAATTGCTAACTGAAAATACATTAATCAGTAGTCTAGAAATGGCAGTAATTTCAACTTGTTTGACATTTCTTTGTTTCTGCTGGAGCCATTTGTTGAGTAATGAAACTTAAAATTATGGAAACAGCAGTGTATTTTAATTATCAATGATCACTGGAACAAAATTTGCAACTTTTTTTGCAATTTTTACATGCTGTTGCAACTTGCAAAAAATGCCCTAAAACATTTCAACGTGCATTGCAGTTTTTTAGACAGGCTGCCGTGAAATTGGGCATTTCAGGCGGCAACAATCCCCAAAAAAGCCCTCAAAACCCTGGAGGGACTGATAGATATTTTGTGTTCTATTTAATGCAAAATAACATAAACTGTACGATTAACCCAAATGGAGAACACAATAACAGCAGGAAGTTTATGATTTGAGCAGAGTTCCTATAAATATTTCATCAGATTAGTTTTCCTCTTTTGGGGAATTTTTTATGCAATTCTTTTTATTCTTGATCATAAACATTTAATAAGCTTCTTTTTTGATAAATTCAGTGTTTTATTGTCTTTGATGTTTGGCCATTTGTTCTTTGTTTACACAGTGGATTTTTTTGTAGGACTGCATTTAATGATTATTTTAATTGTTGATTAATCTGTCAATTTTTTTTTGATAATTGATTGAGGAACACTGATCAGCATTTGCTGTCACTTTAAAGACCAAACTACCAAAGGTCCATCCTCAAATGTCTTTTTTTTTTTTTTTACACAACCCAGAGAGATTCAGTTTACTGTTGTAGGAGAATAGAAACCAGAAAATATTAAATTTTAATCTGAAAATCAGACCTTTTCCCCAAAAAATACTTTAGTAGTTTAATTGTTTATTAGTAGTTGGCAATAAATGTACTAGTTGACAACTAATCGATTAATCGTTGCGGCTCTAATTTTGTTTTAAGGTGAAAAGTTGAATCCCCATCAATGGAGGAGCCCCATTTTACTTTCTCAGCCAGAGTTTCCATCTGTTACCTCCTTCACCTTGTCATTATCATTCGGGTGCCAGCAGCTGATTCATGCTGCATCGCTGCTCTGCAGCATTGCAGCACTTCTAAGTGTTTTTTTTTTTTTTTTTTTTTTTTTTTTTTTTTTTTTTTTTTTCCCAAGAGTGAGATTTGCCAAGATTTAAGCTCAGCACGATGCCTGTGTCCTTTACTGAATTAATTTACTAAAGGCTTGTCCACACTTGTAACTTGCACTCTTAATCTACATGATTATGAAGCTTTTATTCAGCCTGACATAAGAAGCAGTACAGCACTGATGTCCCATAAGTTTTAAGTGATACTTCAGTGACTTGTATCTTGAGGTAAACTGAGTTAAACTTCTGGTGTGGCCTCTCTGGCCCGGCACCCCAGCTTGGTGTTGCTGAATCAGGGCTGTAGCTGGCAGCTGGATGCTTTCCAGGCCTGGAGAGGGAAGGGAGGAGCTGGCGGTGCAAATCGCTCCGTCCTCAACATCTGATCAGTCAGCTGCTTCTGCCACAGCGAGCCTCTGCATGCCTGTTTCTCCCCTCTGTGTGTCTGTGTTTGCAAAACTACACTAACTCATGTGTACAGTGGTTATTTAAATCCAGTTTTCTGTTTAGTTGAGCATCCTCAAGTCTCAAGTTCTTTTTAAATCAAGTCTGCTGAGTCATTTCACTCCCATCTCCCATGTTGCCTCCCACCATGCCGCTGTAGCTCTGCCCCTCGCCTCACCCTCCCCTCCCTCCCCTCCTGCCTCTGTCAGCTCGCTCAGGGAACAAGGCTAGACACAGAGTAAGCAGCAGCAGCAGCAGCAACGGTGGCAGCGCTGGCGGCTGTCTTCTCACCGACTTGGAGACGTGCAGTGCTTACCAGAGAGGGGAGTACTTCTATCAACAAGCCAATAGCTCCGACAGGAATTTTTCATTACACAGTTGTTAGGCAAGGAGGCAGGGAGGTGGGGGAAAGCTGATGTCATTAGCAGGGGTGTGCGAGTGCATCAGCAGCCATGTCACATGCTGCTAGGTGGGTCAGTGATGCGGACGGAGATGCATGGCAGTTTCACCGAGCACAGAGGCAGCAGGTTAGCTCCCCCGTCAGCCAGGGTAGGGGGAGATGTGATGATGAGGGAAGTTTTTTTTTTTTAAATGACATTTCCTTTGTGTGACGAATCTCTCGGTGATCTTTTTCTATGTAACGCAGACTGAAACAGTTTTCTTTACAGCTGTCTAACACTTCCTCTCCTCTCTCTGTTTCTACATCTCTGAACTGGATCTTGGACCAAAAAGAGTCGGAGCTGGCTGCGGTGGGCAGCAGGAGGATGCTCTTCCCCAACTGTGGTGGCATGCCCGGCTCCCAGGAGGTGCCGTCATCCAGGGGCCCGCCGGGTGTCACAGACCTGGGCCTGGGCCTCCAGTCGCTCCGGCTGTCCGGGTGGGACAGACCCTGGAGCAGCCAGGAAACGGACACACAGACCTCCCCCTCCCAGGCTCAGACCAGCTCACCCTCCAGTAAGTGCCTGATGTTTTATTACTTAAATTAATTTAAGAACAACAACAAAAGTTTTTGTTTGGATCTTCAGTGTTTTATACCACATAATGATCCAGAGTGTGGTTGATGGTGGTAGCAGTTTTCCCAAGAGTTTATCAGCTCTCATTACTCCTTTTTTTTGTATTACAGTAGATGTTATAACATCTGAGGTTTTGATTTGTGCCCTCGTTTCTGTTGAAATATGTGGTGGCTGGTCTGTGTGTGGGAACAGGCTGTAGCGTCACCAGGGAGGATGATGTAGCAGTTTTGCTTTGCTGCATCTCATGCTATCCAGCAGGCAGGAAAAAAAGGTCCACTGAAGCTACTTTTCTTTTCCTCAGACCTATAAGGAGGCGAGTTTTGATTTTAAGTAAGAAGTTCAGTCATATTCTATATATTTAATTATATAACCTGTTGCTCAAATGGGTGCCAGGATGTTGAGGTTTCCCAGGCACAGTAGGTAGTTTTGGTCAGGATACAAACCAGATAAGTCATTTAGCTGCTTAAAGGGATAGTTGAGGTTATTTGAAGGGGGGTCATATGTCATTATCATCAACAATCAGTGTTTTACCTACAGTAAGGTCGTCAAGTGTATTGATACTCCAGTACTCTTTCAAAACGACGTTTAAAACAATACAATACAAACATTTGACATTATCAAAAATATCGAACTATAAAAAAGTGCTCATTCATTCGTTAGTGCTCATTAAGACTTCAGTTCGGTCTTTATCGTCCTGCCTGAAGCTTGGCTCACAGCTTGAGCTGCAGCAATGAGGTGGTCAATCGATCAGTTGTCAGCTATTAGATCAATCAGCTATTTTGATAAGAAATTAAATGTTTTGTTTTAAGAAAAATAATCCAAATTCTCCCATTCCAGGTTGTCAAATGTGAATATTTTCTGGTTTCTTTTGTCCTCTGACAGTAAACTGAATATCTTTGGATTGTGGACAAAACAAGACATTTGAGGATGTCACCTTGGGTTTGGCGAATGGTTATCAACATTTTTATGGACCTTACAACTAATCGATTAATCAAGAAAGTGATTGGCAGATTAACTGATGAGGAAAATAATGGTTGGCCTACTTGCAGCATAGCAAAACCAGATGACCAGTGACCAATTCTATACTGCCACTGTGAAGGTTCTTAATTAAATTAATTTTTATTATTTTGTGTACCTTGGCCCTTTTGTCTTTTTGCTGTGGTATCAAAAGAGGTATTAGGTATATATTTTTTATTCTGGTATTGTGACAGCCCCTAACCTACAGTAGATACTGGTCTGCATACCCCCAGTTTAGAGAAGCAGCATTCAAAAAATAAATATCACTTTAAATGTACGCCATGTTCAGAATATTTTCACTGCTTTTCTTTATCAGACAGTCTTTTCTGATTGCAGTCTCTGAACCAACCAGACAAAAGAAAATTCAGATCCAGAAAATTCAGTCTGACTTTGGCGAATCCGAACTTATCTTTTAAAGCACCAAAATCACATAATAGCACAAATTAACCAACCAGTCAAGGCAACAATAGACCTGTGTTCTGAGTCATAAAATTACTGATTTCATCTGCAGTGTTTGGTTAAGATATGATTATCTTTTATTAGTCCTGCAATCAGGAAGTTTGCATTGTGACAGCAGCAAAGGGAAAAGAAAAAATGGAGAGCTGCAACAGTGAATGAGTAAAGATGTTGACAAGGAGAAATAAAATCAGAACAATATAAACAAAAAACTCGACTATTTGTTCCACTGCACATAGGAATTTTGAAATGGCACAGGTTAATATTACAACCAGGTGAAATATGGGAATATTTAGAGTGTTTGGCTTGTATAATGTTTAAAGGCTTTCTGACGGTGAAAATATTCTAATTGTATTTTTAAGTGCGTAAAATGTTGCTGACCCTGTCCACAGCAGTATATTGCTGACCTTCTGTGCTGTTGCCCCTCGGCGTCTCAAAACTGGTGGCTTACTGACAAACATCCACTGTAGCTAATACCAGGAATCATTACCTCGGACACATTAAATGATCTGAACTATCCCTTTAACATGTGTGAATGTGGAAGATGTAACATTTTGGCTGTCAGACAGATCTCAGATGAGCGTCCGTCTCGGGAAGAGGTACCACCGAATGCGACGCTGCCCCACTTGTCGTGACCCCATTTGTAGTTTTATTGTTGCATGTCTAAACCGACCGGTAGAACTTCATTTAGCGATTTCTAAACTAGGCCCGCAACAAAGTGGGACAGAGCTCTGAATGCAGGCTGCAGCTGAATAATCCCCTCAGAGCCTCATGTTCACTGTTACAGGCCACACGGTACATATCTGTCACAGTTGCCAGCTGACTCACTCTGTTATCAAGAGGAAGGAAGACGCTGGTTCATATGCAAGGAGTGGCTGCTCGGAAGTCACCAGACTTTTTTTGGGGAAAGGTGTCACGTGAACTGACCTCCAATAATTGTGCTAAATCACATTGTGCCACACAGATTAGCAATTTTGTCATCAATATTTGTACTGAGATTTTGTTCTGTATGTGCAACATCTATTGCCTTGTCTTTTTTTGTCCCGGGAGAGACGCCCTCTCCTTTGTGCCTCTTCTGAGATTTCTTCCAGTTTCTACTGTTTAAAGGGGTTTTTAGGGTAGTTTTTCCTTCCTAGAGTCAAGGTTTAGTGTGTCATGTGCCGTGCAGCTTGTAAAGCTCCCTGAGGCAAGTCTTTATTTTGAGCTTTGTAAATTAAATTTAACTTATGACTAAAGGGAAAGACGTGTAGCTTCTGTGACAAGATTCTGTTTCAGATTAGTAGCAGCCAAGTTAAACATCAAATGTAAAATTGAAAATGCTTTGAGCGTCGATGCCTCGGGCATTTTGGCTGCCAGCTTTCACACCAAGTATCTTCTTTCTGTTCTCTCTAACAGTTTGTACTTTTCACAAAAGTATAGAAACAGAGGTGTCATGCATCTTTATAGCTACTTAATACCCCATAATGTGCACTCCCAACAAATAATAATCAAAATTAAAACAATGGTATAGTGATACATTTGGTTAAGAAATTTGGATAATAGAAAGGGGAAAAAATAGAACTTAAAAAAAAGAGTGGTTTGACTGAGGGAATACCTTAATATTCAAATAAAACATTTATTTTCTGTATCCTCTTCCATCTCATATTAAAAAGTTTGTTTGTTTCCTAATCCAGTGATTTATTTTCTCCATTTTATAGATTTGGATAGTTGTGTCCTTCCACTTGCTCAGCTGTGACACCTCTGGGTTTTAACCAGTTTTGTTCTTTGCTGTAAAGGACAATTCACCCCAAAATCAAAAACACACTTTTTCTCCCTGGCCTTTAGTAGTGTCACAATACTGCAATTTTTAATTTCAATACAGTACCTTAAAAATAGTGATATTCTGCTATTTTCAATGCATGGGGAAATTTTTTTTCTCACCAGTGAGGGCAGAAAATTTTAGTCTTTGTTTCTTTTAATAAAAATCTATACCATGACATATGGATAAAGCAAATGACGTGAGTGATGAGAAGACGGGAGACAGTGGGACTATGTGGGAGCTGCAGCGTGTGTCAACTCACTGTCAGAGATAAGAGAACGAAAAAGTGCAGCTGCTACATTTTAAATATTCAGTATTGATATTAAATACTTTTGACAACACTAGCCTGTAGACCTTTTTAAATATTTTTTTTTTCTGTGAGTTGTAGAGCCTTAGAGATACCGGCTGGTGCTCAAGGTGCCAAAAAATGAAATTGCATTAGCAGTTTCATGTAAGAACTGCTTTCTGCAGTAGAATCTACCAGAACTACTTTAGGATCTACTAGACCGACTTTCTTTCTTGGAAACAAAATAGTTCCGCTCACAATGAGGTCTGTGGATTATCTTGAGTAACTTGGTCGTGATTTTTGTAGAGACATTGGTGTTTCTTTTTTTTGGTGGTTACAGTGACACAAGCATAATAGTCTCATTATTCTTGAGAGAAGGCAGACAAATCTACAGTCGGTCTCCAAAACTCAGACAAAAAATCTAGATCGACCATAATTTAATTTTTGGGTGAACTGTCCCTTAAGTGCCAATACTCTTAAAATGCTTAAGATGCTCATGAACTTGTGAAAAGTGGCTCTAGTCTTTTACCAAGTAACAGCTGCTCAGGCTCCAACTGCAGTGTGCAGTAAAATATTTTCTCTAGCTTTTGCTTATTTCGGCCAAGTATTCTACCTCCTCACATTTTCACCAGAAACTGTTGTCTCCTCAGGGTATTCAGCTTCGGTAACAGGTGTCATAAAAAAAGTGTGATTGGATTTTCTAAGTGTTCTTTCCAAACTGCTGAGCTTGTAGTTTTCCATGTATTATGTCTTTCCGTGTTTCTGGTGATAGAACTAAATTAGTGATTGCTCTGATTTCATAACTTGTAGATTCTTCTACGATTTGATAGATCTGACCTAATGTTTTTTATCTGCTCTATTAGTTTCTAATACAAGTTATGACGGGGTGATTATAATGAAATTGGATTTCTTTTAGAAGGTAATTTCTCATCTGTAAGTGTTTATAAAAGTGAGGTTTTTTGGTAGATTATAATTCTGATAAATTCTCAAAAGTATCTTCCTTTATCTGTAACTATGATTGTATAAAGTCAGCCCTTACCTGCTTTTTTTTAAAAAACGCATTGTCATTCAAAGTCGGCTTAAATTACCTGTCCATTGCATTTTCCAGGTGTCATCATGTATGTCATAATTTTGGAAACTTGAGTGTGCATGGCAGCCTTTCAGTCAGGTCTGCAGATTCAGCACACAGACCCAGCTTTCTTAATTTGCTCATCCAGTTGCACAAGAGATTCCCTAAAAGAGCAAAGAAAGATTCAAATTTTGAAAAGCAATTTAGCCTCCTGACAAATCGATACGGCTCTGTGGATTCAGCACACACATCCCATTTCCTTCGGTTTGCTCGTCCTCTCGCAAAACGTCAAACAAGCTAAGGGGTAATATCGCCATGACTGCTTGCACAGATCACTCTGAAATGGCTGAGTCACCTCACTGTAAATGGTGCGATTGTTCTGTTTCTCCAGTGCTAGGTATACTGAACAGTCCCTTCAGTAGCATCCTCGGGAAGCCCCCGGGCTACCTGCCCCCTGAGTCCATGAGCATGACTGCTGACTTCTTGGAGAAGTTCCCCAGCATGGCTCGCATGGCAAACCGTCTGGACTCCAGCTCCTTCCTGGACTCTCGCTCCAGCAGTCCGGAAGACTCTGAGACCAGCGGCTTCAGCTCTGGCTCGGACCACCTCTGTGACATGCTGGTAAGAAGCATACTTATTCTGTTATTGATGTTTTATGTGTTGGCCTGTTGTGGGCCAGTGAGGTGGCCGGTTGGACAGCCAGGTCATATGATCACCTGTAGAGAACATAAATATAGCGACACCTCAGAGCTTGTTGAGACATTCAGCTTGAACTGCACTGCTACACACGACATGCCTCACCCTCCATAATGTACCAAACACACTCTACCAGTTTGGTGGTCTATTTAAACTGCAAAAATTTCCCATCTTGCCCTCTGCCAGCTGGTGCCACTGCTGCCCTGCATCAGCATCGCTAAGGCTGGGTACCATTCACATTTGAACAGAAGCATTACCTAGAATTCAGTACTGGTACGCTACTGTCTGTAATAACAAAATGTAATTTAAATTGGAAGAAACATGCAGACTTTTCAATTTCAAGATGATTTATTTCTAAGATTCTATTTAGAGCATTTTACACACTACACAGAAATAAAATCCCTCATGTCAGTTCGTCTCTCCACCCTCCAGTCTGTGTCACCAGGGCAACACTGTTTATGTTGCAGAGGAACTACATGTGATATCCTTCCTGTTATGTCGTCATACCGCTGTGCTTGTATACTGTAAGATTCCCCATTGATGCCGTGCAATTCACAAATATTTGTTTCATGTTAAGGTTTCGGATGTACTAATAAATCTCAGATACTGCTGTAACGTGCTAAATAGCATGCTGGTGAAAGATTTCAGGTGAGTGTTGCTAACGGCAGCAAAATGCTAAGCCAACAAAGACGGTTGTCACTGTAAAATCGCCCAGTTTTATCCAACAACTTATCCCACAAACTAATCATCTGAAGAAGCTGTCGAGTTTTGTAAAGCTTAACTTTACTTGCGAAATTTGGCACAGATTATTTTAATTGGTACTTTGTAATAGAGGTAATGCAGTCAGTACCCTTAAAAGTACAGAGTTTGGTCCCAGACCTCCAGCAGGGTTTAAGATAGTCACTCTTAAATCGGTGTTAACAAGATCTGCAGGAAGTGATGAAGTTGGAGCCTAGACACCAATGTGTGTCCCTCTGCTGTAATAAGGATTTTAAACATGATGTCTGACTGAAATAATAAAATGGTTGCTTGGGCCTTTATTTAATGCTTTTATTATAGATGAGTCGATTGTGTTTATTTGGTGTCCAAAGCTCTGACCTTTTAGTTCCCCTCAAAACGCCGAGCTCAGTCTCTCAGGGGAAGCAAGACTACGGGTTGAGGCTGAGGTAGAGGTGGGGGTCATAAAACGCTGTACAAACAGAAGCAGCGGTGACCGCGTCAGTAGAAGCAAGTGTCTGCATAGCTTTTGATTGCGCTGTGTGGCAGCAGGCCTGCAGCACAAGCGGGCTGCTTCAGTACACCTATCTGATCATAAAGATGCAATTAAAATATGTTGCAGTGAGGTCATATGAGGGGGGAAAAGCAGATTCAAACTGCTGCATGAACTCGCTGGCAGGCTTCGCTGGAAATACAACCCGTTTCTGAAGAGAAGCTCAGAGCAGCAGACTGGAAAGTGACAAGACTTTGTTGTTCTGATGGAATCAGTGATGTGAAAATGTACATGTCAGCTTGCCTTGTAAGCCAACGAAGAACAGGTTCCACTACTCCCTCTTTTAGATGCATTTACATGGACCCTTTTCTTCAACAAATCAGAATTAAAATGACCCATGTAACCTTCTCAATCAGAAGAGACTTGCTGGATTGGAAGGAATTTTCAGTAGTGGTATAAACCTTTTGCTCATCCGTTAATTATGAAAATATTAGCATCTAATGTAAACGCTTAATATGATTGTTTCTCTCTGGCTGGAATAAATATATTCTTCCTGTGCATGTTTGCCCTGCATGGGGGTAACATTAGCTGATGTGAATGAGTTTCTTGATGAGCTGTGAAAGTCTTCTTGCACTCTCCCCTGTTTATGCTGCTGAAATTGCGGCTTAATTAGAACAGCAGAAATGCAAATATTATTCTCAGGGAACGATGTGTCTCAGTCTTAAATTGTATTAACAGACAGAATCACCACTTCTCTTATATTTCTAGCTGATTAGACGCTTCACAGCAGGTGGTTAGAGATTTAAATCACAAGTTTCATCACAATGTGATATCAGCAAATAATTGTTGAATCTATATCATAAAGTCTGCCACAATATATGTTCAGTTCAGATAACATTCACATTATACACTGCCTGGGCAAAAAAAGTCGCACACTAATATTTCATTTGCTGGACTGCCTTTCGCTTTGATTACAGCATGTGTTCGCCATGGCATCATTTCTATAGGTTTATGCAATGTCACATTTATTTCTGTCCCGGGTTGCATTAATTTTTCACCAAGATCTTGTATTGATGATGCGAGAGTCAGACTGCTGTGTAAAGTCTAAAGTCTCCAGCACATCCTAAAGATTCTCAGTGGGGTTCAGGTCTGGACTCTGTGGTGGCCAATCCATGTGTGAAAATTGTCTCATGCTCCCTGAACCACTCTTTCACAATTTGGGTCCGATGAATCGTGGCGTTGTCATCTTGTCGTCAGAGAAGAAAAAAATCCATTGCTGGAAAAACCTGTTCATTCAGTGTATTCAGGTAGTGAGCTGACCTCATTTTTTGGGCACATAATGTTGCTGAACCTTTTTCCATCGCTTCAGAGTCCAATCTTTATGCTCCCTAGCAAATTGAAGCCTTTTTTTCCTGATAAGCCTCACTGATAAGTGGTTTTCTTAAGACTGCACAGCTGTTTAGTCCCAGTCCCTTCAGTTCTCTTCACATTGTGTGTGTAGAAATGCTCTTACTGTAACACAGCTTTGAGTTCTACTGTTTTACGATTTGATTTCACCAAATGTTAAACTGATCTTTGATCACAATCATTTGAGTTTTTTTTCCGACCACATTTCTTCCTTGAAGATGATGGTTCACCACTATCCTTCTAGGTTTTAATAATGCGTTTGACAGTTTCAGCAGTTTCATCAATCTCGTTAGTTGTTTTCTTTCCTTGATGCAGGCCAGTAATTTCTGAAACAGTAACATCTTTTCCATGACCACAGGATATGTCTTCTGACATGGTGGTTTAAGAAATGAGAAGCTGCTCACTGCATCAGTTTGGGTTAAATAACTTGTTACCAGCTGAAACACTTTAATCACTGCAGTGATTATCCAAAGGGAGGATCTTACCCGTTTGCTTCATTAAAGGTCTATTTGTCAACTCACAAAAAGCAGCTAAATTAATTTGACAATTTTATGGCTGAACTCTTCCAGATATTTGTGACCGGCATACTGTGGAAATTTTAAAATAAAGATGCATCTTAAACATGAATCATATTGGAGTATTAAATTGACATATCAGTCTAATGAATCAAACCACATTGCATGTCCCACAGCATTTAATCTTAACTTTCACCATCTGGTTGAAGAAATCTTGTCCATGTAACTGCTTTCATCAGCAGCTGCTTTTTGTTTACATAAATATGATTGATTCAATACACTGCTCATATTTTATTTGCTAGATGATATTAGTCTCCGGTTTCCAGTAAGGTACAAGTGCCTGAACATGTTTGTTTCTCTGCAGTCGACTCTGCGGATTTCCCCTCCCCTGCCTTATCTTGCATCAAACATGCAGAAGGATCTGCTGCGACTTGGCTCCCGTCTGGACCCCCAGGACTCCAGCTCTCCTCTGACCCCACCATCCAGTGCCAGCCCCGCCTCCTCAGCCATCTCCCGCCGCTGGCGCACCGGCTCTCCATGGCCTGGTTCAGACATGCTTGATCAGTCGGATGACGCGTTCAGTATTGAGAGGGAGGCCCGCCTCCACAGACAGGCTGCAGGTAAATCTAAAACAAATCTGACTGAGCACTGTTCTACCCTTTTTCATTGTCTTATAGCCTAGCTTTAACGGCGTACGTGGTTATGTTGTCGGCATTTTTGCTTACTCCTTTTTCTGGACTCGTCAGCTGTGAATGAGGCCACGTTCACCTGGAGCGGTCAGCTGCCTCCCAGAAACAACAAAGACCCTCTGTACTCCTGCAAGGTCTTTCTGGGTGGCGTGCCCTGGGACATCACAGAAGGTACCTACTGCTTTAATTTTACACTGGCAGACCTCTTTTGATGATTTTTACATGCTTATTACTGTTAATCATCATGTGCAATGAGTGAGCAGCCTTTAAGGGACTGTGCTTAAATCCATACGTTGATTAAAACACAGATTAAGTGTGTGCAGCTTTACAGCAGCTGCCATAACTCTGGTTTAGATGAGCTAAGATGATGCTTTATCAATCTGCCAGACAGAAACTTCAGGTGTTAAAGAAGCGTCAGTACAGGTAAATGGAGAATCAAAGTGTATAAAATATCAGAATAAGAAAATACACAGAGCAGTTAAAACATACGGTACAAAGAACTGGTGTTGCACTTGAACTACTATTGCAATTCTGTCCCAAGCAAAATGAGTGGTGTGATTAGCAGCAGTAATGTATTACAGTGTACTTCAGAATATGGTATTATTGTAGAAAGTGAAAGTGAAGTGGACATGGTGCAAGTATTGCAAATTAAATGCAAGTAGCATCAGTCTGAAACTTAAAGTGCTCCACTGTTTGACCATGAGGTTGTTAAGGGGATACAAGGTGTTTTCCGTAATACGTAACGATCAGAAAGGTCAAAGGGGAAATACCAGGAGCTGTTAGAGGTGGTGTTGGAGAGAAGATGCTTTCGCAGACAGTTTGCTGCAGTGTGCTGGGTCAAACTGAACAAAGAAAACTGTACCTGCAATAAGACTGAAACTGATTTTTCAAAAAAGGAAAAGGAGTTTACCTAGTGTGTAGCAGGCCACATTTTGCCTTTTGTCATAGCTCAAAAACTGACATCCATTGAAAAGTTTGGTCTCATTTCGAACTGGAACATTTGCTAAAGGACTGTATTGGCAAGGATCTGGTGATATGATGCATATCACAATACGATTCAATATGTTTTCTTATATTATAATAATCTAAGCAAGGTGATATACTGCCTCTTTTTTTAATCAAATTTTAAGAATACTGTCAGTGTGAAGAACACACCACCATACACATAATACTTGAGTTTAAAAAAGTTAGCTTTTTTTATGCAAACAGAACAGGGAACCTAGATAAGAACAATGCTATTTAACAGTCATGGGTTTAAACAACACAAAATGAACCGTGGCCATGAATCTTTGCATGCATCAAGATATCCAGAGAGTGTTTTATGAATTGATACAGTATCACGAAACATATGATACTCAATATTTTTGATATTTTCTTACACTTGTATTCTGCAAGTTAATGCTATATTCGATGTATTACGATGCACTAAAATTGGGCACTTAGGTTTGGTGACATCTACCAAGTTGGTATAAGACAGTGTCTTGAGTGAAATGTTGCAATCGATTGTTTTAAAAACAGAACTCTGGCAAATCTGAATGGAAACATTACCTTGATACAGAAGGCTTTTAAGTCACAATTAAGTCCAATTCAGCACAATACAAGATTCATAAATCTCTTTATTTTAGCTGCTGTATTGACTGTAAAAGCGCTGCAAGGAACAACTGACTGAATTAAAGTCTTTGTCCTGGAAGTGAGAGGGAGATGGGGAGGGCTGTTTGGTGTGATGTTACAACAAAATGTTTGCGACTTAAACTGCTATAAATATTTTGTCTGTTTAGAAATTTGAACTTACTGTCTAGTTTGTTTCCTGAAGTTTATACAGTTCGGTGAACTCAGGACACTAAGTACCACCACACTATTCTGTGCACCTTAAAGAAAGCTGAGACTGTATGAAACACTATGTAGTGATAATTAAACTATTGCCTACATCTGTAAAAGAACTTGCACTATAGGACATAAAATTTATTCCAAACTTTGCAAATCTCACTGATTGCCTCTGGCAGTTGTGGTGGCTTTGCAGTAGGTGCTTCACCATCTGTTGCCTGGCAGAGATCTGCATCCTGTGAAGTGAATTCTTGTCTTGGTGATGGATTCGGCAAATTTCAGGTCATAATTTCCCACCATTGAAACGTTCCCATTAAAAATGGAGCCTCATATAAATGGAAGCATGATATGAACTTGTATTTTTTGGATGCTCACCATTGAAAACAGGAGATGTCATTACACTTATTTTATGTCTTGGGTATTTTTAAGCTGTCTGAATGTTAACTTCCCACAACCACATCTGTTAAAACTAGAAATGTCACTTTATAGAAGCCAGACTCAATGAAACGGATTCTATTTTACTGAAGAAATGTTTTTTTTTATTATTTGTATAGCACTTTTCTAAACACGGTACAAAGTGTTTCACCCTAGGCAAATTATAAGCAAATCATAAAAACAATTTGATCGTAAAAAATTCCAAGTAAACAAAATCCAAGCGAATAAAACAGCAAAATATACTGTCATTAAAAAATAACAAGGAAATTTCAATAAAACCAGCAAAGGAGAGCTGTAAAAAAAAAAATCAAAGCAAATAAAACAAAAAGGCAATAAAAGGCAGTTAATGAAAAGTAGGAAAGGTAAGTATGTTTAAAGAAATCAGGTGAGCAGAATGAGGGGCTGCTTTTAAATCTCTTAGGTGGCTCGTTTCATAACATTGGGGCTCTGGCTGTAAATGCTGTCACCTTTAGTTATAAGCCATCCCTGGGGAACAGATAAAAGTTGTAAATTTAGTCTGTTCTTTTTCCAGCCGGCCTGATCAACACCTTCAGCGGTTACGGCCCTCTGACTGTGGAGTGGCCGGGTAAGGATGGAAAGCACCCTCGCTGTCCTCCCAAAGGTAATGTGGCTAAAGGTAACAACGAGCTGGTAGGCTATTTTATCTTTTTCCTTCATGGTTTCGGGGTGACACAGTGGTGAACACAGGGCATGCTGGTGAGTTTGACTGCTGGTCTCCAGAGCTACTTTAGGCGGTGATAAGTGGGGCTTAAATGTAGCAGAAAACACGGTGGTAGATGCAGGGAGTTGGTGCATTAGAGCTGTGGTGAATGTCAGTTTGAAGGGTTTCTGTGATTTTTCAGAGGTATTGATTCAACTCGCTGGTCTTTTTTTAGGCTGATATAAGGCTGAGTAAATATTCTGTCAGTGTTTGAGCATCTACTCGTGACTGCTGTTCATCTTAATGCAGGTTTTACTGCTCATGTCCTCAGATTTTATGACATTTCTACTTAAAATTCTTCCACCACTCTTTGCTGCATAACAATACAATTAACTGATAATCACAAGTTTCAACAATTTTGATTATCTAGTTTCTTTTAAGCTGACAAATTGCAAACTGCTGTCTAACTTAATGACTCACTTGTGAGGCGATCTCTAACTGAACTTGGCAGTATTTGCTGCCTGAATATCTTGAAAGTGATTGTGCCAAAGTCTAAATTCACACCATAGTACTGCTGAGGGCTGCAGTATTCCCGTATTCTGAAGTATTTTCTGTTTTTAGGCTATGTTTATCTGGTGTTTGAGAGCGACAAGTCTGTGCGGGCGTTGCTCCACGCCTGCTCCCAGGACCCGTTTCACCCCGAGGACAGCAGAGAGTACTACTTCAAGATGTCCAGCCGCAGAATGAGATGCAAAGATGTGAGTAGAAACTAAACATGCAAGACACAATAATGCACAGTACTTTCTTTTCATGCCAGTTTCTAATTTTTATTCACATTTCAGAGAGAAATATTCCACTATGCCACAATCACTTGTGCACAAAAATATTAAGTTGAAAAAGTTGTTAAAGCACATGAAGAGTTTATTAAATGATTTTTCATGATTCTAGCTTCTCAAATTTCAGGATTTTCCACATTTCATTTAGTCCTCTTCAATTCAATTTTAATCATGTTTCATTTTATGCCATCAGTTGGACAAAGTGAAACACTGAAGATGCCACTTTTAGCTCTGTAATTTTTGCAGCAACTATTTCACAATTTTTATAATTCAAATAATCAGTCAATTGAATCAAATGAAGCAAAGACTTTGTGTAGCTGTGTCATCATTTGAGAATTTCAGCTTTTGTTAAAACAGACGTTTGTAGAAAATCGCTTTATTTCTTAAAGTGAGTTATCAAGCGTCTGCATCAAAACTTGAGTATCGTCTTAGAACTGGTATCGAAATTAGAGATGTCCGAAACTGATCCTAAGAATCAGCATCAGGAGTGATCCAGGCATTTTTTTTTAATAGATTGCCACCAGTTAAAATAAATCTGATCCTTTCTTTACTGGTTTCTATTGTCTTGTTCACCTCAGCCTGCTAGTGCCGCAGTGCTGCTCCCTTTTTACCTCAGATGGGCCCGACAGTGCAGCATTTCACTTCATTCCCAAATAAAAATAATTTGGCTGCAGTAGTGGGTGTGACTCAGAGTTCTGACACCGACATTGGCAAACGGCACAAATTGGCAAAAATTCTGACGCTGCTTATTAGCAAATATCAGTGTCCAGACTATTCAGGTTGCAACCTCTTCCTTTTGAGCAGAGTAAAGAGTCAGAGTAAATGGCAAATGTCGGCGGTGGATCATATCAGCAAGTCACTCAGGGACTTGATATTAATTAGAAAGCTGACGGGACAAAATTGTATTTGTCAAGTTTGTGTGCTCTCTACAGGCTGGTGTCTGTGCTCAGCCAGAGAGTGAAGCTTCTGCCCTCAAACTAACAAATGTCAGATACATATATAATCAACACTTAGGTAAATAAGAGTATTAATACTCTCTATTGGCAGATCTTCAATGTTAAAGACTCAAATTAAGTTCAGTCGAGACATCCCTGATTAAAATGATTGCTAATGCAAACAACACGAGCCCTCCTCTGCAGCCTGGTTCTTCAGTTCAGTTCTTCAGGAGAACAAAACAAGGTTTAGTCATCTGTCACCGACTCCTGTGACTCTTGTCCCTCTTCTGTCACAGGTGCAGGTGATCCCCTGGGTCATCTCTGATAGCAACTATGTGCGCTGCCCCGCCCAGCGTTTGGACCCCAGTAAGACGGTGTTTGTTGGTGCGCTGCATGGCATGCTGAACGCTGAGGCGCTGGCCAGCATCATGAACGACCTGTTCGGAGGCGTCATGTACGCTGGCATCGACACGGACAAGCACAAGTACCCCATAGGTGAGAGCGTGGGTGTTTAGTCAGATTTCTGCTGCGCATTTAAGTGAAACACATTGTGCGAATACAGAAACACCAAGTTCCATTTTGCCTTCACAGTTTGTAGACCTCTTAGACTGAGTTGTCATTAATTTACCTTCAGTGTATCTGAACATGTGGTGATGCAGGAATCTGCTGTAGTTTGTGTAGCGCTGCGTGAAATTGGTCACGTGTCTTGAGTCATTTCTTTTATATTCAGGATTTCTTTTATCAGAAGTGGTCCCCTTTAAAAAAAAAAAAGAAATGGTGCATGAAACCTGCATTCATAACCTTTTCTGAAAGCAGAGTCACATGCATAACAATAACAGACCAAAGTCAGTTTCAGTGGATTACTGTGATCAGTGTTTTCACTGTAGTTTCAGAGGCAAAATATGTGGATTTAACTTTGAGCTACAGCCCAATTATCATTTGATATGCTGATGTTGAGTAAATGGTCCAAACAGTTTTGGATGCTCATTACAGCTATCAAATATGTTTTATATAAACTTGCTGTGCAGAGTGTTTTTCTGCCTAAACGATCGGATCCAAACTGAATTATTGAACTCTCGTGTGCAGGCTCTGGACGTGTCACTTTTAACAATCAGCGCAGTTACCTGAAGGCTGTGTGCGCCGCATTTGTGGAGATCAAAACCCCCAAGTTTACAAAGAAGGTAAGAAGATGCACTGTAATTGGCCCTTGTACTTTCTGTAATCATTAATATTTCTTCAGTTTAAGACATTTAATCAAGGAGTGACTTATACAATAGCAAAGTTAAGGCCTCGAATCTAATTTTTATTCATGTTTATTTAAACATTAGGGATACACAATATAATAAAAATCATCCCAATATTTGTCAAAATAATCACAAGATATGATTCATGATAAGTGGAAATGATCATTTTTGCATCAGTTTTCACATTTACTGAAAATCTCTTAAAATCATGGTGACATTCGTTTGGAAAAACTATTTGCAGGCCGGGACGTCTCTGCAGCACCACAGTACCTCATAATGCTGTGCTGTCACTTTTTTCTTAATCAGAAAAAAGCAGCTCTTGTGACTTGTATATTGCACTTGGCCATATTCCAATTTAAGTAATATTTTGGTTAATTGTGCAGCTCTATTACAAATCTGCTTGTAAAGCACAAATGCTCCTAAGCCATGCTGAAGTGAATCTTTTCAATGACTTAGCAAGTTGGTTTGTGTTTAATCAGAGGGTTTTCACTTAATGAGATGCAAAAACGGTTAAAAAGCTTCCACCACTTACTGTGACGTCTGTAACCATGCGTTTGCCTGTTCCCTCAGGTCCAGATTGACCCGTACCTGGAAGACTCCATGTGTCAAGTTTGCGTTCGCCAACCCGGGCCTTTCTTCTGCAGAGACCAGGTCAGTGGAAACTTGCACTCAATCGTTTTATTAAATCATCCACTTCATGGTGTTTTGGGTCAGTCGGTGTTTGGCCAGTAGTTTTTGTCATGTTTTGCTCTGACAGTTTACCCTCAAAATGTGGTATTTATGGTCCCAGACTGTGATGTTTGACTGAATAAACACCAGAAAAGCAAAATTGGCTATATCCTGCCACAAAATCAGGATGAAGTGCATGACAATCCATTTCTATGCTTTATGAAAAACAATTTTATTAAGTAAAATAAATGCAGTAAAATGAAATTCAATTAAATGAACCACAAAGGTGTTTTAGCACATGCCAGATGCAATAAAACCATGATCGTCAAATGTAATGATGAAAATTATTTGATAACATTGTGGTTCATAAAAGGATAATTCAGGTTTATTATTAATCATGATCTTATTTGGCCAATTGTGTCCATAGTGTCTGTACAGCAAGTACAACATTATTACTCATTACTTTTTAATTGCTGAGATCTGGGAACACAGCAAGATGACGACTAAAATGTTAAACGGTTATATGTCCGTGTTAGCAACTTTTTTCACTTTGCCAGCAAAATCATCATTTTTGAAAATCCCAGTTGACAAACTTCCTCCTTCAAAAGAAAACTGCACAACTATGGAAAGTACAATGGCTCAAAGTTGAACTGAGGGATTACTAAACACTGAGGGAAGGGCTGGATGACATGGCTTAAGGTTGTCAAAAGTATTTATACTTTTTCTATATTAAAATTAAACAATTATAGTATTGACAGTATCAAAGGTTTAGACAATGTAGTAATCATTTCAGACAGTTCAGTCTTTATCCCGTTGTGTGCAAAGGATTTTTTTGGTCTGTGGTATCACGTATGATTCTAAGACTTTAGTCTCATGTCATGGTATTGATGAAATGATCGCAACGTAATATAGGGAAGGGCAATATATCAACAGTTCAATCTCAGAATAAAGAAGTTCAGCTTTTATTTAGTCTTGTTTACAACCTTGATTGACCGTTAAGACTGTTGGACTTCTGTGTAGTGACATCGCTGTTCCCATATTTCAGCAACTAACTTGGTAAATACAAAGTTAAAACTGATGGAAACCATTGTCCAGGGATAAAAAAAATAAGTTGTAGTAAGACAGAAGTATACTTTAAATTGTTATGTTGAGCTGTTGTGCAGAAATTCAGTTTGAAATGATTGCTTGAAAGTATTTTACAGCAGACATGTTATGGGTGAAGGTAGCCTGTAACGAGCTCATTGACTGTCTGTTGACCCTCAGGCCTGCTTCAAGTACTACTGCCGCTCTTGCTGGCACTGGCAGCACTCCATGGACATCTTGAGCAACCACCGGCCCCTCATGCGCAACCAGAAGAACAGGGACTCCAGCTAGAGCGGATGGATCCAAACAATCTGAAGGGCCAGAGGAAGAGCCCCTGTGAAACGGGGCACGGCTGCCCGCCAAGGAGAGCACGTGTGCCAGACGTCCCTCAGAGCGAGGGCACCATGGCACTCCACCAGGCACTTGGGATATCACTGTAGAAAATGTTCACTTTTTGCACTTGCTACATTTTTGCTGTTGTTCACAGTGGCACTATGCACAGTGACCTTGTTGGGAGAGACAAGGGGCCCTTCACACTTATGCATTTTCCCAGACTTGTGGCCAGACAGAGAGATGGGAGTCAGCCTAAGGTTAAGAAGTGGATGAAAATGCCATTTCTTTTTTCTTTTTGTTTACATGTGTTGCATAGTGAAGAGCAATCACGCAAGTCTCATTGCCGTTCATTGGCAAATGCCATACAGTGCCTTTAAATTTTTATTTTTTTCCCCCTCCTCCCGCCCCACCCCCCCGCCCCCCCTTACCCCCAGTTGGCATCCGTTTTTTCCTGTGCAGGCCAACTGCTGTTTCTTACTTTTGGGAGTTGAATGTTGGGCTTCATTTAACCAGTCGCATTTCAGACATTTTTACGCAGTTTTTTACTAATTTGTACACAAACGGTTTTAAGTCATGACATGAAAATTTTGAACAGAATTCTACCAGGCGGCTGTTTATGGGAGAAACCCCCCCTTTTTATTTTTTCCTTTTTTTTTTCCTCATACATTTTTCTGTGGCTAGTTTTTTTCCTTTTTTAATTTGCCCTCCCAAATTTCAACTGAATGGGCACAAAATGTTGGAAGTACTACTTTAAACTTGCTTTGTTGGTCCAGTTATATTAAATGTATGTAACAATAGTACTGGATACGCTTCAACTGGCGATCCGTCTTTTCTCAAGCAACTGATGGACCCCGTTAAGCCTAGAGTAGAGTGAATGAACATTTGATTGTACATAGTTTGATTTTTGCACTTTTTAATTTGCACGTTTGGAGAGGTGGCAGTGGTTTTTAATCACTTTTGTACATCAGCAGGGGGACACGCCTATGTTAGAACAGCTGCTTGTTTCCTGTTGAATGTCAGAACTTCCACTTAGCTGATGATAAATTTAATCTATCCAGAGCTTGAGTAGACCCCAGTAAATGATTCCACGCTTTCTTAATCCCATTTTGCCTTTCCTGTTCCAGTTGGACATAAATGCATAATAAGCTGTGTGCCAAAGACAAAGTGTCTTTTCTTTATCCATTAGGTTTGTCATGCTGAGCTTGTTGTCCCTTTAGCCCAGCTGCTTTTTAGAGTTTTGAAAGTCTACCTCATTGTGGTCTGCCAAGTTTGCTGCTACTTACAGTTGTGGAGTATGTTCAGATTGGGCACAATAAAGGTGTTTAAGCATTAACGGTCATGTCTGGACTCTTGATTGATATGAATGTTGTATTGTGGAGTGTTCTTGCAAACATCCTGGTCTCATTAAAGGGATAGTTTAGATTTTTTGTTTAAGTGGTGCTCTGAGGTACTTATAGTCAGTGTATTGCCTACAATAGATTATCGGCACGTTCCCAGTTTGCAGAAGCAGCAGGAGTACCAGTGAATGAAGCAAAGCAATGAACTGCTGTTTGGGGGGGGGGGGGGGGACAATATTAGTTTAAGTGTACACTATATTTAGTTTTTTCACTGCTTTACCTTGCAGTCGGACAGTCCTTCCTGACAGGAAATTGCCATTTATGAGCAAAATATTGCTTTCTCCAAATCAACCAAATTCCTTTTAACTTGCTTCACAGAAGTGTTCTGCAAGATAAAAGGAGTCTGGTTGGTTTGGAGGGAGTGAGATTTGGCTTGAAACAGTGGTTTCTTGTTGCAGAGAGCTGTCTGGTGGCCAAGTAAAGTGGTGAAAATATTCTAAACATGGCGTCTACTTAAACTTATATTCTTTTTTTTGTTTTGTTTTGTTTTTTAGGTGGCTAATGTACGTTTTGTTGCTGGCCCTGTCCACAGCTGTGCGTTGCTTAACTTTGTGCTCCGGTACTCCTGCTGCTTCTCCAAACTGGAGGTGTGCTGAATGCCATCTATTATAGGTAATACACCTTCAATGAATAACACACACATGCAACCCCACTGTAAAAAAAAAAAAAAAAAAAAATCCAAGCTATCCCTTAACATCAACAGGTTTTAACTAAACCAGTATTTTATTTAAGGAATTGGGTTGAATTTGTTAGCTTGAAGTGTTTGCAGTTCTGTGTCTGACATGTAAAAATTAGCATTTTCCTTTAAGTAGGTAAATATGAGATTATAGATCATTACATTAGTCTGTTAAACACTAAGAGTGATACAGTGTGTCGTCAAATTCCAGCTCACTTGTTACTGGGTTGTCTATAAGACTTTAACAAGCCTGAGGAAATAACTGATATCACTTCAGTAATTAAAAGATGCGTAGTCCCAAAACTGCAGAGGTTGTGTTTAAAGGGATTAAAACTAAAGACATCTCATCTTGATTTTCAGTCGGCTCCAAAAACACTGGATCTTAGAATTCACATCAGATCTGTGGCAGAGCATCCTCATCTGAGGGTGCAAATGAATAACAGCCCGGAGTCTGAATTTGGAGACTACAAAATAATGAATAAACCCTGGAATGTCTCTGAATCAGATTTGGTGATGTTTTTAGTTATTTTGACCATTTATAAACAACCTAATATGTAAACAGCCTGTAGAACCTGTAGGTTGAGCTTCAGTAGTGTTAAGCTATTAACCCACAGATGGGTCAGAAATTATAACTTTGTATAATCTGTTTTAAAAGGTCCTATATACACACAGTAGTCAGAAAAAAATGAGCAAAAATTTAAGTAGACACAAGCAAAAGACACTAAAACATAGTAAAAATAAGACAAAACAGTAAGAGATGAGAACAGGAAAACAAAAAACATGACAATAAGAAAAAATAAAAATGGTGGATAATATAGGGAAGAATGCAGACGTTTCGTGATGCTGTCTAGTTAATTTAGATAAATAAAAGGAAAGCAATAATTGTGTAATGACAATACAAGTACAAATAAAAAGAATAAGATTGAAATATATTAAAAGCAGACAACCTCGCATAAAAGCAAGTCTATAAAAATGAGTTAAGAAGTGATTTGAAAGATGATATAGATTCTGCAGCCTAATCTCCTCAGGCAGGTTTTCCACAGTCGAGGAGAAAGTTCGGTCTCCTTTAGATTTAAGCCTCGACTTTGGAACAGCCAGGAGGGTCCCGCCTGAGGATCTAATGCTGCGTACTGGCTCATACAGGGTCAGCATTTCAACTATCTAACCTGGGGACAGACCAAGACGGTCTTTAAAAGTGATCAGTAAAATCTTAAAATCCATTCTAAAACACAACGAGCCAATGGAGGGAAGCCATGATTGGGGTGATGTGATGTTGTCTGTTAAAATCAATAGTATAAAATCAGTTGTATTATCTTGACCTTCAGATTTTTGTGAAATGGGATCCTAAAATATTTTATCTTGACCTTCATGCAACTGACTGAGCTTGCTTTGATGTTGATATGTATTTATGTTTCTATGTATGTTTCTATGTATGTATTTACAGTGGTGGCCAAAGTAATTAGAACACCTGACAGATCTGAAAATATTTACCTTTTTTTGCCTCCAAAACATGTTTTCATTTCGTAATTTTCATGAAACATGCAGATGGCTGCTCTGAGCACAACAAACAGATTAAGTGAGTCCTACTGTTTTTTTTATCCACTTGACTTTAATATTTGGTATGTCCACCTTTTGCAGCAATTACAGCAGCACATCTCTCTGGCATAGTGTCAGTATATTTCCTGAGAACTTCAACACTAACGTTATCCCATGCCTTCTGCAACTCAAGCCAAAGGCTTTCCTTTGAATGTACAATAGATCTGTCCAGTTTATTTTCCAACTCACCCCAAATTTGCTCAATGGGGTTGAGGTCCGGACTTTGAGGGGGCCAGTCCATCATTTTCGGTGTTCCAGCAGATTCCTTCTTTCGCAGGTAGTTCTGGCAATAGTTAGATGAATGTTCAGGGTCATTGTCCTCTTGGAAAATAAATCCAGGCCCAATAAGACGACTCCCATCAATTTTCACTAAGTCACCTGTTCCTGAGGTTGAAATGACACCCCACACCATAATACTACCCCCTCTGTGTTTAACTGTTGGCAAGAGACATTCGTTTTTATATCTCTCCCCCTCTCTCCGTCAAACATACACTCTTTGCTTGCCAGACTGTTCAAAATTGGACTCATCAGTCCACAACACTTTATACCAATCTTCCTTTGTCCATTTCTTGTGTACTTGTGCAAATTTCAGGCATTTCAGTCTATTTTTGTCTTTCAGTAATGGTTTCTTTGCTGCTATTCTGCCAATAAGTCTTCCTTCTCCCAGTTTCCGACGCACAGTTGCACCATTAGTCATTGCGGTGTTCACATGAGGTCTTTCTTTGGTCTTTCAGACTGAGAATTTTGAGAGGCGTCATTTCTACCTCTCCCCTTTCGGTTCTACATATATTTCTATGTATGTATGTTTGTATGCATGTTTGGTATGTATGTCTGAAAGTTTGTATGAATATATGTATGAATGTTATGTAGTATGCATGTCTGTATGTATGAATGTATTCTGGTATGTATGTTTATGTATGTATGTTATGCATGTTTGTATATTAGTATGTATAAATGTTTGTATGTATGTTTGGTATGTATGTTTGGTATGTATGTTTGTATGTTTGGTATGTATGTTATGTAAGTACATATATATGTTTGGTATGTATGTGTTTGTATTTATGTATGTATGTATGCTTGTTTGTATCAGTTTGTTTCTTTTGTATGTATGTTTGATATATATGTTAATATGTATGAATGTATTCTGGTATGTATGTATGCATGTTTGTATGTATGTATGAATGTATGTTTGGCATGTATGTTATGTAGGTATGTATGTTTCTATGTATGAATGTTTGAATGTATGCTTGGTCTGTATGAATGTATGTATGTATGTTTCTATGTATTTATGTATGTTTGAATGTATGCTTGGTCTGTATGAATGTATGTTTGTTATGTATGTATGTTTCTATTTATTTATGTATGTTTCTATGTTTGATATGTATGTATGTTTGTATGTATGGATGTCTGTTTGGTATGTATGAATGTATGTTTATTATGTATGTTTGTATGCTTCTATGTATTTATGTTTCTATATATGTATTTAAGTATGTATTTGTGTAGGTTTGCATGTATGTATTTATGTGATTCTGTGTATGCATGTTTGTATGTATGAATGTGTGTTTAGTATGTATGTTTCTATGTATGAATGTCTATGTATGAATGTTTATGTATGAATGTATTCTGGTATGTATGTATGTTTATTATGTATGTTTCTATGTATGTTATATATGTATGTATGTATGTATGTATGTATGTATGCATGTTTGTAAGCATGTGTGTATACTTTCATGTATGAATGTTTGTATGTATTTATGTATGTTTGTATGTATGTATTTCTGTGTTTCTAAGTATGTATATTTGGTATCTATGAATGTTTGTATGTTTGTAATGTATGTATGTGTTTGGTATGTATGAATGTTTGTATGTTTGGTATGAATATTTGTATGTATGAATGTATGTTTGGCATGTATGAATGTTTTTCTTTGTTTATGTATGCTTGTATGTATGTATGTTGGTATGTATGAATGTTTGTATGTAGGAATGCATGTTTGTATGTATGTTTGGTATGTATGAATGTTTGTATGTATGAATGTATTCTGGTATGTATGTTTCTACGTATGTTTGTTATGTGTATGTTTGTATGTATGTATGTTGGTATGTATGAATGTTTGTATGTATGTATGAATGTTTGTATGTAGGAATGCATGTTTGTATGTATGTATGAATGTTTGTATGTAGGAATGTATTCTGGTATGTATGTTTATGTATGTATGTTTCTATGTATTTATGTATGTTTCTACGTATGTTTGTTATATGTGTATGTTTGTATGTATGTATGAATGTCTGTTACATGTGTATGTATGTTTGTATGTATGTATGTTTGTATGTATGTATGTTTGTTATGTATGTACGTTTATATGTATGTATGTATGTATGTCTGTATTTATGTATTTATGTATGTTTGGTATGTATGAATGTATGTTTGGCATGTATGTATGTATGTATGTTTGGTATGTATGTATGTTCATATGTATGAATGTTTGTGTGCATGAATGTATGTTTGTTATGTATATATCTATGTATGTTTGCATGTATTTATGTGTGTTTTTATGTATGTATTTCTGTGTTTGTATGTATGTTTGGTATGTATGAATGTATGTTTGGCATGTATGTTATGTTATGTATGTATGTATGTTATGTATGTATGTATGTATGTATGTTATGTATGTATGTATGTATGTATGTTTGGTATGTATGTATGTTCATATGTATGAATGTTTGTGTGCATGAATGTATGTTATGTATATATCTATGTATGATTGCATGTATTTGTGTGTTTTTATGTATGTATTTCTGTGTTTGTATGTATGTTTAGTATGTATGAATATTTGTATGTATGTTATATATGTATGTATGTATGTATGTATGTTTGTATGTATGAATGTATGTTTGTATGTATGTTGGTATTTATGAATGTTTGTATGCATGAATGCATGTTTGTTATGTATGTACATTTCCATGTATGTATGTATGTATGTATGTTTGGTATGTATGAATATTTGTATGTTTGTTAAATATGTATGTATGTACGTATGTATGTATGTTTGGTATGTATGTTCATATGTATGAATGTTTGTATGCATGAATGTATGTTTATGTATGTATGTTTCTATATATGTATGTATGTTTGTATGTATGTATTTCTGTGTTTCTATGTATGTATGCTGGGCATGTATGAATGTTTGTATGTATGTTATATCTATTTATGTATGTTTGTATGTATGCATGTTTGTATGTATATATGTTTGTATGTACACATATTTGTATGTATGTATGTTTGTATTTATGTTTGTAATTATGTTTGTATTTTTGGTATGTATGTTTGGTATGTGTATTTATGTATGTATGTATCTAAGCATGTTTGGTTTGTACGTAGGTTTGGTACGTATGTATGTTTGGTATGTATGTTTATGTATGTATGTTTCTATGTATTTATGTATGATTCTACATATGTTTGTTATATGTGTATGTTTGTATGTATGTATGTTGGTATGTATGAATATTTGTATGTATGTTTGTATGTAGGAATGCATGTTTGTATGTATGTTTGGTATGCATGAATGTTTGTATGTAGGAATGTATTCTGGTATGTATGTTTATATATGTATGTTTCTATGTATTTATGTATGTTTCTACGTATGTTTGTTACATGTGTATGTTTGTATGTATGTATGTTGGTATGTATGCATGTTTGTATGTATGCATGTTTGTATGTATGCATGTTGTACGTATGAATGTTTGGATGTATGTTTGGTATGTATGTATGTTTGTTATGTATGTACATTTATATGTATGTATGTATGTATGTATTTATGTATGTTTGTATGTATGTATTTCTGTGTTTGTAAGTATGTATATTTGGTATCTTTGAATATTTGTATGTATGAATGTATGTTTGGCATGTATGAATGTTTTTCTTTGTTTATGTATGCTTGTATGTATGTATGTTGGTATGTATGAATGTTTGTATGTATGTTTGGTATGCATGAATGTATGTATGTAGGAATGTATTCTGGTATGTATGTTTATGTATGTATGTTTCTATGTATGTATGTTTCTACGTATGTTTGTCATATGTGTATGTTTGTATGTATGTATGTATGTATGAATGTCTGTTACATGTGTATGTATGTTTGTATGTATGTATGTTTATATGTATGTATGTATTTATGTATGTATGTTTGGTATGTATGAATGTATGTTTGGCATGTATGTTATGTATGTATGTATGTATGTTTGTATGTTTGTTATGTATGTATGTTTATATGTATGTATGTATGTATGTTTGGTATGTATGTATGTTCATATGTATTAATGTTTGTGTGTATGAATGTATGTTTGTTATGTATATATCTATGTATGTTTGCATGTATTTATGTGTGTTTTTATGTATGTATTTCTGTGTTTGTATGTATGTTTGCATGTATGAATGTATGTTTGGCATGTATGTTATGTATGTATGTATGTTTTTTATATATGTATGTTTATATGTATGTATGTATGTATGTATGTATGTTTGGTATGTATGTATGTTCATATGTATGAATGTTTGTGTGCATGAATGTATGTATGTATGTATATATCTATGTATGTTTGCATGTATTTATGTGTGTTTTTATGTATGTATTTCTGTGTTTGTATGTATGTTTGGTATGTATGAATATTTGTATGTATGTTATATATGTATGTATGTATGTATGTTTGTATGTATAAATGTTTGTATGTATGAATGTATGTTTGTATGTATGTTGGTATGTATGAATATTTGTATGTTTGGTATGTATGTATGTTCATATGTATGAATGTTTGTATGCATGAATGCAATTTTGTTATGTATGTACATTTCCATGTCTGTATGTATGTATGTTTGTATGTATGTATGTATGTATGTATGTACGTATGTATGTACGTATGTATGAATATTTGTATGTTTGTTATGTAGGTATGTTTCTATATATGTATGTATGTTTGTATGTATTTTTGTATGTATGTATTTCTGTGTTTCTATGTATGTATGCTGGGCATGTATGAATGTTTGTATGTATATCTATTTATGTATGTTTGTTTGTATGTATGCATGTTTGTATGTATGTATGTTTGTATGTACACATATATGTATGTATGTATGTTTTGTATCTATGTTTCTATGTATTTATGTATGTTAATACATATGTTTGTTATATGTGTATGTTTGTATGTATGTATGTTGGTATGTGTGAATGTTTGTATGTATGTTTGTATGTAGGAATGCATGTTTGTATGTATGTTTGGTATGCATGAATGTTTGTATGTAGGAATGTATTCTGGTATGTATGTTTATGTATGTTTGTATGTATGCATGTTTGTATGTATGCATGTTTGTATGTATGCATGTTTGTATGTATGAATGTTTGGATGTATGTTTGGTATGTATGTATGTTTGTTATGTATGTACATTTATGTGTATGTATGTATTTATGTATGTCTGGTATGTATGAATGTATGTTTGGCATGTATGAATATTTGTATGTATGTTATATATGTATGTATGTATGTTTGTATGTATAAATGTTTGTATGTATGAATGTATGTTTGTATGTATGTTGGTATGTATGAATATTTGTATGTTTGGTATGTATGTATGTACATATGTATGAATGTTTGTATGCATGAATGCATGTTTGTTATGTATGTACATTTCCATGTCTGTATGTATGTATGTATGTATGTATGTATGTTTGGATGTATGTATGTATGTATGTATGTTTGGTATGTATGAATATTTGTATGTTTGTTAAATATGTATGTATGTATGTATGTTTGGTATGTATGTTCATACGTATGAATGTTTGTGTGCATGAATGTATGTTTGTTATGTAGGTATGTTTGTATATATGTAGGTATGTTTCTATATATTTATGTATGTTTGTATATATTTTTGTATGTATGTATTTCTGTGTTTCTATGTATGTATGCTGGGCATGTATGAATGTTTGTATGTATGTTATATCTATTTATGTATGTTTGTTTGTATGTATGCATGTTTGTATGTATGTATGTTTGTATGTACACATATATGTATGTATGTATGTTTTGTATGTATGTTTCTATGTATTTATGTATGTTTCTACATATGTTTGTTATATGTGTATGTTTGTATGTATGTATGTTGGTATGTGTGAATGTTTGTATGTTTGTATGTAGGAATGCATGTTTGTATGTATGATTGGTATGCATGAATGTTTGTATGTAGGAATGTATTCTGGTATGTATGTTTATGTATGTTTGTATGTATGCATGTTTGTATGTATGCATGTTTGGATGTATGTATGTTGTACGTATGAATGTTTGGATGTATGTTTGGTATGTATGTATGTTTGTTATGTATGTACATTTATATGTATGTATGTATTTATGTATGTTTGTATGTATGTATTTCTGTGTTTGTAAGTATGTATATTTGGTATCTATGAATGTTTGTAATGTATGTATGTGTTTGGTATGTATGAATGTTTGTATGTTTGGTATAAATATTTGTATGTATGAATGTATGATTGGCATGTATGAATGTTTTTCTTTGTTTATGTATGCTTGTATGTATGTATGTTGGTATGTATGAATTTTTGTATGTAGGAATGCATGTTTGTATGTATGAATGTATTCTGGTATGTATGTTTATGTATGTATGTTTCTATGTATTTATGTATGTTTCTACATATGTTTGTTATGTGTATGTTTGTATGTATGTATGTTGGTATGTATGAATGTTTGTATGTATGTATGAATGTTTGTATGTAGGAATGTATTCTGGTATGTATGTTTATGTATGTATGTTTCTATGTATTTATGTATGTTTCTACATATGTTTGTTATATGTGTATGTTTGTATGTATGTATGAATGTCTGTTACATGTGTATGTATGTTTGTATGTATGCATGTTTGTATGTATGTATGTTTGTTATGTATGTACGTTTATATGTATGTATGTATTTATGTATGTATGTTTGGTATGTATGAATGTATGTTTGGCATGTATGTTATGTATGTATGTTTGTTATGTATGTATGTTTATATGTATGTATGTATGTATGTTTGGTATGTATGTATGTTCATATGTATGAATGTTTGTGTGTATGAATGTATGTTTGTTATGTATATATCTATGTATGTTTGCATGTATTTATGTGTGTTTTTATGTATGTATTTCTGTGTTTATGTATGTTTGGTATTTATGAATGTATGTTTGGCATGTATGTATGTATGTATGTATGTATGTATGTTTTTTATGTATGTATGTATGTATGTATGTATGTTTGGTATGTATGTATGTTCATATGTATGAATGTTTGTGTGCATGAATGTATGTTTGTTATGTTTATATCTATGTATGTTTGCATGTATTTATGTGTGTTTTTATGTATGTATTTCTGTGTTTGTATGTATGTTTGGTATGTATGAATATTTGTATGTATGTTATATATGTATGTATGTATGTTTGTATGTATAAATGTTTGTATGTATGAATGTATGTTTGTATGTATGTTGGTATGTATGAATATTTGTATGTTTGGTATGTATGTATGTTCATATGTATGAATGTTTGTATGCATGAATGCATGTTTGTTATGTATGTACATTTCCATGTCTGTATGTATGCATGTTTGGATGTATGTATGTATGTATGTATGAATGTATGTATGTATGTTTGTATGTATGTATGTATGTTTGGTATGTATGAATATTTGTATGTTATGTAGGTATGTTTCTATATATGTATGTATGTTTGTATGTATTTTTGTATGTATGTATTTCTGTGTTTCTATGTATGTATGCTGGGCATGTATGTTTGTATGTATGTTATATCTATTTATGTATGTTTGTTTGTATGTATGCATGTTTGTATGTATGTATGTTTGTATGTACACATATATGTATGTATGTATGTTTTGTATTTATGTATGTTTCTATGTATTTATGTATGTTAATACATATGTTTGTTATATGTGTATGTTTGTATGTATGTATGTTGGTATGTGTGAATGTTTGTATGTTTGTATGTAGGAATGCATGTTTGTATGTATGATTGGTATGCATGAATGTTTGTATGTAGGAATGTATTCTGGTATGTATGTTTATGTATGTTTGTATGTATGCATGTTTGTATGTATGTTGTATGTATGAATGTTTGGTATGTATGTATGTTTGTTATGCATGTACATTTATATGTATGTATGTATTTATGTATGTCTGGTATGTATGAATGTATGTTTGGCATGTATGAATATTTGTATGTATGTTATATATGTATGTATAAATGTTTGTATGTATGAATGTATGTTTGTATGTATGTTGGTATGTATGAATATTTGTATGTTTGGTATGTATGTATGTTCATATGTATGAATGTTTGTATGCATGAATGCATGTTTGTTATGTATGTACATTTCCATGTATGTATGTTTGTATGTATGTATGTATGTATGTATGTTTGGTATGTATGAATATTTGTATGTTTGTTAAATATGTATGTATGTATGTATGTATGTTTGGTATGTATGTTCATATGTATGAATGTTTGTATGCATGAATGTATGTTTGTTATGTAGGTATGTTTCTATATATGTATGTATGTTTGTATGTATTTTTGTATGTATGTATTTCTGTGTTTCTATGTATGTATGCTGGGCATGTATGAATGTTTGTATGTATGTTATATCTATTTATGTATGTTTGTTTGTATGTATGCATGTTTGTATGTATGTTTGTTTGTATGTACACAGATATGTATGTATTGTATGTATGTATGTTTCTATGTATTTATGTATGTTTCTACATATGTTTGTTATATGTGTATGTTTGTATGTATGTATGTTGGTATGTGTGAATGTTTGTATGTATGTTTGTATGTAGGAATGCATGCTTGTATGTATGTTTGGTATGCATGAATGTTTGTATGTAGGAATGTATTCTGGTATGTATGTTTATGTATGTTTGTATGTATGCATGTTTGGATGTATGTATGTTGTATGTATGAATGTTTGGATGTATGTTTGGTATGTATGTATGTTTGTTATGTATGTACATTTATATGTATGTATATATCTATGTATGTTTCTATGTATGTATGTTTGTATGTATTGAATGTATGTATGAATGTATTCTGGTATTTATGTATGTTTCTATGTTTGTATGTATGAATGTATGTTTGTATGTATGTTGGTATGTATGAATGTTTGTATGTTTGGTATGTATGTATGTTCATATGTATGAATGTTTGTATGCATGAATGTATGTTTGTTATGTATGTACATTTCCATGTATGTATGTATGTATGTATGTATGTATGTATTTCTGTGTTTCTATGTATGTATGTTTGGTATGTATGTTCATATGTATGAATGTTTGTATGCATGAATGTACGTTTGTTATGTATGTATGTTTCTATGTATGTATCTATGCATATTTGGTTTGTATTTATGTTCGGTATGTATGTTTGTATGTATTAATGTTTGTATGTATGTTTGTATGTATTAATGTTTGTATGTATGTTTGTATGTATGTATGCATGTTTGTAGGTATGTTTCTGTTTCTATGTATATATGTATGTATGTTTGTTATATATGTATGTTTGAATGTATGTTTGGCATGTATGGTATGTATGTATGTATGTATGTATGTTTCTACGTATGTACGTGTCAGGGACCAAGCAATGAGGCAATGAGGAGAACAGGAGTTTGTTGGAAAAAAGAGGGTTTTATTTACCCAAAAAATGCAAAACAACATAAACCAAGACCTTAATATCTAGGCCTATAAAAGGCCTATATACTCAAAATAACAGCAACAGAACAGGGTTTTAACTGAACAAACTGACATAACAAAATGAAACATGAGGGAACATATATACTGGTGTGGCCAAACCAGTTAACACAAAAGGGGGAAACAAAATGGACATTCACTAAAACTAATACAAAGGAAAAACTAACTAAGCCCAAATCCCCCTCTGATGTGGCTGGAGATGGTATGGTCTGATGAGCTGGCCACAGGATTTAGCAGGTTCCACCTTTTGGCCACATCTTTTGCCTGTCCAGGATGATACCGCCCCACCAGCATGGTAACTCAAAAGAAGACAGAGAAAATTAATTAATACAGCAGAAAATTACTAATTTTAACCTTAAAGGTGGAAATGTGTGCACTCCATTTAAACTGTGTAAAGCTAAAAGAAAAGAAATTATAAATAAAATAAACTGTAGTGTGGACCTGAATTGTTTGGGGTGTGATTGACTGCAAATTAAATTAACCTCTGTACTGAACAAAGAAGTGAGGTGAGTGTGTGCACAGTTTTGCCCTTCAACTGTCCCTTTGTGTGGCCTTGGCCATCACAGTATGTATGGATGTATGCTTTGTATGTTTGCATGTGTGTATGTCTGTTATGCAAGTATGTATGTTTGTTATGGTATGTATGAATGTATGTTTGGTATGTATGAATGTTTGTATGTTTGTTATATATGTATGTATATTATGTATGTATGTTTGTATGTGTGAATGTGTGTTTGATATATATGTATGTTTCTATGTATTTACGTATGTTTCTATGTATGTATGGTATGTATGTATATTTATGTATGTTTGTATGTATGAATGTATGTTTGGTATGTATGTATGTATGTATGCTTTGTATGTTTGTATGTGTGTATGTCTGTTATGCAAGTATGTATGTTTGTTATGGTATGTATGAATGTATGTTTGGTATGTATGAATGTTTGTATGTTTGTTACATATGTATGTATATTATGTATGTATGTTTGTATGTGTGAATGTGTGTTTGATATATATGTATGTTTCTATGTATTTACGTATGTTTCTATGTATGTATGTATGTATATTTATGTATGTTTGTATGTATGAATGTATGTTTGGTATGTATGTTTGTATGTAAGAATGCATGTTTGTATGTATGTTTGGTATGCATGAATGTTTGTATGTAGGAATGTATTCTGGTATGTATGTTTATGTATGTATTTTTATATGTATTTCTGTATGTTTCTACGTATGTTTGTTATGTGTGTATGTTTGTATGTATGTATCCATGTTTGTATGTATGCATGTTTGTATGTATGAATGTTTATATGTATGTATAATCTATGTATGTTTGTATATATGTTTAATATGTATGTATGAATGTTTGTAAGTATGAATGTATGTTGGTTTTGTATGTATGTATAAATATTTATGTATGTATGTTTCTATGTATGTATTTATGTGTTTCGATGTATGTTTGTTGTGTATGTATGTTTGGTATGTATGTATGTTTGTGTGTATATTTGTCATGTACATATGTATGAATATTTCTGTATGTTTGTATGTATGTATGTATGTATGTATGTTTGTATGTTTGGCATGTATGTATGAATGTTTGTAGGTACAAATGTTTGTATGTATGTTTGGTATGTATGTATGAATGTATGTCTGGTATGTATGACTATGTGTGTATGAATGTTAATAGGTACAAATGTTTGTATGTATGTTTGCATGTATGCATGTTTGTATGAATGAATGGTTATATGTATGTATGAATGTTTAGATGTAAGAATGAATGTTTGGATGAATGTTTTTATGTTTGTATGTATAATCTATGTATGTTTTTATGTATGTTTAGTATGTATGTATGAATGAATGTTTGTAGGTATGAATGTATGTATCTATGTTTCTATGTATTTATTTATCTATGTATGTATGTATATATGTATGAATGAATGAATGAATGTTTGTATGTATGCATGTGTGTTTGGTCTGTATGTTTGGTATGTATGTATGTATGTATGTATGTATGTTTGCATGTATGAATGCATGTTTGTATGTATGTATGAATTTATGTATGAATGTTTGTATGTATGCATGTGTGTTTGGTCTGTATGTTTGAATGTATGTATGAATTTATGTATGAATGTTTGTATGTATGCATGTGTGTTTGGTCTGTATGTTTGGTATGTATGTATGTTTGTATGTATGAATGTATGTATGTTTCTATGTATTTACGTTTGTTTCTATGTATTTATTTATGTATGTTTGTATGTATGTGTGTTTGGTCTGTATGTTTGAATGTATGTATGAATTTATGTATGAATGTTTGTATGTATGCATGTGTGTTTGGTCTGTATGTATGTATGTATGTATTTATGTATGAATGTTTGTATGTATGCATGTGTGTTTGGTCTGTATGTTTGGTATGTATGTATGTTTGTATGTATGTATGTATGAATTTATGTATGAATGTTTGTATGTATGTATGTATGTATGAATGTTTGTATGTATGCATGTGTGTTTGGTCTGTATGTTTGTCTGAATGTATGTTGTATGCATGTGTATTTGGTCTGTATGTTTGTCTGTATGTTTGTATGTATGTATGTGTGTTTGGTATGTATGTATGTTTGTATGTATGTATGAATTTATGTATGTATGTATGTATGTATGTATGTATGTATGAATGTTTGTATGTATGCATGTGTGTTTGGTCTGTATGTTTGGTATGTATGTTTGTATGTATGTATGAATTTATGTATGAATGTTTGTATGTATGTATGTATGTATGTATGTATGAATGTTTGTATGTATGCATGTGTGTTTGGTCTGTATGTTTGTATGAATGTATGTTGTATGCATGTGTATTTGGTCTGTATGTTTGTCTGTATGTTTGTATGTATGTATGAATTTATGTATGAATGTTTGTATGTATGTGTGTTTGGTATGTATGTATGTTTGTATGTATATATGAATTTATGTATGAATGTTTGTATGTATGTATGTATGCATGTATGTATGAATGTTTGTATGTATGCATGTGTGTTTGGTCTGTATGTTTGGTATGTATGTATGTTTGTATGTATGTATGAATTTATGTATGAATGTTTGTATGTATGTATGTATGTATGTATGTATGAATGTTTGTATGTATGCATGTGTGTTTGGTCTGTATGTTTGTATGAGTGTATGTTGTATGCATGTGTATTTGGTCTGTATGTTTGTCTGTATGTTTGTATGTATGTATGTGTGTTTGGTATGTATGTATGTTTGTATGTATGTATGTTGTATGCATGTATGTTGTATGCATGTGTGTTGGTATGTATGTATGTATGTATGTATGTATGTATGAATGTTTGTATGTATGCATGTGTGTTTGGTCTGTATGTATGTATGTATGTATGTATGAACGAATGTTTGTATGTATGCATGCATGTGTGTTTGGTCTGTATGTTTGGTATGTATGTATGTATGAATGTTTGTATGTATGTATGTATGAATGTTTGTATGTATGTATGTATATATGTATGTATGTATGAATTTATGTATGTATGTATGTATGTATGAATGAATGTTTGTATGTATGCATGCATGCGTGTTTGGCCTGTATGTTTGGTATGTATGAATATTTGTATGTATGTATGAATTTATGTATGAATGTTTGTGTATGTATGTATGTATGTATGTATGAATTTATGTATGAATGTTTGTATGTATGTATGAATTTATGTATGAATGTTTGTATGTATGTATGTATGTATGTATGTATGAATTTATGTATGAATGTATGTATGTATGTATGTATGTGTGTTTGGTCTGTATGTATGTATGTATGTATGAACGAATGTTTGTATGTATACATGCATGTGTGTTTGGTCTGTATGTTTGGTATGTATGTATGTATGAATGTTTGTATGTATGTATGAATGTTTTTATGTATGTATGTATATATGTATGTATGTATGAATTTATGTATGTATGTATGTATGTATGTATGAATGAATGTTTGTATGTATGCATGCATGCGTGTTTGGCCTGTATGTTTGGTATGTATGAATGTTTGTATGTATGTATGAATTTATGTATGAATGTTTGTATGTATGTATGTTTGTATGTATGTATGTATGTATGAATTTATGTATGAATGTTTGTATGTATGTATGAATTTATGTATGAATGTATGTATGTATGTATGTATGAATTTATGTATGAATGTATGTATGTATGTATGTATGTATGTATGTATGTATGTATGCATGTATGTATGTATGTATGTATGTATGAATTTATGTATGAATGTTTGTATGTATGCATGTGTGTTTGGTCTGTATGTATGTATGTATGTATGTATGTATGTATGAATGAATGTTTGTATGTATGCATGTGTGTTTGGTCTGTATGTTTGGTATGTATGTATGTTTGTATGTATGTATGAATTTATGTATGAATGTTTGTATGTATGTATGAATGTTTGTATGTGTGCATGTGTGTTTGGTCTGTATGTTTGTATGAATGTATGTATGAATGTTTGTATGTATGCATGTGTGTTTTGTCTGTATGTTTGTATGAATGTATGTTGTATGCATGCGTATTTGGTCTGTATGTTTGTATGTATGTGTGTTTGGTATGTATTTATGTTTGTATGTATATATGAATTTATGTATGAATGTTTGTATGTATGTATGTATGTATGTATGAATGCATGTGTGTTTTGTCTGTATGTTTGTATGAATCTATGTTGTATGCATGTGTATTTGGTCTGTATGTTTGTATGTATGTATGTTGTATGCATGTGTGTTTGGTATGTATGTATGAATGAATGTTTGTATGTATGCATGTGTCTTTGGTCTGTATGTTTGTATGTATGTATGTTGTATGCATGTGTGTTGGTATGTATGTATGTAAGTATGTATGTAGGTATGTATGTATGTATGTATGTATGAAATTATGTATGAATGTTTGTATGTATGAATGTTTGTATGTATGTATGTATGCATGTATGTATGTATGAATGCATGTGTGTTTGGTCTGTATGTTTGTATGAATGTATGTTGTATGCATGTGTATTTGGTCTGTATGTTTGTATGTATGTATGTTGTATGCATGTGTGTTGGTATGTATGTATGTATGTATGTATGAATGTTTGTATGTATGCATGTGTCTTTGGTCTGTATGTATGTATATATGTATGTATGTATGAACGAACGTTTGTATGTATGGATGCATGTGTGTTTGGTCTGTATATTTGGTATGTATTTATGTTTGTATGTATGTATGAATTTATGTATGAATGTTTGTATGTATGTATGAATTTATGTATGTATGTATGTATGTATGAATGTTTGTATGTATGCATGTTTGTATGTATACTTGGCATGTATGTTTGTATGAATGAATGGTTATATGTATGTATGAATGTTTGGAGGTATGAATGCATGTTTGGATGTATGTTTTTATGTATGTATGTATAATCTATATATGTTTTTATGTATGTTTAGTATGTATGTATGAATGAATGTTTGTAGGTATGAATGTATGTATGTATGTATGAATGAATGTTTGTATGTATGCATGTGTGTTTGGTCTGTATGTTTGTATGTATGTATGTATGTGTGTTTGGTATGTATTTATGTTTGTATGTCTGTATGAATTTATGTATGAATGTTTGTATGTATGAATGTTTGTATGTATGTAGCTATGTATGAATTTATGTATGAATGTTTCTATGTATGTATGTATGTATGTATGAATGTTTGTATGTATGCATGTGTGTTTGGTCTGTATGTTTGTATGTATGTATGTTGTATGCATGTGTGTTGGTATGTATGTATGTATGTATGTATGTATGTATGTATGCATGCATGCATGTATGTATGTATGTATGTATGAATGTATGTATGAATGTTTGTATGTATGCATGTGTGTTTGGTCTGTATGTATGTATGTATGTATGTATGTATGAATGAACGTTTGTATGTATGCATGTGTGTTTGGTCTTTATGTTTGGTATGTATGTATGTTTGTATGTATGTATGAATTTATGTATGAATGTTTGTATGTATGTATGTATGTATGTATGTATGTATGAATGTTTGTATGTATGCATGTGTGTTTGGTCTGTATGTTTGTATGAATGTATGTATGAATGTTTGTATGTATGCATGTGTGTTTGGTCTGTATGTATGTATGTATGTATGTATGTATGTATGAATGTTTGTATGTGTGCATGTGTGTTTGGTCTGTATGTTTGTATGAATGTATGTATGAATGTTTGTATGTATGCATGTATGAATGAATGTTTGTATGTATGCATGTATGAATGAATGTTTGTATGTATGCATGTGTGTTTGTTCTGTATGTTTGGTATGTATGTATGTTTGTATGTATGTATGAATTTATGTATGAATGTTGGTATGTATGTATGTATGTATGTATGTATGAATGAATGTTTGTATGTATGCATGTGTGTTTGGTCTGTATGTTTGTATGTATGTATGTTGTATGCATGTGTGTTGGTATGTATGTATGTATGTATGTATGTATGTATGTATGTATGTATGCATGTATGTATGTATGTATGTATGTATGTATGAATTTATGTATGAATGTTTGTATGTATACATGTGTGTTTGGTCTGTATGTATGTATGTATGTATGTATGTATGTATGAATGAATGTTTGTATGTATGCATGTGTGTTTGGTCTGTATGTTTGGTATGTATGTATGTTTGTATGTATGTATGAATTTATGTATGAATGTTTGTATGTATGTATGTATGTATGTATGTATGTATGTATGCATGTGTGTTTGGTCTGTATGTTTGTATGAATGTATGTATGAATGTTTGTATGTATGCATGTATGAATGAATGTTTGTATGTATGCATGTGTGTTTGGTCTGTATGTTTGGTATGTATGTATGTTTGTATGTATGTATGAATTTATGTATGAATGTTTGTATGTATGTATGAATGTTTGTATGTATGCATGTGTGTTTGGTCTGTATGTTTGTATGAATGTATGTATGAATGTTTGTATTTATGCATGTGTGTTTTGTCTGTATGTTTGTATGAATGTATGTTGTATGCATGCGTATTTGGTCTGTATGTTTGTCTGTATGTTTGTATGTATGTGTGTTTGGTATGTATTTATGTTTGTATGTATATATGAATTTATGTATGAATGTTTGTATGTATGTATGTATGTATGCATGTATGTATGTATGTATGTATGTATGTATGAATGTTTGTATGTATACATGTGTTTGGTCTGTTTGTTTGTATGAATGTATGTTGTATGCATGTGTGTTGGTCTGTATGTATGTATGTATGTATGAATTTATGTATGAATGGTTGTATGTATGAATGGTTGTATGTATGAATGTTTGTATGTATGTATGTATGTATGTATGTATGTATGTAGTATGTATGTATGAATGCATGTGTGTTTGGTCTGTATGTTTGTATGAATGTATGTTGTATGCATGTGTGTTTGGTCTGTATGTTTGTATGTATGTATGTTGTATGCATGTGTGTTGGTATGTATGTATGTATGTATGTATGTATGAATTTACGTATGAATGTTTGTATGTATGCATGTGTGTTTGGTCTGTATGTATGTATGTATGTATGTATGTATGTATGTATGTATGTATGTATGAATGAATGTTTGTATGTATGCATGCATGTGTGTTTGGTCTGTATGTTTGGTATGTATGTATGTATGAATGTTTGTATGTATGTATGTATGAATGTTTGTATGTATGTATGTATGTATATATGTATGTATGTATGAATTTATGTATGTATGTATGTATGTATGAATTAATGTTTGTATGTATGCATGCATGCGTGTTTGGCCTGTATGTTTGGTATGTATGATTGTTTGTATGTATGTATGAATTTATGTATGAATGTTTGTATGTATGTATGTGTGTATGTATGAATTTATGTATGAATGTATGTATGTATGTATGAATGTTTGTATGTATGCATGTGTGTTTGGTCTGTATGTTTGTATGTATGTATGTTGTATGCATGTGTGTTGGTATGTATGTATGTATGTATGTATGTATGTATGTATGTATGTATGTCTGTTTGTATGTATGCATGTATGTATGTATGTATGAATTTATGTATGAATGTTTGTATGTATGCATGTGTGTTTGGTCTGTATGTATGTATGTATGTATGAATGAATGTTTGTATGTATGCATGTGTGTTTGGTCTGTATGTTTGGTATGTATGTATGTTTGTATGTATGTATGAATTTATGTATGAATGTTTTTTATGTATGTATGTATGAATGTTTGTATGTACGAATGTTTGTTCGGTCTGTATGTTTGTATGAATGTATGTATGAATGTTTGTATGTATGCATGTGTGTTTTGTCTGTATGTTTGTATGAATGTATGTTGTATGCATGCGTATTTTGTCTGTATGTTTGTCTGTATGTTTGTATGTATGTGTGTTTGGTATGTATTTATGTTTGTATGTATATATGAATTTATGTATGAATGTTTGTATGTATGAATGTTTGTATGTATGTACGTATGTATGTATGTATGTATGAATGCATGTGTGTTTTGTCTGTATGTTTGTATGAATCTATGTTGTATGCATGTGTATTTGGTCTGTATGTTTGTCTGTATGTTTGTATGTATGTATGTTGTATGCATGTGTGTTTGGTATGTATGTATGTTTGTATGAATGTTTGTATGTATGCATGTGTCTTTGGTCTGTATGTATGAATGTATGTATGCATGCATGTGTGTTTGGTCTGTATGTTTGGTATGTATGTATGAATTTATGTATGAATGTTTGTATGTGTGTATGTATGTATGTATGAATGAATGTTTGTATGTATGCATGTGTGTTTGGTCTGTATGTTTGTCTGTATGTTTGTATGTATGTATGTGTGTTTGGTATGTATTTATGTTTGTATGTCTGTATGAATTTATGTATGAATGTTTGTATGTATGAATGTTTGTATGTATGTAGCTTTGTATGTATGTATGAATTTATGTATGGATGTTTGTATGTATGTATGTATGAATGTTTGTATGTATGCATGTGTGTTTGGTCTGTATGTTTTTATGTATGTATGTTGTATGCATGTGTGTTGGTATGTATGTATGTATGTATGTATGCATGCATGTATGTATGTATGTATGTATGTATGTATGAATGAACGTTTGTATGTATGCATGTGTGTTTGGTCTGTATGTTTGTATGAATGTATGTATGAATGTTTGTATGTATGCATGTGTGTTTGGTCTGTATGTTTGTATGTATGTATGAATTTATGTATGAATGTTTGTATGTATGTATGTATGTATGAATGTTTGTATGTATGCATGTGTGTTTGGTCTGTATGTTTGTATGAATGTATGTATGAATGTTTGTATGTATGCATGTGTGTTTGGTCTGTATGTTTGTATGTATGTATGTTGTATGCATGTGTGTTGGTATGTATGTATGTATGTATGTATGCATGCATGTATGTATGTATGTATGTATGTATGTATGTATGTATGTATGAATGAATTTATGTATGAATGTTTGTATGTATGCATGTACATCATACATACATACATACATAAATTCATACATACATACATACATACATACATACATACATACATACATACCAACACACATGCATACAACATACATACATACAAACATACAGACCAAAGACACATGCATACATACAAACATTCATACAAACATACATACATACATACATACAAACATTCATACATACAAACATTCATACAAACATTCATACATACATACATACATACATACAAACATTCATACATAAATTCATATATACATACAAACATACATACATACCAAACATACAGACCAAACCCACATGCATACATACAAACATTCATTCATACATACATACATATATACATACATACAGACCAAACACACATGCATACATACAAACATTCATACATAAATTCATACATACATACATAAATTCATACATACATACATACATACATACATACATACCAACACACCAACACACATGCATACAACATACATACATACAAACATACAGACCAAATACACATGCATACAACATACATTCATACATACATACATACAAACATACATACATACCAAACATACAGACCAAACACACATGCATACATACAAACATTCATTCATACATACATACATACATACATACATACATACAGACCAAACACACATGCATACATACAAACATTCATACATAAATTCATACATACATACATACATGCATACATACATACATACATACATACATACATACATACATACCAACACACATGCATACAACATACATACATACAAACATACAGACCAAACACACATGCATACATACAAACATTCATACATACATACATACATTCATACATAAATTCATACATACATACAAACATTCATACATACCAAACATACAGGCCAAACACGCATGCATGCATACATACAAACATTCATTCATTCATACATACATACATACATACATACAAACATTCATACATACATACATACAGACCAAACACACATGCATGCATACATACAAACATTCATTCATACATACGTACATACATACATACATACAGACCAAACACACATGCATACATACAAACATTCATACATAAATTCATACATACATTCATACATACATACATTGAATTTGTATGTATGTATGAATGTTTGTATGTATGTATGAATTTATGTATGAATGTTTGTATGTATGTATGTATGTATGTATGTATGAATGTTTGTATGTATGCATGTTTGTATGTATACTTGGCATGTATGTTTGTATGAATGAATGGTTATATGTATGTATGAATGTTTGGATGTATGAATGAATGTTTGGATGTATGTTTTTATGTATGTATGTATAATCTATGTATGTTTTTATGTATGTTTAGTATGTATGTATGAATGAATGTTTGTAGGTACGAATGTATGTATCTATGTTTCTCTGTATTTATGTATGTATGTATGTATGTATGTATGTATGTATGAATGTTTGTATGTATGCATGTGTGTTTGGTCTGTATGTTTGTATGAATGTATGTATGAATGTTTGTATTTATGCATGTGTGTTTTGTCTGTATGTTTGTATGAATGTATGTTGTATGCATGCGTATTTGGTCTGTATGTTTGTCTGTATGTTTGTATGTATGTGTGTTTGGTATGTATTTATGTTTGTATGTATATATGAATTTATGTATGAATGTTTGTATGTATGTATGTATGTATGCATGTATGTATGTATGTATGTATGTATGTATGAATGTTTGTATGTATACATGTGTTTGGTCTGTTTGTTTGTATGAATGTATGTTGTATGCATGTGTGTTGGTATGTATGTATGTATGTATGTATGTATGTATGAATTTATGTATGAATGGTTGTATGTATGAATGGTTGTATGTATGAATGTTTGTATGTATGTATGTATGTATGTATGTATGTATGTAGTATGTATGTATGAATGCATGTGTGTTTGGTCTGTATGTTTGTATGTATGTATGTTGTATGCATGTGTGTTGGTATGTATGTATGTATGTATGTATGTATGAATTTACGTATGAATGTTTGTATGTATGCATGTGTGTTTGGTCTGTATGTATGTATGTATGTATGTATGTATGTATGTATGTATGTATGTATGTATGAATGAATGTTTGTATGTATGCATGCATGTGTGTTTGGTCTGTATGTTTGGTATGTATGTATGTATGAATGTTTGTATGTATGTATGTATGAATGTTTGTATGTATGTATGTATGTATATATGTATGTATGTATGAATTTATGTATGTATGTATGTATGTATGAATGAATGTTTGTATGTATGCATGCATGCGTGTTTGGCCTGTATGTTTGGTATGTATGATTGTTTGTATGTATGTATGAATTTATGTATGAATGTTTGTATGTATGTATGTGTGTATGTATGAATTTATGTATGAATGTATGTATGTATGTATGAATGTTTGTATGTATGCATGTGTGTTTGGTCTGTATGTTTGTATGTATGTATGTTGTATGCATGTGTGTTGGTATGTATGTATGTATGTATGTATGTATGTATGTATGTATGTATGTATGTCTGTTTGTATGTATGCATGTATGTATGTATGTATGAATTTATGTATGAATGTTTGTATGTATGCATGTGTGTTTGGTCTGTATGTATGTATGTATGAATGAATGTTTGTATGTATGCATGTGTGTTTGGTCTGTATGTTTGGTATGTATGTATGTTTGTATGTATGTATGAATTTATGTATGAATGTTTTTTATGTATGTATGTACGAATGTTTGTATGTACGAATGTTTGTTCGGTCTGTATGTTTGTATGAATGTATGTATGAATGTTTGTATGTATGCATGTGTGTTTTGTCTGTATGTTTGTATGAATGTATGTTGTATGCATGCGTATTTTGTCTGTATGTTTGTCTGTATGTTTGTATGTATGTGTGTTTGGTATGTATTTATGTTTGTATGTATATATGAATTTATGTATGAATGTTTGTATGTATGAATGTTTGTATGTATGTACGTATGTATGTATGTATGTATGAATGCATGTGTGTTTTGTCTGTATGTTTGTATGAATCTATGTTGTATGCATGTGTATTTGGTCTGTATGTTTGTCTGTATGTTTGTATGTATGTATGTTGTATGCATGTGTGTTTGGTATGTATGTATGTTTGTATGAATGTTTGTATGTATGCATGTGTCTTTGGTCTGTATGTATGAATGTATGTATGCATGCATGTGTGTTTGGTCTGTATGTTTGGTATGTATGTATGAATTTATGTATGAATGTTTGTATGTGTGTATGTATGTATGTATGAATGAATGTTTGTATGTATGCATGTGTGTTTGGTCTGTATGTTTGTCTGTATGTTTGTATGTATGTATGTGTGTTTGGTATGTATTTATGTTTGTATGTCTGTATGAATTTATGTATGAATGTTTGTATGTATGAATGTTTGTATGTATGTAGCTTTGTATGTATGTATGAATTTATGTATGGATGTTTGTATGTATGTATGTATGTATGTATGTATGAATGTTTGTATGTATGCATGTGTGTTTGGTCTGTATGTTTGTATGTATGTATGTTGTATGCATGTGTGTTGGTATGTATGTATGTATGTATGTATGCATGCATGTATGTATGTATGTATGTATGTATGAATGAACGTTTGTATGTATGCATGTGTGTTTGGTCTGTATGTTTGTATGAATGTATGTATGAATGTTTGTATGTATGCATGTGTGTTTGGTCTGTATTTTTGTATGTATGTATGAATTTATGTATGAATGTTTGTATGTATGTATGTATGTATGAATGTTTGTATGTATGCATGTGTGTTTGGTCTGTATGTTTGTATGAATGTATGTATGAATGTTTGTATGTATGCATGTGTGTTTGGTCTGTATGTTTGTATGTATGTATGTTGTATGCATGTGTGTTGGTATGTATGTATGTATGTATGTATGCATGCATGTATGTATGTATGTATGTATGTATGTATGTATGTATGTATGTATGAATGAATTTATGTATGAATGTTTGTATGTATGCATGTACATCATACATACATACATACATAAATTCATACATACATACATACATACATACATACATACATACATACCAACACACATGCATACAACATACATACATACAAACATACAGACCAAAGACACATGCATACATACAAACATTCATACAAACATACATACATACATACATACAAACATTCATACATACAAACATTCATACAAACATTCATACATACATACATACATACATACAAACATTCATACATAAATTCATATATACATACAAACATACATACATACCAAACATACAGACCAAACCCACATGCATACATACAAACATTCATTCATACATACATACATATATACATACATACAGACCAAACACACATGCATACATACAAACATTCATACATAAATTCATACATACATACATAAATTCATACATACATACATACATACATACATACATACATACCAACACACCAACACACATGCATACAACATACATACATACAAACATACAGACCAAATACACATGCATACAACATACATTCATACATACATACATACAAACATACATACATACCAAACATACAGACCAAACACACATGCATACATACAAACATTCATTCATACATACATACATACATACATACATACATACATACAGACCAAATACACATGCATACATACAAACATTCATACATAAATTCATACATACATACATACATGCATACATACATACATACATACATACATACATACATACATACATACATACCAACACACATGCATACAACATACATACATACAAACATACAGACCAAACACACATGCATACATACAAACATTCATACATACATACATACATACATTCATACATAAATTCATACATACATACAAACATTCATACATACCAAACATACAGGCCAAACACGCATGCATGCATACATACAAACATTCATTCATACATACATACATACATACATACATACAAACATTCATACATACATACATACAGACCAAACACACATGCATGCATACATACAAACATTCATTCATACATACGTACATACATACATACATACAGACCAAACACACATGCATACATACAAACATTCATACATAAATTCATACATACATTCATACATACATACATTGAATTTGTATGTATGTATGAATGTTTGTATGTATGTATGAATTTATGTATGAATGTTTGTATGTATGTATGTATGTATGTATGTATGAATGTTTGTATGTATGCATGTTTGTATGTATACTTGGCATGTATGTTTGTATGAATGAATGGTTATATGTATGTATGAATGTTTGGATGTATGAATGAATGTTTGGATGTATGTTTTTATGTATGTATGTATAATCTATGTATGTTTTTATGTATGTTTAGTATGTATGTATGAATGAATGTTTGTAGGTACGAATGTATGTATCTATGTTTCTCTGTATTTATGTATGTATGTATGTATGTATGTATGTATGTATGAATGTTTGTATGTATGCATGTGTGTTTGGTCTGTATGTTTGGTATGTATGTATGTATGTTTGCATGTATGAATGTATGTTTGAATGTATGTATGAATTTATGTATGAATGTTTGTATGTATGCATGTGTGTTTGGTCTGTATGTTTGTATGTATGTATGAATTTATGTATGAATGTTTGTATGTATGCATGTGTGTTTGGTCTGTATGTTTGGTATGTATGTATGTTTGTCTGTATGTTTGTATGTATGTATGTGTGTTTGGTATGTATTTATGTTTGTATGTCTGTATGAATTTATGTATGAATGTTTGTATGTATGAATGTTTGTATGTATGTAGCTTTGTATGTATGTATGAATTTATGTATGGATGTTTGTATGTATGTATGTATGTATGTATGTATGTATGAATGTTTGTATGTATGCATGTGTGTTTGGTCTGTATGTTTGTATGTATGTATGTTGTATGCATGTGTGTTGGTATGTATGTATGTATGTATGTATGCATGCATGTATGTATGTATGTATGTATGTATGTATGAATGAACGTTTGTATGTATGCATGTGTGTTTGGTCTGTATGTTTGTATGAATGTATGTATGAATGTTTGTATGTATGCATGTGTGTTTGGTCTGTATGTTTGTATGTATGTATGAATTTATGTATGAATGTTTGTATGTATGTATGTATGTATGAATGTTTGTATGTATGCATGTGTGTTTGGTCTGTATGTTTGTATGAATGTATGTATGAATGTTTGTATGTATGCATGTGTGTTTGGTCTGTATGTTTGTATGTATGTATGTTGTATGCATGTGTGTTGGTATGTATGTATGTATGTATGTATGCATGCATGTATGTATGTATGTATGTATGTATGTATGTATGTATGAATGAATTTATGTATGAATGTTTGTATGTATGCATGTACATCATACATACATACATACATAAATTCATACATACATACATACATACATACATACATACCAACACACATGCATACAACATACATACATACAAACATACAGACCAAAGACACATGCATACATACAAACATTCATACAAACATACATACATACATACATACAAACATTCATACATACAAACATTCATACAAACATTCATACATACATACATACATACATACAAACATTCATACATAAATTCATATATACATACAAACATACATACATACCAAACATACAGACCAAACCCACATGCATACATACAAACATTCATTCATACATACATACATATATACATACATACAGACCAAACACACATGCATACATACAAACATTCATACATAAATTCATACATACATACATAAATTCATACATACATACATACATACATACATACATACATACCAACACACCAACACACATGCATACAACATACATACATACAAACATACAGACCAAATACACATGCATACAACATACATTCATACATACATACATACAAACATACATACATACCAAACATACAGACCAAACACACATGCATACATACAAACATTCATTCATACATACATACATACATACATACATACATACAGACCAAACACACATGCATACATACAAACATTCATACATAAATTCATACATACATACATACATGCATACATACATACATACATACATACATACATACCAACACACATGCATACAACATACATACATACAAACATACAGACCAAACACACATGCATACATACAAACATTCATACATACATACATACATACATTCATACATAAATTCATACATACATACAAACATTCATACATACCAAACATACAGGCCAAACACGCATGCATGCATACATACAAACATTCATTCATACATACATACATACATACATACATACAAACATTCATACATACATACATACAGACCAAACACACATGCATGCATACATACAAACATTCATTCATACATACGTACATACATACATACATACAGACCAAACACACATGCATACATACAAACATTCATACATAAATTCATACATACATTCATACATACATACATTGAATTTGTATGTATGTATGAATGTTTGTATGTATGTATGAATTTATGTATGAATGTTTCTATGTATGTATGTATGTATGTATGAATGTTTGTATGTATGCATGTTTGTATGTATACTTGGCATGTATGTTTGTATGAATGAATGGTTATATGTATGTATGAATGTTTGGATGTATGAATGAATGTTTGGATGTATGTTTTTATGTATGTATGTATAATCTATGTATGTTTTTATGTATGTTTAGTATGTATGTATGAATGAATGTTTGTAGGTACGAATGTATGTATCTATGTTTCTCTGTATTTATGTATGTATGTATGTATGTATGTATGTATGTATGTATGTATGTATGAATGTTTGTATGTATGCATGTGTGTTTGGTCTGTATGTTTGGTATGTATGTATGTATGTTTGCATGTATGAATGTATGTTTGAATGTATGTATGAATTTATGTATGAATGTTTGTATGTATGCATGTGTGTTTGGTCTGTATGTTTGGTATGTATGTATGTTTGTATGTATGTATGTATGTATGTATGTATGTATGTATGTATGTATGAATGTTTGTATGTATGCATGTGTGTTTGGTCTGTATGTTTGTATGTATGTATGCATGTATGTATGTATGTTTGGTATGTATGTATGTTTGTTTTTTATGCATGTTATGTATGTACGTACATTACTTTTGTATGTATGTAATTTATGTATGTATGTTTGTATGTATGTATTCATGAGTTCCTATGTATGTTTGTTATGTAAGTATGTTTGTCATGTATACATGTATGAATATTTGTATGTATCAATGTACGTCTGGTATGTATTTATGTATGTTTGTATGTATGAATGTATGTATCTATGTATTTACGTTTGTTTCTATGTATTTATTTATGTATGTTTGCATGTATGAATGTATGTTTGTATGTATGTATGAATTTATGTGTGTATGTTTGTATGTATGCATGTGTGTTTGATATGTATGGATGTTTCTATGTATGTTTGTTCTGTGCGTCAACGGTTTAGTGACAAAACAAGGAGCTGACCATTTAAACTCTGAAAATTGTCTAGAAAGGCAGAGCCATTCTAAAATGCAGATTTCTAAAAACTAATTTAAAACTGTTGTACGTTAATTCCCTCTTCTATCGTGTCTGCAGAACCACCAATTATGTTCCTTTCTCTAACTTAATTTTTTCCCCCACCCATGTCCTGTGGAGCATTAACGAGTTATTAGTTAATTTAACTAACAAAAAGAAAATATTTTTTAATCAGTTGATTACATTTGAATTTAAATCATGCATCTATTAACTTCAAAAGAAAATTATTACATTTGAGAATTAGGTATTTCCTTCTGCTTATTTTTCATGTCCTCAAATTTTAAAATGACTAACCACTAATTCTAAAAAGGCTTATATCTTATCGTTAGTAATTCCATTTACTCATGTGTCCCGATTTCTTAATAGTCATTTGTTTTGTGATTAATTTACATCAAGTCTAACACACAGACAAAGTAAACAGACAAATAATGTGAAACTAAAGACAGAAGAAACTATATTAATTGGCAAAATTTACTCTTTAATGCATTGTTTAAATGTGATTTATAAAAGCTTTCCAATTAACCAGATTTAATTGTAAAACTGATCAGTTTAACACCGGTTAGTTTTTCTGTCAAATCAAACAGTCAGTGTGTCTACAATGAAAAGCTGAATTTTAACATACGTGCTGTAGTTCTTAAAACTTTATCTCAATCTCTGACTCAGCTAACCCACTGATATTTGAAAGCCATTATACCAACATAAGTTCAAACCATAAGTCAGTCTGACAGTAAATCACAACCAGTAATCACCAGTGAGGGAAAGTAGAACTGATAAGACTTTACAGTAACATTACAAATCATATACTTATGTAATGCCTTTAACTAATACGTGACTCGTGATGATTCAGTGTCTGTATTAATACAGGATGTATCATGAAGTCCTGTTAATGACCATTAACAGATGATCACGTCATTATGACTGAGTTAAGTTCACACTTAACAGATCATCAGTTAATTTTATTTCATACGTGAATTGACATGTGATCATGTTAGCTGGATTCTGTCATATAAATATTTGTATCTGACAACCAGTCTTACTAAAAACATAGAAACATGAGAACCTGTCCTGTTCTTTCAGAGACACTGAGCAAATGTCTGGAAGTTTTATTTAACTTGAATCCAGCTACTGTTGTTGCATGTTAATTAATGTATGAAGTAACACTAACTAATGATCTATTAAATTTGCACTAATCAGTGATGTGATCGTTTGTTATTGGCGAACAGCTGGTTATTCATGATACAGCCTGGATTTTATCGAAGGGACAGTTCACCCAAAAATCAAAAATGCATATTTCCCCCCCCCCCCAGCTGCAGTGCTGTTTATCCATCTAGATTGTTTTGGTGTGAGTTGCAGGGTTTTTGGAGTTATCAGCCTTAAGAAACATCTGCCTTCACGTCAGTATAATGGGACTAGCTTGCACTCGGCTTGTGGTGCTCAAAGCACCAAAAAAACACTGGGTCTCTCTCCAAAAATCACGTCTTTTTCTATTAGGAAGTACTTCTGGAAGATTCTACTGCAGAGAGAAAGTAGTTCCTACATTAAACTGCTCACAAGGTCTTGATTTCTGGAAAGAGACGATGCTGTTGAGTTTTTCAACTGTGTTTTTGCGCTTTGAGCATCACATGACTACTGCAATTTAGTCCCATTATACTGTAGAGCAGTGTTCCCCAACCCTGGTCCTCAGGGCCCACTGTCCTGCACGTTTTAGATGTTTCCCTGCTCCAACACACCTGATTCAAATGATCAGGATGTTGTTAGGCTTCTGCAGAGGCTTGATGACGACCTGATCATGTGAATCAGGTGTGTTGGAGCAGGGAAACATCTAAAACGTGCAGGACAGTGGGCCCTGAGGACCAGAGTTGGGGAACACTGCTGTAGAGAAGACAGACATCTCTACAGCTGATAACTCTGAAACTCACACAAAACAGTAGAAATGGATAAACAGCATGACAGGACAGAGGGGAAAAATCTGCATTTTTGATTTTTGGGTGAACTGTCCCTTTGATAAAAATCCAGGCTGTATCATGAATAACCAGCTGTTCGCCAATAACAAACGATCAAGTCACTGATTAAAACAAATCTAATAGATCATTACTTAAGTTCAGCATTACAAGTATATGATTTGTACCCTTATTATAAAAGTGGTGCTGCTTGCTGTGTGTGTTGACTCCGGCTGCTGAAAACTGTGAAGTACACGTCCCATGTTGCTGTTCATGTATTGTTTAGGTAATATTCATCACTTCCTGGATTAAAGACAAGAGGAAAAATCTGTTGATTATTATGTCTCTTTATTAAGAGGATTATCTAACATGATTCTACAGTCCTCGTGGTGTCTTGAAGTTCATTCCAATAGTTGGCTGAGTGACTTGAAGGTTGGAAAGGCCACCGAAATCCTGCAAGAGGAAGAAAAAGAAAGATTCATGATTTAGGCGGATAAACCACATCACATCACTTATTTGTGCATGCTGTCACATCACTTATTTGTGCATGCTGTCTGCAACATAAGACCCCCATAAACATCTTTGGATTGTACATCAATGTTGCTGCCATACTGGACAGAGCAACACTGACCTGTGAACAAATACGTGTAAACAGGGGAGCTGTGTTTTTTCTGGATAAAAAGTACATTTATTTCTCAAGAGATTTCAATGAATCTCGAGAAATAAATGTACTTTTTTTCCAGAAAAAACACAGCTCCCCTGTTTACACGTATTTGTTCACAGGTCAGTCTTGCTCTGGGCCCCCGTTTCCCGGAGCTTTCGTAGCGCTACATGCGTCGTAAATTGTATTTTAAGGTCTCCTTTAAGGTTACGGGCTGTTTCCCAGAGTTGGGACAACTTTAAGGGAGACCTTAAAATACAACTTACGACACACGTAGCGCTACGAAGGCTCTGGGAAACGGGGCCCTGTCCAGTATCACAGCAGCAGGCTGAAGCAGTGAATGCAACATCTACATATTTAATGTCTATAACCTGCATGGTCAGATTGTTAGCCTTGATAACACATGCATGCAGTGATGTCTAAATTAATGTGATAAGCTGCACCTGACATTCCCTGTACAATACATGATGTTATCTAAAATGATTGAGTCTTACACTTACAAAAATCAATAAATTTATAATCATGTTGCTGTTTTATCTGAATGTAATCACACTATGTTAAGCACTTTGGTCAACATTTGGTTTTTAGATGTGCTCAATAAAATATCTAACTGTGTAGCCAAACTGAAAATCTTCAAGTTTAAAACAAAAGCTCATTAAAAGCAGCAGATATGTTTTACACTTACCAGCATCTTGAGCATTTCCTTTGTGTCTGGATCCACTTCGATGAGCTCCTGATCCAGAGCAGAGATCTACAGGATGAAAGAAAAAAAAAATTTCAGTTACACCAAAGCTGCTTTGCAAAATGATTAATCAAGCCTGTCGTAGGGAAATCCATTATCAAACCAAAGAAAACTGCAACATGTACTTGAGTTTCCAAACCAAAGCGACAAATTTGCCATCTCATGAAACAGCATAACGGATAAGACAAAGAGACGAGCGGGAACAGACCTCTGGGACGTAGTTGTCTCTCCTCTCTCTCTCCTCCTCCTGCAGCTTGATGGAGATTCCTCTGACTGGACCGCGCTGGATGCGCTTCATCAGGTGCGTCACATACCTGAGAGACAAACGGGAACACAGAGTTATTACCAGAAGACTATTTCACTAGTTGCACCTAGAATTTGATTTATTGTGTTACCAAACCTAATTGTGAGTGATCATTGTGTAACTGCTCTCATGTTCAAATACAAAGATCACTCAAAAAAGAAAGACAAAAAAAAATCCCTGTGACTGAATATAATGCGAGAACTTTCAATTAGTACCCACAAACCATTTTTATGGTTGATGACCTTCCTGGTTTATTCTACATCTGGAATATCATTATCAACTCAGCAACAATCACTTTGTGGTGTGCCACAGTCTGAGTGTACAAAAAAAAACAAAAAACAGCTTAATTCAACTAAAGTACTCAGCATTCAGTGTCTGCTGAGGATTCACACAACTGACCTCCAGCTGTCTGGAAAAACTACAATGTGCTAATAAAGTCTGGTCCACACTGAGGTGGGAGATGTCACAACACTTTAATCAAAAACACACAAATAACTGGAGCAAAACAAGAAGCCTGCACCTCTGTTTTTTCAGCACAAGTGCCGATTAAATGTCTCAACAAAAAGCCTCAAGTCCAAGAATAACTGCATTAAACTGGGTAAAATGTTTAATTTAGATGAACAGCTGCAGGACACTCCAGCAGTCCAGTTTCTGAGGGAATATACTGCCTGCTGACTCACTCTCAAACATCTCCGCGCTCACTACCACCAGCTTCAAACACACTGAGAGTAGGCTGTAGTTTTATTTTCACATCAACCCCGAAGGCTCAAGACGACAGCAGAGAGAACACTATCTGATCTGACAGCTAAACTTTTGCTGAATATACTTTTGTCTTAAACTCAAAATGAGCAGAACACAGTTACACAGCGATTTTACAGCTCACCTTTTAATTCTATAACATTAACATCAACGCCACACACCTTGCAGCTTTTAAACTAGAAGCACAAGCACCAGTAACAATAATATGTACTTACAAAACAAATTAAATGTTGCAGCACAGATGCAAAGATATTTTCAGTCCTGTTGTTTTAAGGCTCGACTCACCAAGATTACAAATTAACAGTCTTGCCAAGAATGCATGACAGCAATGCATACAGATGAAAGACATGTCTGTATAAACCATTACTGTTTGTAGTTATCTCTCAGACTCCACATCTGATGCAGACTGGGCCAAACAGGACCAGGAGACACACTACAGCTTTTATTCTCTTTCCCACCTAAAAACTGAGAAGCCAGGAAAAGATTTTCTCTGCTATTTCTGGCCAGTGTGGGGGAAACTAACCAGCCCCAACACTTCCAGGTGGAAAAGAGGGCAAAGCAAATCATGGCTGACCCTTTCCACCTCCTCCTCCTCCAAAGTCTTCCCTCCCTGAAACATCACAGACTCAGAAGTCTGAAAACGAGGACCACACGTCGGGTCCATTCCTTCTTCTCCCAGGCCATAACCATCCTAAACAAAGACACTTAACATATTCCCTCCACTCTGTATATTCACATAATATTGCATGACTGTATTTTTAAAACATGCAGTGTTTGAACATTGCAGTCAGACAGTCTCAAATTATCCTACTTATATTAAGCTGCTCATACAGTTGACCAATTGTGTCTGCTGAATTTTGTGTCTGCATATATTTAGCTTTTAACTTTACTTGCTGCTGATGTTTTTGTTGATGTCTTGTGTTTCTGCTTAACTCTGACACCGGGGCTGCAACTAATGATTGTTTCTATAGTCAATTATTGAATTGATTAATGAACAGCTGTTTCAAAATGTCAAAAAAAGGTGAAAGATGTCAATCAGTGTTTCCCCAAAGCCCAAGATGACGTCCTCAAATGTCTTGTTTTACTCACAACCCAAAAATACTCAGTTTAGTGTCATAGAGGAATAAAAATTTAAGAAGCTAGAATCAGAGAATGTGGACTTTTTTTTTTTCTTAAAAATGATTCTGAGATAAGTGAGGTCTTTTCTAACAAATACTGAGAGTATTGACAAATAAGGTTGGGCGATGGTCATGTTCATAGTGAAACATCACAATGGATGATAGAATTTTTCTATACTTTCTTTTATACTTTGTAATTAATATCTGAAATACATAAAAATGCAAAGTGGGCAGTACTTTATGCTGTTTTCCTTTAGTAAATCTGATGCCAGTTGCTATTATAATAAACCCATCCTTCATTTTTAAATCACAATGTTACAATGATAAAAAAGTCAGATGAGCATCGCGATGGATGATGGCTTCATCCATCGGCCCGACCCTATTGACAAATGTAATTTAAAAGAAGTTAATGAGAAGTCTATGATACATTCTCTTGCTAAAGCTACTTCAACATGTCAGACAGTCCATCATGAAATGGCCTGTTTTATGCAGCTGCAGAACAACACGTTCATGTCAACATCAAATCTGAGGTTGACTTGAAAAAGGTGAACCATACTGCAACGGACACAAAATCACTTGTTCTGGACAAATAATAAAAACCAGATAAAACTGTCTGAAGAACAGCAAGCAGGAGTGAACAGCAGTTTACACAAACACAGCAGCAACAAATTCAACTCACCCTGCAATTTTGTTGCGCAGAGGCTTGCTGGGGATGATGGCGATCTCCTCGCACACCCTCTTGTTGGTGTGGAAGTCACTACCCAGACGGGTGTAGTACTTCTCAATGATGACCCTGGCGGCCTTCTTGACTGTCTTGGTCCTGACGCGTCCCTGAAGAACAACCAAACAGAGCACCAAATGAGAAATAAAGTTATAAAATAACCAGCTACAGATGACCTGAGGGGTGTTCAAGTGCAGAGGAAAATCACACTAAATCAAGAAGTAGGTCGTCAAACTGGAAATACTTTAAGCTGAGACAGTATTTCAAAAGATTTTCAGTGATGCGTTTTATTAATTAACTGTTTTGTTGTTTAAAAAGAGCAAAACTATCAACAGCCAGAAATGAAAGCAGCACATTTCTACTTGTTCTTCCCAAATCTATGAATTTCTTCAGACTCTGATAAACATAAATTTACTTTAATTACACCGCAGGAGGTATTTTTCTGTGGTCTTGATACTCAGGTTGTCTGCAAGTTTACTCGACTCACATAAATCACAGGGTTTCTGCAGGTTTCAACAAGTTAAATTTAGGGCTTTTTCAGACTATTATGAAGGTAATTTAAGACCTATTTCACACCCACACTGGCAAACAAAAAAAAAAAAGTACAGTTTGCATTGCGTTTTTTAGTTTTAACAGCATGATCAATATTTTTTTTCCACAAAAATACATTGAAAAGCAAGACTGAAATTAAATCCAACTTTATAAAAGTAAGACCGACTTGATAACTCTGACACCTGCAGAAACCCTGAATTAGTTTTGAGGCCAACTAAAATGCTAATTAAATTGAAATCACACTTACTGGACCCTGACCTTAACAAACTAAGCCTGTTTGACAGCTTTCTGACCGGGAAGTCTCAGCACCAAAAGGACACCGATTTCAAGACCTTTACAAATAAATTTCTGCCAAAACGTAGCGTCACAGTATAATGAGAACTGATGATGATTCAAACTATTAAATATCGTGAATTACTTGTAAGGTTTTGTCCTGGACTTGTGACGTTAGACCCCTATTATCGTATGAAACACGAATCGTCTAATGACAATAAAACTGACTGTTACTAACGGCTACAAATTCAACTGACACTCGGAAATAAGTAAATAACATTAACCGGAGAAAGCGGAGCTTAAATTTAAGCGTTAATTTATGTCTAACAGTGACGTTTTAGACGCGTTTTTAACCGTTGGGTGGCCACTTAGCTAGTAATCCCGGAACATTTAGCCTGTGTTTTCATGTCTTTAACTCCACTAAAGTACCTCAAAATCCACCGTTTATAAATCTTTGTGCCGTTTGTGTTCACACTGATGCTTATAACCGCTCGGTGAGCGGACAGACAGTGAGGATTGAGAAGGATTGTGAGGGCTGAAGCCGTGAAGTGATCTGTTGTGTACCCACCATGTTGACTCGGACCGGTGGAAGAGAAGCACCGGAGGTTCATACAGGAAGTTTATAGTTCACAGCCGCCGGTGTCGCAGCGCCGCCGCCAACAGCGACCACCAGCGGCGGGAGGTGAGAAGTGCAGGGAAGAAACGCAACAAACAGGCAACACAGTTCACTGCGAGGTTATTTAAGTTAATTAAAACTAAACTAAAACTGCAGTTACGTGTGGAAAAACTAAATGGACGAATTTATGGACAAACTAACTACAAAAAATTAGCTCAAATTATACAGGAAATGTCAGGAAATTGTAATCAAATTTAAAAACACGATCGGTTTTGGGGCATGTTAATTGAGACTGGGATGTCAATACCCTTCATAGTTTTAATTACAATATAAAAATAAGTAAAACTAATACTGAAACTGATTAAAACCAAACTAAAACTAAACATCTGGCTGTAAAACAAGTACTTCAAATATTAAAGTATTTTTAAAAAGCAGAAAAGTCTTTTAAGATGAGATTATTTTGTAATACAATATTTAATACGCAAATTAACTATATATTGTATAAGGTAGCAAATCATTCTTTGTGGGCGTTTCACAAAGTCTGTTTCACTACAAATTTTAAATGACAAAAGGTTTATTTCTGAGTAATACATTTTTAAACTTTGAAATGCAAATGCAAGATTAAATTCTATGGGACTAAGATCATTTGAACTGTGAAGGGATAGTTTATCCCCAAATTAAAAATACACATTTTTCCCCTGCCCTGTAGTGCTGTTTAACCACCTAGATCTTTTTGGTGTGAGTTGCAGCGTTTTGGAGATGTCTGTCGTAGAGATTTCCAAGTCAGCAGTGGTTAAACTGGGAGTCAGAGCCCCCAAGGAGAATCACAATATAAATTTTAGCGGTTAAAAAAAAAAAAAAAAAAAAAGAACATACCCTTGCTAGAAAAATGTTTAGTTTCACAAACATTTCTCTGATCTTTGCCATTTTTTTAAACTGTGAAAGGCCAGATTAGTGTAACTGTGAAGGTCTTTAAAAACTTCTCAAAATGTAAAAAAACAAAAAACAAAAACATATTGATATTCTGAATGTAACCTGTGACAAGACAACTTTGCTTAAAGGTTTATGTAGGTTTGACAACATATTTTGGAGATCAAACTGCTCCATTCTTGTCAGGATCATCTAAAACACCAAGTTCTTCAGAAGATGGACTCCTTTACAATCTAACTTTTTGAAAATTTATTTAAAGAACTTGCTGTATATGTTAACTGTCATGGATAGTATGTTTTAATTCCTCATAACAGGGAAGAAAAAAGTATAATTAACCCATCTGAGGTCCCCTCTTATCTCTATTAGAGTTGTTCCGATACAGATACCACTGTAGGAAATGTCTTGATGCAGCATAAATTGCTTGAGCAGGTATTGCAAGAGTTTATGCACCAACCAGATATCACATAATTTATTAGCCCCGAAACAGGACGCTGCTGCTACCCAGGAGCTTCCCCTATGGTAAATTTTTTAACCTGTGTCAGCGGGTCACAAATCAATGATAGGTCATGTCGCATCTACTAGTACATACATCAGTACTATACAGCTGTTAAAATAAACTCATCAAAAACAGTTTGGAAATTTGTGTTTGATCGATTGATCTGTTTGTTCAATGAATAAAGCTTAAAATTACCAACATGTCTTGTTTGTTCCTTGTTACTGATAGAAAATTCAATCAGCCAATCCCCCGAAAACAACTCTAAACAAGAGACTCAGTACCAACAGGAGAATATTCTGTTTGACATTTACAGGGAAATTTGGCACATTTCACTTTGGACCCACCCACAGGATCAGCTGCGCTGCTCATTCCACAAATGCAGGATCCTTGCAGACTGGACATCTTTGTAAAGGGAAAAGAATAAGCTTCACAGTGATAGAAGATACAGTCCTAACAATACAGTGACGACAGAGATATGATCGACTAAACACAAACTTCCAAACAAAGAGTTTAGTAATAATGGTTTATATTTCTTAACTCACCAGTATCGATACTTAGCTGATAAAGTTCAGGTACTGGAATTGATATTAGGAACACTGGAGGTACTGTGGCTGTTCTTGAATTTGATGGTATAAATCTACTCTGACAGAAACATAAACTAGCCGAATCCACCATCTTCATGTACTGTTTGTATATTTGCCATTTCATGAAAGTCAGAATACAGAATCTGAATCAACTGGTACAAAATCATCTCACAAAAGACATTCCCACAAGGTGGAGAGATCTTTTATTTTACATAAAAAAGGGTGCAAACTGGAGTTTCCCTTTAGGTGTGGAGGGAATAAAAAGTGATTTTATAAGGTTCATGTGTGAAACATTGTATTATATGAATCCAAGGAGGAGGAAAAAAAAACATAGGCATCTCAGATAAAAAGGACCTTTACCTTTCTGTAAATTAAAAATATGAAACCATAAAAAGAAGAAATGTGGGTCCTTCATTCTTGAAGCCCTTGACTAACTCATTCAAATACATTTTTGAAGTGACATTCATATTTCAACACAATAATATTTATTTACAGTTTTAAGATTTCTCTTAATCATAGCTCTGAAAAAAAGAACAATGCTGAGGGGAGGATAAACTCTTGGAGCTGTACAATTAGATTTTCCACAGTCTGAGAGGGGGAAAAAAAAAAAAATCAAAGAATACATATTTTATATGGAATCCCAACAGAAAGAACAAAGAGTATAACTGTGAACTCTGTACAATTTACAATTTTCAAATAATCATCACAATATTGCAGTAAATGTCACCCTAAACCTCTCCCTCAAAGAAAAATATACAGTAAATCCAAGACAATTCTACAGTACAGCAACAAGGAAAAAGTGCCAGAGAACCCAAAAAGACCTAAAGCCATTCATTCACACTTTAACTGTCCTTTGCTTCGATTTACACAGCTTTGACACACAGGAATGTGAGTTACACACAACCAAAGCCAGAAACACAAGTCTGACTGACTGAAGTGAAGGAATATCAGAAATGATGGGAACTGAAATGGAATGTGCTGTGAGAAGAGATGAAGACGTTATTTATCTTACATGAGGACTGGAAGCCATTAACATCTCAGTGACCCAACAGTATATGAGCCCTACAGGTTGAGAGACCGCTCGCCGCCGCCGTCATCGTTGTCTCCAGAGAAGCCATGCAGATGCAAAGCATACAGAGTACTCCTATATCGCTCTGTACGAGGCCGGGAGAGTAAAAAAGTAAATACATCAGAGTAATATATCTATATCTACCGTTTCAGCCGTGAGCTAAAGGAGCAAGACGACCCACAGATTGAGGAAGAAGCCGATGTTGCAAAGATGACCAGTCACGAATTCAACTCCGGAACGATAAACTCAGTCGATGAAACGGTGTCGGTTTCTTCTGGTTTACAACATAAAAGAAAGAAACCGACAGAAGCGACTCATAAAACACTTATTTCTCTCTCATAAACATCTCCAACAACACTTCCTGGTACTGAGTCTGTGATTTTTCAAAATGACGGTGGACACGTCAAGGACACAAGGTGGAATGCGATGGTCAAAAACAAAAAAAAAAAACATTCAACTTCATATTTTCCTGGCACAGGTAAAAGGCATGGGCTAGTAAGTAGTAGTCTCAGGAATGGCACTCGGGGAATTCAGGGGGAACATTGAAGGCTATATAGTCTGGATATCCATCTCACTACACAGAAATACTTTCAACTTTACTCAGCTAGCTGGAACGGAACAGTCCGGGCGCCGCTGATGATTTGTGCAGAGAGTCAGAGGCAGCAGATGTCACAGGTTTGGAGGGTTTTACCGACACCACATCAAAAAACACAACGGTGAATGTTTCACAGAGACAAGAAAGTGATTTTAACGGAGTTCAGATTTTTTTAAGTGGGGCTTTAAGGGGTACTTTTTAATAGTCAGTGTGTTACCTACAGTAGATGGTGGTCTACAGTCAGTGTCCCGGTGGAGGAAGCTAAACAATGTCCCACATAAAAGAATCAATATCGTTTAACTGTACGCTATATTTAAAATATTTTCACCGCTTTACCGTCACACAGCCTTTTTTGATTGTAAAACGTTAATGTTTAATGTTAAATATGCCAAATATTGTTCTCATCAAACCAACCAAAGTCTGTTGGCAAAAACAGCCATTTTACTTCACAGAACACGGGAGCTGCTGGTCAACCGCAGCCTCAAAGGGCAGCCTTGTTATTGTGTGACTTTGGTGTTTTAAAGGGTTTGTTGGGATTAACCAAAGTCATAAACAAACACAAACTAACTGATCGAGGCAGTGGTAGACCAGCAGCTCCTGTGTTCTGCAGGGTAAAATTGCTAATTTTTGCCAATGGAGTCTGGTGGCCTGAGAAAGAGCGATATTTGGCTTATAAAACAGTGATTTCCTGTTGGAAAAGGCAAAATAAAGCAGTGACATTATTCTAAATAAAGTGTTCTCTTTAAAAGGGCTGAAACTAACTTTGATTTTCATTGTCAATTAATCTGATGATTATTTTCTCCATTAGTTAGTTAGTCTATAAAATGTTAGAAAATGGTGAAAAATGTTGGTTAGTGTTTCCCAAAACCCAAGATGACATCCTCAAGTGTCATAGAGGAGTTAAGAAACCAGACAATATTCCCATTTAAGGAGCTGGAATAAGAGAATTTATTATTAATAATTTTTATTAAAAAAAAAAAAAGGTTAATCAATTATCAACATGGTTCATGATTAATTTAATAAAAGATTCAGTGCATCACTGAGCTTCCGTGTTGGGTCTTCTTCCTGCTTCTCCACACTGAACGCCTGCAGACCAGCACATACATTGACTATCGCTAAGTACCTCATACAACCCCACCTCAAATAATCAGAACTATCCCTTTAACCTCCAAACCAACATCTAACTGCACCTGTTCTGGGTTAAAACAAAGAAACCCTCACCCGGTCGTTTACACCAGCGAGCATGAGACTTCACAGATGACTCTGACAAACGTCACCTGTCCAACACACTCAAAGAGGCACTAAGACATCTCAAACAAATGAATACCTGTCATTCAAATAGCCTGTTTTCCCACCATTCCCCTCAAATCCTATGTGTGGAATTGCTATGATAATGATGACCAAGAAAACAAAAACAAAACAGAAAAGGTCCCGTAAGATTTTTCATATTCAAGTACTTTCAATAACACAATAACTTAGACCCCGGAGTAACTGACATGTCAGGGGGGGTAAGAAGGAACCAAAAAGCTATACAGTGTAAATACACGCAACAAGCAGGTTTACATACTGATTCATCGAGATAGTTTGCAACATCTACAACATTTCTAAAGATGATGGAGCAGGTCCACAAAAAACGCCAAATCTAACACTCAGCTGAGAGTCGATTTATCTAGGACTTGCGTGTGTGTGTGTGTGCATGCGTGTGTGTTTGTGTGTGCAGAGAGGAAGGGAAGGGTGAAGGGGGGTTGTCATGTCATGGCACAAAAAAAGGAGTGGGTGGGGATTGAAATCAATTTAAGGTGTATTCCCTGCACCCTATAGGGAAGAGGCCTAGCATACGAGGCAGCTACAATTAAAGTAATAAGCACGTTTTTTAAAGTACAGTATTAAGAAGGCAGGGTCTCGTCAGGGAAAGCCGGGGTCAACAAATGTAGTGCAGTCATGGTCTCAAGCTTTTTTGTTACCCTCTCTTTCCCCATAAAACCATGGCTATTTGGAATGGAAAAAAAAAACAAAAATTGCATTTAAAAAAATTCACATTAGCAAGATATAAAATAAAAAAATAAAACACCTATGTACGGTAATTCAACTCTCTGTTAGGAGGATAGGCAAGGTGACATATCGAGGATATTTGTTTCAAGGCAGTCCTCCATGACACTGAATTAAAATTAAAATGTTATGGACATGTTCACTTATCCGCCCTCGCTCAAGGTTTTCTCTCTCTGCGTCGTGGAGGAGAGGGACGTCCAAACGTAAAACATCGCTTTGCAGCACAGGGGTCTTCAGACTGGACACGCAGGGGCAGGGGCAGGGACAGGGACGTCTTTAACACCGTTACAGATTATTACACCAAACCTTACATTTGGCATCGCTCTCTCGGGAATACATCATCAGCGTTACAAGGGAAGTCATTAACTGCTCTGCTCTGATACTAACCGGGAACAGTCCGCAACTTTTGGGCTTTATTATACACGTGACCCCAAAATAATTGCGCTGCAAAATCTCACAACCATCAACTTGTTTATCCAACTGGTGATGTGATGTGGTGGTCGGGTTGGTTGGTTGGTTGGTTGGTTGGTTGGTTGGTTTGGGGGGTTAAGGCATTGGACAGTAGCGTCGAGAGGCTGTGATTCAATCTCCAAAGCACATCACGCCGGTTTCTCTTGTCACTCCAAAGCAACATCCCCCAGTGAGTCCATTATTAACCATCACATTATTAAGATCAAGAACATTTAAGACCCTCCCACCCTTTAATCCACTTAGTTTTGGTCTTTTTCCTTTTTTTAAAACATTGGTCATAACTCCTTAACTGCAATTTCCTTCCCATGCGCATGACAGATTATATAAATGCTCCACAGTCATTTACTCTTCTGTCCATACATTCAGTGTGTATGTTTTAGAATTAGTAAGAAAACTGGTGGCAACCAAGAGATAAATATCATAAATAGCATTTTTTTCCCCCAGCCCCATCTATAGAAGTGTCAGGTTGCCGCTTGCTCATCATCACAAAGCCAAAAGGAGCATGAGAGTCAAAGTAGACTGTAGTGTGTTTTGACAGCGGCGTGGTTAAGAGGGGAGTGCTTTAACCAAGCAGCGTGAGCAGAAATCATCCTCAGAGAACGAACACAGTGCAGGAGGCGTCTCTGGTCTTCTGTTCTCTCAGGCCCGGGTCCCAGTGCCAGGGTTGACCTCTTTGGAGGAAAAAAAAAAAGTGCAGGGGCCAAATGGCAGACTGATGCTCTTTGTGCCTGTACGTGAAGAGAGGCAGTTACACTCTCGGCTCCTCCTCGTGTGTTCAGGTTTACATTCAGTCCTACGTCAGGAAACACCAAAGGAGGCTTTGTGTCAAAATGAGTTAGCAAACTAACCGGGGGGGGTGGGGGCAAACCTCTTTGAGCTGGGACTTGACAGAGGGGGGAGTGAAAATATGATTCTGTGAGTCAAACAAAGAAATCATAGTAATGCAACAGGTCGATTCCACAGGAAGATCTGTCTCTTCCTTTGCAACACCACAGAAGAGAAACAGGAGCAAAAAATATGCCAAAAACAAGGAGAGAAATACAAATGCTGGGTGTCTTGGGGAGGAAAAACAAAAACAAGATTATCCTCTGCACAATTCCAACAAAAAGGTTCCCCGTTTGGACGACTGGCCTGCAAAACATTCCCACACATCTTGGAGGAGGAAAAAAAAAAAAAAAAGAAAAACAATAAAAAGGACTCCCATCAAAAAGACACAAGCATCTTGTACATCTCAACAAACCATTTTTAACTGGTCCCCTCCAGAGAGCAATTCAAATCAAGATCTTTCGTCTCCCTCTTTCATTCTGAATGGGACCTTATTGATTTCTGAAATCACAATCAACTGAGCCGGACACTTGGAGCGTTTCAGGCCGGTGGTGGACGATCATTTGTGCCTCGGCGTGTTCTTCTTCCGTTTTCGCTTGAAGAAGCAGCAGCACCTGCGGACAGAGACGGACATTAAAAACCGATATGTAGATGAGAGAGGTTTCAGATGAAGCAAAAAGAAAGAACAAACATGAGCGGACTGCTTAAATTAGTGTGTTAAATATCACAAGAGCTGAATTTGAGTCATCCAAATCTGGACATGTTTTTTAGATTCATAATAGTGAGAACTGCAGCTGGCAAAAGGTTTGATTAGTAATACATTAGCATCCACCAAGTGTTTGCATGCTTATTCACCTCCCACCATTTTTAAAGAACAGAAAAATGGCAGAGGGGACTCAACTACAAACTGCTGCAGTGACTGAAGGAAGTTATTTCAGTTTTTTTTTTCTATGCAAAAAAAATGGAGCAGTGCACACAAAGAGCACAAGACACGGTGAGCCTGAATGGTCAATAAAAACATACAAAGACAAGAAAAAAGCTGTGGATCAAGACATAGGACAGTGACTGGGTACTCTTAGATTAATTCATTAATAACGAATAATGGTGCACCATGCAACAAGAGTTTAAAGACCTTTAATTTGAAGCCAAATATGACGCTAAAAAGGAATGATATCTCATGGCTTACAAATATTACTGGGGCCCAGAAAAAGATGACTAAGTTAAAGGTATAGTTCAGATTATTTGATGTAGATTGTATAAGGTACTTATCCGTTGTCAAAGGCAGAGAGGGGCACCAGCACGGAAGATAAGCAATGTCCTGCTGTGGACAGAGTCGGCAACAAAAGGTATTTTAGCCACTTAAAAAAGGTCCAATCAATATCGAGCGCCCAGAGCACAAAATCAAGTTTCTGAAGTGAAGACGGAGCCCCTTTCCTCTTCATTTAAATGCTTTGCTCACAAGTGTGCTAATTAACTGGGGAACGAGGCCTCCGGAGCCAAACTAATATCACGTTAGTTTCCAAAGTGATAAGCACCAGCTCTCTCCTTTCATATCCTCTTGAAGAAAAAGCCTTATTTTTTATCAGTGGCATCTGTCACTTCTAGTTGCATATAGAGGAAACACTGAAGCTACATTTTGTCACATAAACACACCAACTTATCTCTGATCTGCGGGCAGCGATATCCAAAAATCTGTCGGCGAGTGGGAAATCAGGGCTAAAATCTTGTAGTGTGGTGTTGGTTTTATATAACAACAGTTTCCCGTCAGAAAAGGCTTTCTGTTAGCAAAGTAAAGTGGTGTAAATATTCTAAACATAGCGTACACTTAGATTGATGCTGATTTTTTTTTAAGGTAGACCTTTCTTAAGTGACTATAGTAAATTTTGTTCATTGCTTAGCTTCCATGCCGTTGCACTGCTCTGCTTCTCTCGGCCGCCATCTAATGCAGTTAATGCAATATATAGATAAGAATCTCACACAAGCACACATCAAATAATCTGAACTAGCACTTTAACTTCTACCCCAGTTTACAAAGTTTTTTCTTTCTGCCTTGATGGTAAAGTTGATATGCCTGCTCACACAGCAGCTTGGCTGTATTCTTTACTCATCTGTCACTTATCGACATCGGGCGGTGATGAAAAGAGGGCAGATAAGGGCAGAGACCTGATCGTAAACATAGTAGACAGTGTTCTCAGGGGATATATGGAACTATTGCACCAGTGAAGAGTCTAGTTAAATTTTGTAAATAACAACTCCACTGGGCCCAGCCTAGGCTGGTCCACTCCCTGTCCCATGAGTCTGATGTGGACTAGCAGAGAGGGACTCACCACAGGTTGAGCATTTTCACGCAGCTACAGAAGAAGAGAGAGGAAAGAGTGTAAAGAGAAAAGTAAGATAGATTAATACAGCAAGACCAAGATGATGATGATGGGACTGGGCACATGCCACACAAACATGCACACAAACACACCAACAGGACACAAGGTGGACACAGAGAGGGAACATTTGAGAAGATATAGGAGAAAATACTGCAGAAAAAGGTCACAAAACACCCACTCTGCAGATACTTAATTATTTCTCCCAAGAAATACAGCTTTAAAATATGTTGTGTCGTGGGTGAACTTGACATCCTTTTTAAAAATTACACCTGCTTGCATAAAAAATAATAAATGATTCATTTGTCTTGTTTTTTAGCTGCTTTTTTAATGTTACTTATTGTCAGACATTGAATGCCTGCCTCCATTTTGATAAAGGTCGGTGGACTGAAGACAACGGACAACAATGCAGAGAAGCTTTGGTTGGCCCAACTATTTGTAATACTTTCTTTTTAACTAGTTTTCAAGTACTGATTTACAGAATCTTTTTGCACCACTGAACAGGGGAGGACCCATAATGTAAGATTTAGTGGCATCTAGCAGTGAGGTAATAGATTGAAACCAACTCGCCTCACCCTCCCTTTCCAAGCCATTAGAATCTACTGTGGCTGCCAAGCAAGCGAAAAACATAAAAGGCCAAATCTTGAGGTAGTGTTTGGTTTGTTCTTTCTGGGCTACAGTAGAAGCATAACCTGCCATATTCTGCAAATAGATCCACCAAAATTTAAGACACACTGGACCTTTAAATGTCTCAGCTAGTAAAGATATTTTTAATGTGTAAATCAGTTGTTAGGAGACATTTGCAGTCTGACTTTGTTTTATTTATATATACACGTGCAGTGGTGTGTGTGTCAACTCATTGTCGGAGAGAAGAGAACAAGAAAGCGAGGCTGGAGTATCAATGCTACAGAGAATGAGCATTGAAAGCATGTCAAATATTCAGAATTGATATCGCTAAATATTTTTGACAATGCTAACATGTAAATATACTGTGAAAGATGTGTGTTTTACAGTCAGCAGTACATTTTGCAGTTTAAAATTGTTGGAAAATATTCAAATATTGTAACCAAACCACAGCTATTAAGTCATTTACTTATTGGTGTCACATTTTGTAATTTCAGGTATATTGCTCTATTTTCGTGAAATGTTATTTAAAATTCTCAATTTATCAATGAACCAAATCCAGTGTAACTGCTGTTACTACAGCAGGAAGATGCATAAACTTGTGTTATGATCTGCATATTACTGCACATTACTGGTGGACCAAAATCCAGAATAAGTTTGCACAGACTGACAATTATTTGTTATTGTTCAACAGTCAGAAGCAAATTTCAACCCATGAATGTAGATAAAAGATGAAAGAGCCGACCATACATGTGCTATTAATTCACCGTGGAAACTTGATATTCCCTCAAAAGGCAAAATATTAATCAAAGTGCATCAGACGTATGATTTGCATTCATTACTTCATGTACTTATATCAAACATCAACTTGTCTGACGCGGTATCAAAGAGGCTGGCAGTAAACAAACCAATCATCATATCAAACAATTGTGTGAATGGAGACAACGGGAGGAAGGCCTGTCATGTGGGCAGAAATAGAAACGAGCGCAGATTAAAGTGAACGAACCTCTGGGAGATTCATGAGGAGACGAGCAGAGGAGAATTATGTTTTTACACGGTGGCTTTGATGGAGTGTGGTGGGAAAGATGGTAAATCCCTGCAACATACTACAATAACTAAGAGACCTGGACTGAATCTAAATTCACTTTAGACCAAGATATACAGTGCAATAAAAATAATTTATTAAAATGCTACAGGATGAAATGTACTTTATGATACAGGACAATGGGGTTCATACGCTTCTGAATAATTTTATCTGCTCAATGGATCATTAATTCAGCCCTGACTTACACTTTTAAAATCAGAAAAAAATATTTTGTGAAACCATGAAAAAAAAACCCCACACACCTTTTATAATTAAAGAAATGTTCCACTGTTTGAATCGTTTATGTACCAATTTTGGCATTTTTCTAAACCCGGTAAAGAGTTACAAATTTGGGCAGTATTCATACCGTACTTAATGGTATTCATTCAGATATAAGCGTGGTCCAGTCAGGATTTTTGGGGGTAAAAGTTGAAAGCAATATTGGCATATACTGATCACTGATCATGGAGTGTATTCATTTATTGTAGCTTTTTTTTTGGACATGGAGAAATGTTATACAACAATAACTGAGCTTCCTCACATTTTGATAATATTTTTTAATAGAAGTTTCTAAATCTGCCCATGTAGAAATGAATAGGATATTGCAAGGATTTTAGCATCTAATTATTGAAAATATAGTGACAAAAAAAATGATGAAAGATCTATTTCAACAACAAAAACAGATAAAAATGAGAAAATTTTCCGTTTTAAACAACCTTTGTGGCCATTCGACCATAGATGTCTGACTTTATGAGGTGCACTTGAATGCACCATTAAGTCCCTGTCAGCACCCACATCTGTCTTAAACTGCGACGCAGATAGCAGAAAACAGAAGCAGCACGGCCATAAAAATGTGGTAGACTCATTTTTTCAACTATTTTGGCACAAAAATATACCCACCAGTGTGGCGGATAGATTTCCCAGATTTACTCCCCAAACGGACCCACATTTTGAGGCTGGCGGGTGTTAATTTCAGACCCTGCCACTTCATCCCCTGATCAACTGTTATAATCAGCCTTTATAGAGATCACAATAAAACGATTTAGAACAAATATTCCTCAACAATGATCAGTGGTCGATCAATCTGAGCACCTTTACACACCAGTCATGCCTACCAGCTACACGCCCACAAAACCAACTACACCTGCTAAGTTGATATTGTACAAACATTTTCATCAAACAGCGTTTTTCAGCTGGCCCAGTAAATCCAGTCTTTGCTGTAAGATAATCATTAATGTTTCCACTGCTGCCTGTCTGCAGGGAATAACTGGGCTGACCTGCACTACTGTGGTCCTACTTGGCAACAAAGCTGACTGGGGGCCAAATCAGGACACTCTACTCCCTCAAGCAAAGCTGAGACTTGGAATAAAATGACTGGCTCAACACAAAGGCGGCTGTGCTGATGACTAGGGAGAAAGCGCCATTTTTAAATGTCTCAGCATGTGTAGCACTCAGTACTTCTACTATAGCTTGTGGGAAAAAAAAATCACTGTATCATGAAGTTTCTCTCCCATGTTTCTGTTTGAACTTTTATCAAATAAAATAATGTAAATAACATTTATTTATATTAATAATTAATATGTGTAATATCAAACAACCTCAAATTCCAACTGCAAAGCACGTATTTTCTCCATTAACATATTTTTTTTGTCTCAGAAGAGCTGCACTCAGTTCTTCTCAGTCAGCTGAATCATGTGACATTCAGCCAGCAGCGCAGTTTTTGCACAGTGGGCGGCCAGCCATGCAGCATGGCATCATTCCAGCCACTGGTGCTGAAGACCAGCACAAGTAGCTGTTTAGCTACTGCTACCAGCTCCAAGATGAACTGAACTGAATGCCAACGACAGTAGTTTCTATGTCCCCTCCCCGCGTTTGCCTCTCAAAGGGGAGATAAAGAAGTGGCACGTCACGTACGATGACAGCATGTGCATTTTTATATATGTGACTAAGTTACCATGTGGACAATCTGGCGTGATCTAAACTGGCTGCAACCACAAGACACTAACAGAATTTGCATTGTGATGATTATTCCTTTTACTATTAAAGACATGATGAGGTTGATCAATACTAGAGGATTTTTTTAAGGCTGCTAGAAGGTTAAGTGACATCCTCAGAGGCTGCCAGTGTAGGCTGTGTTAGTGTCTGACTGTTCAGTCTGCAGGTGTGAGAAACTGCATTATCTCCGACTGAGAAGTTAATCTGCATCGGCTTTTCATTCTTTTGGAAAAAAAAAAATCTTATTGAGAGAACAGCATGGAGACAGGCAGCAGTAAAGATCAAAAACCCACACAGTCAGACAGAAGATAAGAGGAGCAGGAGCAGGATGACAGCTGGGGGGTGGAGCGGGGGGGCTGTCACAATTCCACAGCATAGCAAAAAGTGAGAGAGAGGGACAGAGAGAGGTAGAGAGGAAGAGCGGGAAAGAGAGGAAGCGACAGATGGACATGGAGGAGTGGTGTGGCGGGTGTGTGACACATACTTGGCCTCGTCGACCACTTCCACCTCTGCCTGAGCTGTAATCGGAGCGTTGGAATGAGCTGCCAGCGGATCGTCTGCGTTCAGCTCCCCGTTGGTCGAGCTGACCACCTGTAGTACAGACGGGTGTTACTTCAAAAACGGTTGAGACGTTGGCCAGAATCAATGTGAAAAACAGGTCCTGCTGTGATGGAGAGCTCTTCTGGTTAAAAACCAATTCACTTCACTTTTATCGTCTCCTCTATGGAAACAACAACAACACATCAATAACACAAAAAGCACATAAGTGGATGTGTTTTTTTCCTGCTTGCATTTTGTATCCGTAGCCACTCTGGGTGTTATCAGTGTGTATTGATGCATGTCTGGGTGCCTCTCTTTGATACTATCACAGCAGTTTAAAGCAAATTTGTTAAACTCCATCCATCTTTTTGTTTCCATTGAGGACTAACTGTCAAGTTTAAGGTTCTTCAAAACTCTGCACTGCAATATCAGCAAACTGCAAAAGCTTCAGCCTTTAAAGGGATGGTTGGGGTTGTATGAGGTACTTATCAATAGTGTATTATCTACAGTAGATGGCAGTCGATACGCCCCCAGTGTGGAGATGCAGCAGGGGTACCAGCATGGAAGCTAAACAATGTACTGCTGTGGACAGGTTCAGCAGCAAAGTGTATTTTAGGCACTTCAATACAGGTCCTCTTTAAAATAAATCATTTTATGCCTACGCTTTATTTCGAATATGTTCTCAACTTTACCTCGTTGGGCAGACAGCATTTTCTGATAGGAAACTGCCACTATAGAAGCCAAATAATCACTCTCACTAAAGCAACCAGACTCTCTAAGAAAAATCACACAGAGCATAGGAGTTGCTGGACCAGCGCTGCCTTGATTTGTTAGTTTGTGTATTTTGTGACTTTGGTGAATCCAAACTAAGCTTTTAAAACACCTTAGTCACAAAATAACATAAGCAACCTAATTGATTGAGGCAGCTGCAGGCCAGGATCTCCTTTGTTCTGTGAGGAAAATTGAAAATGATTTTGCTTAAGGAGCCAGGCTGTGTTGAAGAGGATGATACTCGCCCTGTATAATGGCAGATTATTTTCTTGTCAAAAAAGGCTGTCTGATTGTAAGGTAAACCATTGAAATGTCTAGCGTACAGCGACCTGATCCCCAAACTTGGGGCATGGCGACTGCTATTTACTGTAGGTAATATACTGACAATGGATAATTACCTCATCCTACCCCACTTAAAAGGAAATTCACATAGCACGCTCATGTCTGTTTGGTATCATAAGTGAGGCTTTCATTCACAGTATGTTTAAAATGTTGACATCTAACCACAGATCTATATGAATTAAAATAATTTTGACTTTTGAAATTCACCTCCCTGCCCATATACCAGTACAGAGGAAAACTTTGTAACAACACGAACCTTTCTCAAATCAGAAAGACACAAGATGAACAATAAGACACAAAACAAACAAAAAGACACGACCTGCTAAAAGACAAATTGTTGATTGTCACATTCACCTGTAGAAGAAATCACATTATAATTATTGTAAAAATGTGTGTTCTGTGTCCATAAGTGTGTACAGTGCACACCTTAGCCAACTTAACGCCATTCACTTCCATTTATGTTGAAACAGTGCATAAAAATCTCCAGGAGATGAAGTTGCTGGATGCAGGAAACGCAATATTTTTGTATGTTGTGACTACTTGTTTACTTTCAGTAAGATTACTGCAACCACCACAACCCATTCAACTTTGCACACATAAATCAGAACTCTGTTTTAGAAGAGACCAGAATCATGTGATTGCTGGAGGTAACGGAGCTACTACAAGTGAGCTATTCTGTCTGCTTACCAGCATGAATAAAAAGTCTTACAGATCACCACCATCTGTGTGGGTTCAACTTCGTGTCACACTGAGTTAATATAGATAGATATAAATACATTTTTGGTATCAAGTGATGTGAAGAAAATTTCTTTGATTGGATTTCTATAGTTTTGTGCTTGGGATTGCCTTCTTCATTGTCAGCTATTTCTCCAGCAAGACCTTCTCAGTGTTGGTGTTGAAGTCTTTACAGATTGAAGAATATCAGGTAAAACTGTGTGATATTGGAACATAACTGTGTAGCTTTCAAAAGATAGACAAATACAATATGTTGGAGGCCTGGGTGATAAGACAACAGCAATATGTATCTGCAATAGACAATAAACAGGTGTATTGTTGTATTCAAAATAAAGCTGTTAAATTTAACCTGTTTTCTCCTTGTCTTTATTAGAAACTGGTCATTAAAAATGATCGATAATTATCTTTATTACGTGGCTTTGTTAAGTACTCAATTCTGATTGGTCAATTACAGCATTCTAAGGACTGTTATTTCAAAAAGCAGACTATTGCTTTGAATAACAGACCACTGCTATGGGCACAGTTCTGATCATAAGACTCTGCAGGGGCTATAAAGTAATTTTAAAATCAATAACATAATTTTTAAATTAATGTGTCAAATTATTGATTTTTTGTTGATTTTTAATAAAGTAAGTAGTCATGTATTAAGCAGGATAATGTAAGGTGAGCAGGTGAAGCCATAATTACGAAATAAACCCCTCTGGGGGGATTCAAGACCCCTCTGTGAACTCTGTCTGGGGTCGTTTCCCAACAATGTCCCACTCATTGTACATATCGACTGGAATTACACATTTTATTGTTTATTGCTTTAATTTTTCAGCTATAATGCCCAGCCATGATATGTTTGCATTAATATAAATCAAAGACAGTCTATACAGAAAGTTAACTGTTTTAACCATCTTTTTATATAAACTCATAAATGGAATTAAATCCACAGCAGTTGGTATATTGTAAGATAACAGAATAACAGCTAAGCTTGCTAGCATTGCTAGACTCCAGTCAGAGCTTGAGAGACGCGTTTTTGCCAGTGACAAACGAGCCCTCTGCCTTCCTAACATCGTGATTTAAAATCTTTCTGTGTTTGAGGTAGTGTCCCCTCAGAGCTGTCACAGAGTTGTTACCTAAAGTTCGTTTTTGACATGTGGAGGAGAAAATAAAAAGAAACTGTCGCTGCTGTTTGTGACACTATTTCCTCATGATGTCTGCATTATTTTCTTTTTAACACACCTAAGCTCTAGACCCAGCAACAATATCATCATCCATTGCAATCTTTCACTGTGGACATTGTCATGTGCCAGGAGACCCATGTATAAATAACGTGGGTGAAATGCCTGTTCTATGCCTGGCAGCTTCCAAATCTCCTAATAATGTCAACATGAGTGGCAGTGAATGGCATTTAGTAGAATAACCAGAGATCTTCTTAAGTGTACACTGTACACACCTATGCAAACAGAGCTTGTTAGACACCGGGACAGTCTTGGGCAATGGCAAGTTGTCAAAATTACACCAGGATGTTCCTTTCAGCATAATGACCCTTTACGACTTAAGAGCATGCACTTAGCCGACTAAGCCAGATCACCCTGCCATGCAAGAGGCTTCTTGATCTTGCAAGGGATGTCCAAGTGCCATGAAGAGTTGTAGGACCTAAGATCAAAATGCCACAACCAGGGCTGCTGTTTATAAAGCTAAAACCACATCTTCACCATCTGGGGTGGGTGGCACCAGATGACATGCATATGGTGGTGCAGAAAAAATAACATTTCCCAGCCAGGGGTAAAGGGGTGGGGGAGGTATATGGTTGTAGATCTGTCTCACACACAAAGCTAAAATACAAGACAAATGTCATATCCTGGTAAAATATCTGGTATATACTGTTGTACATATGAACCAGAAATGACAGTAATTAGAAATACCAATAACATTCAGGAAATACCATTAATTTCTGATCAATTATATTTTCTTGAGATGAATAAAATATTTTAAAATTGATAGTACAATTTTATCTCTTCTGTATAACCTGGGAAGTACATCTGAAAGTGTATAGTGTAAAAATAGCCTTAATTTAATACCAGCAACAAAAATTAAACAAAGATTGGCTTAAGATATGAAAAAGTTTTATGATACACCTGAGTATTGTTAAATTTTAATCCTTAAACATTTCTTATTATTCTGTATTCTATCCTATGAGACAGATCTGACTCCATAGAGTTGGGTGGGGGCTGTTGGTTGATCAGGTGAGGGGTGTATACCTGCACTGAGCCCCCGTGCCTGTCCGCTGCCAGGTGGGAGGTCAGATAGGAGGAGTTTGCTTGGCGTGTGGGCTGCACCTCCCATGCTCCTCGTCGATCTGAGACCGCTGTCTGCTCAGGAGTTGGGGGCATCGGTGATGAGGGATTGGGGGGGGGGGTGCAATGGGAAGGGGGGGTGGGGGTGGGGGAGTGATGGAATAATTGTATTAGGAAAGATGGGTGTGCGAGGCCAGGTACCATGCAAAGCAGCATGAGAAATGGAGAAGAAAAAAAAATGTAACAAAATAAAAGAGTGAATCAAAATCAAAGCAAGGCTTCAGCCAGAAAACTGAACCAGAAACTAATGAGTCTGAGGCCAAACGGAGGTAAGCTCTTAAATCTCAGACTTTGGCCTCAATCTCATTACTCTTAAATAACACACAAATCTAAAAACCAAAAAACCCTGAAGTATAGTACAAGTTCTCTTCTTAACAGCAATTAACAACAGTAATCAAAGCACCAAAGTGTAGAGTACATTCCACAGTGAACTTTTCTCTTCTTATTCACCTTATATAATCTTATAAAGAGAAAAAAACATTGTAAGAATTTGAATCACAGCTCTGAAACCACAAAAACATATGCAAGGGTGAACTGCAGTCGCTTGGAAAACCTGGCAAGAAATGTCATCAGTGTTATACACCTGCACTGACAACTACTCTTATGGTCTCTCCTGTTCCATCTGATACAAAATCAAATAATTCCACCTTCACCATCCATTAGTCCATCTCATTTCAATCTAGTACAGTAAGCAAATGATAATAAAGCATCATCTCAGTTATCTTCATATTTGTGGGCTGCTGTCAATCAGTAGAATGCAGTGTTCTGACATACTTCAACAACAGTCCACCCATAATAACTATACTGTTCACTAATTTGTCCCAAACAAGAATATAGAGATAACTGGCATTAAACACCATTGTAACTCTACATGCATATTAGCTTTGTCTGGTGACAATGATCCTGACAACTGAAGAATCCTGAGTTGTTAAACATGCCGTCTTACAGTTTCCCTCATTCGCAGGAAACGTTTAAGGTCACACTGAGACCAAAGCTGTATTTCCACTACATGGTACTCGCTTTTTGTATTTTCACTTTGTTTTTCCACCGCAGGTAGTACTCCCTTAATGTAGGTGGAGCTGACACACACACACACACGCTTTGGTTTTGAGAAGCTGTGGCCTTCATTCATTCAGAACCTGTAAACTATACTGCACATTTACTGCCAAATTCACAAATTCACTGCTCACCTTTTCCTCTGCTCGACTACACTTAGCGCCACTCTTTGCCGTTCGCTTTCTCTCCCTCAACAACACATTCACCACACATACTGGAGGCTCTGCTACTCTTATGCTGAGATCCAGTCAAAGTCAGTGGTCAGGATTTCCAACTTCTGACTTCAAAGCGTTCCAGGTGCACAAAGCCAAAAGTAAACAAAAAACGTGGCTGACTGTGACAAACTGATGTTTCTCTGGCAAGTGTGCACACAATTGAACTCTCAGCAGTGGAGCCTCCTTGCATAAACAAGCCAGAGGAGGGAAAACGCTGCATGAGGTAACAGATATCATTATACATTTTATTTTACGGCACCTAATAACACTGGTAGTACTGTAACTCACGCTAATTTTCATTATCAATTCATCTTTACTATCCCTTCCCAAAAAGTCAAGGTAATGTCCAATGACAGAGGAGTAAAGAAATCACAAAATATTCATATGTGAAAACTTTAAAGAGAATTTTGATATTTTGTCTTAGAAAATTGACTCTAAAAACTGATTACATTATTTTCACAACACTTTACATGTAGAACAGGTTTTACTATATGATAGCATGTTTTATTTTAAGCTTTCATGGGTGCTGCCATTGTTGTGTGATGTCAGACTACTTCTTCATGACAGCAGGATAGATAGATGAATTTTCAAGTAAAATCTGTCTGGAACATAGCTTTATAACAACAGATATGAAGGGATGATGTTCCTTTGTTCATCTGCACTTCATTATTAGACCACAGCATGGATTTGTTGCTTGATGGTAGCTTGGCTATTTAAAAAAACTGGGTTTGTGCAGGATGTCCCTTCCTGTGTGACCAATCAGTGGTCCACAGTCACCTTTTAGTCTAAGTTCAGCTCACTTGGAACCTCAACCAAGCTGATACCAAAAGAAAAGTACCAGGTACTATCTAAAACCAAAGCAAAACCAGTCGAGTCGAGGCGAACCATGCAGTGGAAATGCAGCTTTGTTCTCTGTTGACATGTGGGGTGGTACTCAGAAACACCGAAACACACATTTCAAGTTGTGATGCACTGTTTCTCTTGCTTTCACTTGAAGCCTTGCAAAACACACACACGTAAACGCCCACTACTAATAACAAAACCCGGCGTACCTGATTTCTAATTGGTGCGTGCTGTGAGGGCCGGTCTCTGTGAGGATGGCTCTCTCTCGTGACAGCAGATGCTCCAGAGTCTATATGGACAGACCCTACTGGTGTGGGCTGAGTGGAACAAAAATCAGTTAAACACTGTGCAGTCAAGCAGCTTGCTAAAAACTGCTTCTCGACTTAAAATGTATCTTTTAACAGTTTATATGCATTACTTACTATCTGTCTGCCAACCCAGTCATAAGTGTAGTCGAAGGTATATCCTTTTCGCTCAAACAGTTCAGTGAACAGAGTCCTCAGGTATTCATAGTCTGGCTTTTCAAAGAAGTCCAACCGTCGCACATATCGTAGGTAGGTGGCCATCTCCTCTGAATTACACAAAAAGAGAAAAAAATAATGGTTTAGGCTTTATGGCTATTAGAACTCTAATTATGTAGTGGGATTACATTTCAGAACATTTTATTTGGAAAACTTGCAAAAGAACAGGTCAAATCACAGCTGATATCTAAGTGATCATTTTCAATCATCAATGTACCTGGGAAGTTCTCACAGAGGACCTCGATGGGAGTGTTTCGTTTTGTGTCTCCGATCTTCTGGTATCGTTCTTTCAATGTGTCGGCCTGCAGGAGAATCAACAGAAAGACACATGAACCGAGTCTGATGTCCAATGAGCATTGATCAGTTATTCTTAATAAGTTCCTGATTTCTAATACAGACTGATTAAAAGAAACTTTTAGGACCAGAGTGTACACTCCACCGGGTTACAAAAACTGAAAACTGGTTAAAATCTTATTGAAAACACTGATAACCGAAGTCTTTATATTTACATTTTCTCACTTGTAATAATTCTGAATTTGGAATTTAACACAAAACTGAAATTCTGAAATTGTTCAGAAACAGCTGTCAATAAAACAATCATACTGATCTAACTGATCATGATTTCAAGGAGACATACTGTTACCAAAGCATGTCAGCTACTTGGCATACCTTTAGTCCTTGCCATGGTAGACTCCCACGAAGGAAATACATGAACATGTGGCCTAAGGCCTCCAGGTCATCTCGCCGGCTTTGCTCTATATGAATACATTTGATAACATCTGAGCGCCAAGCCACCTCACACAATAAACACTTCTGAACAGTACAGTAGCAAAACATAAACAACAACTATGAAATGAATCTCACCTTTTCCTAAATGCGTATTGATGGACATATATCGAGCAGTGCCAGTCAAGCTCTTATGCTCCCGGTATGGAATGTGTTTTTTGGTCTCGGGGTCGATGTACTCTTTGGCCAGGCCAAAGTCAATGATGTGGATAATGTGTTCCTTTTTATTCCCTTGCCGTCCGATGAGAAAGTTTTCGGGTTTTACATCTCTATAGATGAGGTTTTTCGAGTGCACATACTCCATTCGAGAAATCTGATGAGAAAGAATACAGCAGAGTCAGCAAAAAAGAAATCTGATCCAACCACAAACCTGTCCACAAAGTCAACAAAATATGAACCAAGATCTCAAAATGACTCAAAACTGACACTTTGAGTGACAGTTGACAACTGCAACATGTCAGTCTTTTCAACAGCACTGCAATACAGTACTTCCTGAGTAATTGATTGAGCATTGTTACACATTAAAGGGGCACTCCATCAATTTTACAGTTGTCAAGTCTGAGAAAATGGCTCGAGTGACATCACCTGAAACATTTCAGCTTGGAGACTACAGATGTATGACAGAAGCCTTGGACAGGAAACTGGGGAGGTCAAGTTTGAAAGACATAGGTATATACTCGTCATGGAAGGTCTAATGAAAGATGCAATTGAGCTGCATTATGGGAAATGTAGGATCCAGCGTTTCATCCATACTCTTGACTGAAAGTCAGGGTATCTTTGCTTCTCCAGTGTCAATTCTGAACATTCTGTCTACTGCAAGTCCCATAACTTTATGAGAATTAACTAGTTAAATGCTGGAGTAACCTTTTAAAGACATCTACCAAAAGTGAACCAATTATCACTGTAAAATCCTTGTTATTATATTACACTAGAGCTCTGTTCGCACAGGACTTGTATTATCAGGGGACCTCATTTAATTCTGACATTAACACATGCCTGTGTTTCATGCTGGGCATTTACACAGGATATGCAAAGCCTGTATTTTATAGGGCTGGGACAATACACTTATCTCCCAAAATACTTTGCTTTTTTAAGACAAGACCATGAGAAAAAGTTGAATCATACACTTCTAGAGACTGTATAATGAGTCCTATTCCCCAAAGCAATGCACATCACGTTTGTCAGTCTTTCTAAGTTTTATTTCAGCAGCATCATTGCTATCCTGCTTATAAAAGTAGTAAATAAAATACTTTATGAACCTCAGCTGTTCCTGCTCATAAAGCTAGTGCCATAAGAAAAATAATAAATACATGAAGATGTTAGGCCAAAATAAACAGAGCCCATGTAAACTGCACACAGCATTAAGAGCCTTTGCATGAACATCATTCAAAAATGAAACTGAACTTTGAAACTGCGAATTTTGAGTTTTGTCCCTTTGAGGTTTCTGTAGCTGGTCAGTAAGGAGCATTGAAGCCAGAGTAGCAGACTGAGTTAACAATGTGACATCAGCAGCTATTAGTTTGTTTCAACAGATCAGAGGAAATATATGCATGAAAATATGAGCAGACATGTTGTTGTATGTTAAGCATGTGAAGTAATATGGATCAGTTTGTTAAGATAATGTTACTGTGATTTCCATGCAAATTTTTGTTAGCATGTCGATGAGCATTCCCATTATATGTTAGTATCTAGCTAACAGACTAAGCACTAGTTATTTAAAGAAATCAATTCAGCAGGCAAAAAAATCAAATTAGGAATCGTGAAGGTAAGAATCACTTTACTTAAGACAATCATAACATTAATTTCAGTGCCTCCTGAAGTTGCATTTACAATTGCTAATGCTGTCTTGATAATTCTTGACCAGGAAAGAGGCAGAAAAAAGGCACAGAGGAAAAAAAAAAAAAAAAGTAAAACAAAAACAAACAAAAAAGATCCCAAATTACAAAGATGCTGATTCTAATGGGACTCATCACCTCTGTGCTCAGTGAAATATGGTCGGTACTTTGTGGTGAACTTTTTACTTTACAAATTTTGCACTTGGCAGACTCACAGAATTAAGATCATAAACGACCTCCACAATTATAACAAATTACTATAGGTTCCCAAGTAATAGTCCTATCAGAATAGGGCTTCAGGCTGCAACTAATGATTTTTTTCATTATTGATTAATATAATCTATTTGAGTAATTTTACAATTACTCATAACTACAACTACAGCATATTAAGTATTATTATTACCTGGTAAATGATGAATCATTTATAAAACAGTCATCAATTAATTTATGCTGATTGGCCAATGATTAATTCACCATGCTGCACAGCTACCACAGTGGCCCATTACTATCACACAACAAAAGCCTCAGTTAGTGGTTTGAAATTCTGGCTCAACACCAACAGAGATGCACAATCATCCTGCAGGGACTGACGACTATGAAAGTGCCAGCAATTAGAGTCAGAACAACAACATGTTAATAGATGAGTAATTTTAACCAAGTGCTCATAGCTAGCTGTTACCTTCCAAGAAGATATTTGTAATTGACAGGAATAAGAGTTACATAATGGAAAAATTACTAATGGTGTGAGTAATAAGATCCTTTACTCGATTTGATCTTGAGGGCTTCCTGACACCCTGAAACACTCTTTCTGAGTGGGAGTATAAGCTCACAGCACTTATTGTGGCATCACTTATTTGTGCCAAAAACTAAAGAGGAGGATCTACATGATCAATCCAGAGGAGAGATTGGCTGAGATGCAGGCTTTAGCAACTTTGACTTGCACAAAACCATGCTGCTTATGTTGTGCTGTTTTGTAGGTTTCCTTACAAATTTGCAGAGGCTATCTGTATTACAAGAGCACTGCAGATTTTGTGCTGACAAAATGAAATGCTAGAAATTTTGAAATGTCTGAGGCGCCTAAAAGACTCAGTCAAACCACCCTCTGAGCTGCTCAAACTTAATGAGATTCAATGATGGCTTTGCACTTCTTGACAGCTTCCAGTCTACCTGACTCTGCCCAGTAGCACATACTAGACAGATTGCTAATTTGCACACTGGGTAATGGGAGCCTCTGCACTGGTACCTTGCCTTCCCTCCTGCTCTGTGGGCAGTGTTATGCAAGTTCACACTTCACATGAGCTAACTTTAAGTTTGGTTCACATACATCAAAATGAACTAGTTCATGTTCATAGTTCATAATTTAGAATTTTGAACTTAAGTTCAAAGTCCCAAAAATGAACCTCTTCCTTCCAGGGATGCTGGAGTCTATATAATGATGATAATAATGACTTCTTTCTATTAACTGAATGGCCAAGATACCTATAGTAATCAGCAACAATTTACAACAATTTGAGATTGCGATTCGAAATGTAAAAGTTCAATCTTGCCGCTGAAAACAGTTTGATAAAACATTCCACTGTCTAGCCTTTTCCAGAGCTTTCAACTGTCTTTCACAGTTTCTCAGTAGTCAACTGAGTGAAATTAAGTTGTCAACTGAACGAACCCCATCTGTAGAGAAAGACTGAGATGTGTTTGACAGCTGCAGCAAAAAAAGTAGGCAGTGGACATGTTGAGATTTGTTGTCAAAATTCCTCAATCTGTTTCACATCAAAACCAGTCCAGTAATTCAAGGGGCAAAATCCCTGCAAGACTTTCATTTGAAACATCTGCAGGAAGTGTTGAGGTTAACACACCTTGGCGTCATGATGACATGGCAATGTAACAATGAATGAAACAGTGACTGGGAATCCCATTTGTATTAAAGCCAGGTTCACACCAACCAAGTGTTGAGCACTGACGTAATAAATGCTGTGGTAAACTACACTAAATTCACCATGCAAACTATTAAAGTACAGCTACCATGTTTGTTTTTTTTACATGGACTTCATTTGTTCAACAAACAGCACCCACAGTTATTTTAATTAGCCATTACGTCAGAGTGAATATTAATGTGGTTCTGGTTCTTTGATCCATTGCCTGTTTTTTTCCCACACAAATTTTAAGTAGTAACATTTCATCAGTCATAATAAGTGAGTTGTAGCTTTTTTAACTGTGTCATATTAATGTCTTTTGTGCCCAATGAGAAACTCTTCTCTCCCACAGTTAGCTAAGAAAGTGTTTTCAGCTTTGTGGCAATGAATTTCTACAATGATTCAGTGGCTTTGTAAATTGTTTGGCATAAGAAACAGGAGAAGTGTCTCAACTCATAAAGGAGCAGTCCCTCCTTAATTTTTAGTGAAAAATTCAAAATGATCAAACTGGGAGAAAAGTGTTTTTTGTTTTTTTTTGTTTGTTTTGTTTTGTTTTTTACAGGGCAGCAACAAATAATGCTCTATACTCACCAGCTGAATTGCTATCATTAAGACAGTCTTCAGTGAAAAGGTCCTGTCACAAAGGTCAAAGAGGTCCTCTAGACTTGGGCCCAGCAGTTCCAGAACCATGGCGTTGTATTTCCCACAGGGGCCGAAGTAAAACACCTGGGGCACGCCTTCAGCTGAAACACAAGACGAAAGAAATTAGACTTATAAGAAACAAAGGTCCAAGCTCACTGGACACAGCTGCACATCCTCACATTTGTCAAAGCAATCTAAAGTCTTCACTGTTTAACTATGTGTTTGCAAGTGCATCAAAGACATGAAAGATCACCGTTAACCTCTTAGATCACAAATAGCAAACTGTTGGAAGAAAAACAAATACTAGTTAGTAGGAAAAAAAAAAAAAAAAACAGATTGTGCCTTCAATTTGTTGTAAACACTAGTGGGAATTCTGAGAGTTGGGGCCAAAGTGTTTATTATTCTTGTCTTCTTTGACTAATGATATTTCTAAGTTGGGTCCAAGGTGAACCGTAAGAGGCCTCAAACTGGTCAGACAGGAGGAGGGGCAACGCAAGGTTACTGGGGACAGAGAGCAGAGAAAGCTGCTAGGTAAACATTAACCCTAAAGTAAAATACAACACAGCGCCTGCCTACTAATAGAACTGTGTCATTCCTCTACTGCAGGCTGAAAACTAATCTTTTCACTGCCTCATATCACATCCTCCCAACTGAATCATATCCTCTCTGCTCTACTCACTCTAATTGCTCCAAAATCCCTTCCATCTGTCACCTTGGCTCTTATTTTACTTCTTGTCACTGTGCGGTTTAGTATTGTCCAGTCAGTATAATGCAACAGTAATAATGGTGGGGCCGGTGCTCTGATCTTTGTACTCCTTCGTATGGGTTGTTTGTAACACCGGCAATCTGGGATCTGAAGCTCTGTGTGCTGTCAAGATTTCTAGAAAAGTGTGTGAGCTTAATGCCTAAAATTGTAATGTACAAGGCTGGCAGAATGTAAAGTGTTTTAACTTTTCCTGTATTCCTGCAGTTTATAATGATATTATCTAAAAAGGATGCAGAAGGGGGTTCTAAATTTGTAACCAAAGCTTCACCATCCTGCACACATAGTATGAAATTCCTAACATTTTGCAGGATTTCAAGTTTTTTGCACATTCAAATCCCATCAATTTATAATTACTTGTAATTGGTAAGATCTGTATCCTTTGCTGTCTTCCTGACCAGATCCTGAACTTTAGTTTCAAAGAACAGGAAATCAGGTCAAACTGTTAATTGCCTTCGGGGGAGCACGATTCAAAGTTTGCCCCTGCTTTCTGCTAGTCAGAGTCCTATTAAAAAAGGTCCCCTCAAGAAACTTCAAAGAAATGCTGCCGCTTCAATCATACAGACCTTGCATTTCCAGACTGCTTAAGCTGTGCCCAGTCCTTGGAAATTATTATAATTGCACAGAAGTAAAAAAAAAAAAAAAAAAAAGGAATGTCCTGATTGCTTTTCATGTCCCTGATCCTGAAGCCAGTCCTTTCATATCGAGTATCTGCTGACTGCAACATCAAAAAACTCTCTGTGAGGTAGGCTAGTATTACTGTATATACAGTAGCTTTGTTTTTCATGTGTCAACTTGGAGATGTGTTTATGTGTATGAGTAATATACTTAATGAATCTGACAATGGCAAATTTCTACAAATGCGGACACTGTTTTCATTATAAACAATATGAAAACTCTGACATATCCATCACCTTATAAAGTTGATATGGAGAACATGTTAGCAAACAGTTGCCTGCACACTGCTTAAGACATCCAGCAGACACAGAGCACACATTCATTTATTTGTGTGGGCACAAATCAATCCACAACAATCAAGAACATCAACCGCCACAAACTGATTTTCTGTTTTTAGAGCTGCTCCCCTCTCTCAGTTTGTTTCTGGAAGGAAACCAATATTTGCAAAACTTTAACAAGATTTGTACTTGTTTCAATTAAAATTATCACTCTTGCAAAATTTTTGGTGGGTCTGGGGTTCCCTTCTAGATGTGACCTGCTCTCTGTCTCTCATACTCTCTCACAAACTCATGGCAGCAAACCTGACTGCGATTAGAATGATGACACACTCAGTAGTGCAGTGTTTCACATACACAGATTTTGTTTGAGCTGCAGCTCAAGTAAATTTAATGACCTATTTTGGCATTTTACATATTTTCTATTTGTCCAAAAATCCGGTGATCAGTAAACAATCTCTCCTCTCCCCCTCCCTCACCTGTTCACTCTGCTTTGTGGGAAGAGTCTGACAGTTACATTGCACAGACTGAAGAGAAACATGGAAGACAGAGAGTCTCCTGTTTAATGTATATGTCCACTTATTGTTGTTTTTTTTTTAGTGCAGCTGGTTGGTGTCGATGTCAGTCAGTACCAATTTGGTTTCGATCATTTGAACTGGTGACTTCATTAACAACAAGCCTCCTCCAACACGCTGCGGAGCGGTTGTGTGAAAAAGGAATTGTAGGTGAAAAAGTCTACAACACAAGTTGTATTTTTTTGGGCAACTTCATTAAACATCCTGCTAATGAAGTCAACAGATCAGACACACACAGGGACTCCCAACATTCCATCACTATTAGCAACACCATTCACATTACACATAGTCATTTGATCCGTAGTTAACATAAAAACATCAATCAGAGCAGCTTTAAGATGAAATTTGTAATTCTTTTTATTTATCTCCCAAGACTAGATCTGGTACATTTCAGTTCTCAGACCTTAAAATATTTATATCTGTTTATGTACAGGTTTGAAGAACATATTTCCTTCTGTACACACACACACTGTCAGCCGACAATATCTTGGTTGTGTGCTCCGTCCATTCATGTTTTGTGTGCCATGACGAAAAGAGAGCACTCCAAGAAATCAGTTGGCACAATAAAGTTTAGTGAAGGGATCAAATTGCTATCATAAAGTTATTATTCTGCTCAAGTAGTAGCTCAAGTCAGGCAGAGACTGATAATCAGAAAGCTAAATATTAATACTAATCCTGATGTCGTGCCTTAACATATTAATATGAATATGCTGCTGAAGACATTTGACTTGCCAGCTGGGTGATGGGAAATACACTGCAGCATGAAAGGTGGCATAAATGCTGTCAGCTAGCATATGGGCATGTAGGAGTCATGCTGTGCTCCATCCTGTGTTTCTGGACACCATTATGCAGTTCTGTGGGTTGCTAATTGTACCATAGGAATGAGTGCCTTGAAACCCCGGGTGCCTGTGGGAGGCCTAAAAATGTGTCAGATTGGAGATGTGCTGTAAATAAGTGGATAAACGGTTATTCAATTCAAAACAAGGCTGGTCAAGCTTTTTACAAGCAAAGGCAAAGCAGGGATCGCAGAACCATCATTACCTATAACAAAACAGTCCTCATAATAAGAGATTGAATACACAGTAGACTCTAATTGCACAGAAAGACTCAACCTTTGATGGAAGCTACCAATTTTGTAGGCACCACTTTTGACTTCTTTCATCCAGTTTTCTTAAAAATAATGAGAGCCATGCCTGAGTGTAGCACTGACTTGGTCTTGAAGACATTTTTACAGCGTTGCAAGCGAGCAATCGGCATGCAACATAGACAAACAAATACAGCAGTTTCAACCACACTGACTGTATGCATCAGTAAGTGAAAGAGCAGAACAGCACTGGGTAAAAATCAGCAAAGTCTACTGGCCTCTATTTGAGCAACATTTTGCAGGTACCATGCTTCCAAAAGGCTCGAAATTGTGAAATAAACCTTTGAAGTTCAGTATTTAGTTCATGCTGGGGATGATGTCTGCTCAAATGTAGCTCAAAAGTTACAGACTGACACCCCAGTCCCCACAAACACAACAATATCTGAGTGCAGAGCAGGCCCGGGCAATAAAACAACAGTCATATGTATCTACAATAGACATTTCATCAATAGCAATATGAAAATTGTTCAATAAAATGTTCAATAGTTTCACTCAAATGCATTAGGCAAAATGCAAACTGCCCTGAAAGCATATAATCCTATCGCTCGATAATGGAGTGACACACAAACAGGTTATCATTTAGCAGCTGTGTTGTTCAACTGCACCATCGACACGTGACACAACAGAAACAGTGTGGAGTGAGAAAACGAGTGCAGACAGTGAGGAAATAGTTAATAAAAAAAAGAAAAAAGAAAAAAGTCAGCTCACCAGGCAGTAAGGCAGTTGTTTTGTTGCTGTTGTTTTTAAAGTCTATTAAGATTATTGCCTCTGTGCCTTGATAAATAAAGTGGTTAATTTCAAAGTAAGATGGTTAAATTCACAATAAAGCGGTTAAATGTCACTTTTTTCTCCTGGTTTTAATTAAAAATAGGCCATTAAATTAAATTATCAAAAATTACATATGGTCTGATATTAACCATTTTATCACGAAAATGTTCAGCTATATTACCCAGCCCTGATCTAAAGTTAGCTTTAGTCATTTTAATGAAATTAATCTATTAATTATACACTGACGGGCATTGCTATTGAGACTGTTAAGTCTTGATTTCTTAAGCTCAACAAATAATAGACTTTATTCTGACAACTGTCATTTATATTTTCAAATTTTTTTTTAAAAAAGACAGTCAATATGTTATCAGGTAGGGGTGTAGGAAAAAGATTTTGGAATAGAAATTGGGACGGCATTAGCTCAGTCCATATGGACTTGGCTTAGGGTGGCCAGTTCAAGTCATGTTCAGCTTGGATCAAAAGTACGGAGTGTGGACTGGTAGCACAGAGACGTGCCAGTTCACCTCCTGGGCGCTGCCAAGGAGCCCCAAACTGCTTGGGGTGCCTGATTCTGGGCAACTCCATCACTCTACCACCTCTCCCAATAACTGCGTGTGCATGTGTAAAAATTAACAATGCTGTGAATAAGGACGTGGATAATAAAGTACATCTTTTAAAAAAAAACTGTAGCCTGTTGTTACTATCTTCCTGTTCTAATTATATAAAAAAGCTATTTTTTTTAACTCAGATTTTATGCATATGGTGGTGTGTTCTTTATACTGTGACAGTTTTCATAAAAGTAGATTTGGAAAAAAGCAATATCTCACCTTGCTTACAATACCGTTTTATATCGCAATATACTGAATCATTACCCCTGTATCATGAAAATTCTTGCCAATACACAGCTCTATTATCAAGCGTGATGTAACGGCTGATAAGCTACGCTTTGAAGTGTTGTTTTTTCATTTGGATACACACTGGACCCTGAAAGTAGGTGGGGATGGGGAGAAAAAAAATCATGGGATTCTGCCTGTGATTTTGATTATTACAACTTTAAGCTTATTGGCATCCATTTTCAACTTAATATTAAAATTGTGATACACCCACTAAGAATATACTATATTGGATCAATATATTGGACATATACTTACATCAGCAAGTCTGTGATAAGAAAAGAATAAACCATCAGTGTAGAAAATATATTGACAATGGTTTTATAGACTTTCACAAAAATATCAGTTCTGTCAGCCATCACATAAAATAGCCGTCCTGTGTAAAAGGACCAAAGAATACATTTTCCTATGGATTACTGTAATCTAATAGAGGTGCTGGCTGTGGTCCTTTACAACAAAAAGCAGAACAAGATGAATGTGTGATGAATGAATATGACTGAAAGGCACTCGCCCAAATCTCCCTGCACACAACTTTCTGTGTGTGCAATTTTTCAACCTGCTGTCAAAGACCAGATCTTTCTCTGGACTCTGATGAGAGACGTCCTGAGCTTGGATGTTTTATTTGGACCATCTGGTAGCAGTTTTTTCTGTCATTAATAACTGATTCATCACTGTGACAAAAAGGGTTATAGAAATTCACTCTAAGTCTATTTTTTACCTGCCATGTTTAATTGTTTTGTAATTCTGTATTACATGTTCAACGTGAGAACAACACTGTGGCTCAACAAAAAAATGCTACAGAAAGATTAAGGAGAGCGATTTCTTCATCCATGTTGACAACACCGAGTGTGTTTTTTTAACTAACAGGAAAAAAAACATTGTCTATTACAGAAATAATAATTAAGTTGGGATTACTGCGTGCTGCACTTCTGTGTGGAGTTCGCATGTTCTCCTCGTGCCTGTGTGGGCTTCCTCCCACAGTCAAAAGACATGCAGGTTAGGTGAATTCGTGACTCTACATTGACTGTAGGTGTGAGAGTGAAAGTGTTTTTCTTACTATATATAGTGTGTTAGGCCTGTGATAGACTGGCCACCTGTGCAAGGTGTATCCGACGGTATGACACTGCAAATTTATGACAGGTGTGTTTTACTGCAAAATTTGTGGGATGGAAGTGGAGAGACAGGCTATTCATGTTGGGTCTGCGTTGGCTCTACAGAATATTTTATGCTTCTTGTGGAATACAGCCAGCTCCGCCCTCAGATCAAGTTTTGTGCACTATGCTGATCCACTTTCGATTACACTCCAGCCGGTGATTGGTTGCTGGAAATTAATTTCTGACAGCCGTATATGCTGGCTTGCATCAGTTCAGCGGCCGCTTTCCTTAAACCTGCTCTGCCAATTGTCAATCTGTCAATTTGTTGGCTGGATCATTTGACTAGTGCACTATTCATTTACATTCTATGAGTTACAGAGCTGCAGAACCAGCAATTCATTATTACTGTTGCAAAATTCATTTGGAATTAACTGTGAATTCTTTAAAACTTTGCTGAAAGGACAATTCACTCCAAAATCAAAAATACATGTTTTTCTTGTTACCTGAAGTGCTGTTTATCCACCAAGACTGTTTTGGTGTGAGTTGTTGTGTTTTGGAGATATCATGCGGCGAGATGTCTGCCTTCACTCAGATATAATGTAAGTAGATTGCACTTCTTGTGCTCAAGTGCCAAAAAATAAATTTAAATCAATCAAGAGCAATGTCTTTTTCCAGAAATCATGGCACAGGGACTCAAGATATTCCACAGACCTTGTTGTTAGCAGTTTCATGTAGGAACTACTTTCTCTCTACCACACTACACATGTCATTAATGTTAATATATCCTGCACTACCACATGCATGAGCCTCTCTTCTATGAGTAGATGTACACCTCCTTCTGCACAGTGATTCACTCGGTAGGTATAGTTTGGTAGGAAAAAAAACAGTTCGTACATGAAACTGCACACAACAAGGTCTGTGGATTATCTTGAGTAACTAGGTCATGGTTTCTGGAGAGACTTTGCTGATGAGTTTTTCAATGGATTTTTTTTGGCACTTTGAGCACCATAAGCTAAGTGCCATTTTGCTCCATTATATTGGAGAGAAGGCAAACATCCCTACAATCAATCTCTCTTAAACTTGGCAACTCACACCAAAACAGTCTACATGGATAAATAGCACTACAGGTAAGAGGAAGAATGTATTTTATTTGGGGATGAAGAGTACCTTCACAGAACAGAAAATCTGCAACCACGAACAACATGATTGTCAAAGTTAAAGAAAAAAACAACACTGCAAAAGAGGGGTGGGCATTGCCTACCAAATTGGCATTTGACGATGTCCACAGTGAAACACTGCAATTAACAATTATATCATTGCTGGGTCTTTGTCTCTGCACTCTGTGTTTAAGTGTTCAAGCATGTTCAATGGTATTTTTAAACACTAAAAACATTAATTTCTTCAGTGCCCATGAAATACTGAAAGATAATGATTTATCTGTGCCACATAGCCAAAGTAAAGTTGCAAGCTTCAGACTTCAGTCAATTAACAGCATAACCTCAGCTTTATGTAATGCATAAACATTTCATGTTGTAAAATGTCTGACTGTTATACTTGATCATGTTTCGCAAGGAAATGTATATGATAGTCATTAGTCATCGTGACTACACAGTCTGAGGCCAAACTGACAAAGACGTTGTTATGTAGCACTGAAATGTTTTGTCAAGCCTGTGACTAAAATGGGAGATTATTATCAAGTTTGTGCAGCTTTTATATGTGCAATATCTTTGAAATCTCTCCCTTAATGACATGATACAAATAATGAGACCAATAGTGTAAAATTTCAAAACCCTGCTCTCTAGTGTCTCAACATGCTAAATTTTTTCACCCGAAGCAAAACAGTGCACTGACAGAAGCTCTATTCTTAATGATGCATGTTTTCGCATTAGTGGGAACAGATATCCCGGATGAGACCTCCGGCTTTTCCTTTACATGTTTGTAAAATCTAGTAAGCTGTGTCACTGTGGGAAATGTTTACTCGTAGGGACTGCAATGGTCACAGAGCTGGTGTAGTGTTTCATGATGAGCTCTGGCTGCCAATACCTTCAACAGCTCAATAGTGTCCACCCACCCTTGAACAAACCCTCTTGATCTACAAAACCGTCTTGTCCTCAGCACAGTAATACCTCACAGTCTGCTGTCTTGTAAAACCAACGCGGCAGTCAAAATGTTATTAAATGCACTGACGAATACTCTCGCATAAAATATGGGAGGAGATGCATGATTCCTGATTGAATCATCCTCATTAATACCCAGCGACAGTTGGTTATGCACCAGATACAACACCTGATTGAGCATCTGAGTCAGACCACATTAATTCATAAAGACCCTGTCGCACAGACACCGTGACAACCACATTGGCTGGGAGGAATGTGGCACAGCACACAGCCAAGAAGAAATGAGGTCACGTTATCCCATCTGGAGGAGAGGACAGAGGCAGGTTAGTACTAAGAGAGGCAGACCCACTCTCTAAATATTTAATGAGTTTCCGCACAGTTGGCCTTTTCCAGCCCTTGCCTTTGCAAAACAATAGCCATTATATTCCCAGTCTGGTTATCATATACGCATGTAGAGCTCCAAAAAGCACATCAAGGACCAGACATCACAAAAACATGGCTTTTATTTTCCATGCCTCACGTTAACACTGTGACTTATTTGTAAGAAAAAAAAAATCTTAATTAATAATTTCCCAGGCAGCATGATCAACCTTATCTCTAATCAATCACAAGCTCCAGTTTAGGTGTATTCATGTGACTACCAGGTCAATATATACATTATTATTTTAACCATTTTACCAGAAGAGCAACGAACAACTACTAAAAAAGATTTTTCTATTGTTCCATTGTTTCTGGTGTTCCCACCCATTTCCTCTAGTACCAAGACTAAAAAAGTTTTCCCTTAATTTATTTCTCTGTTGTAGTCATTTAATCCTCTCAAGATTCCTGTCAGTGGTTGTTGTAGCAGGGATGTGTCAGCAGACCTTGACTAATCTTTTATGACAAACTGAGAAATTCTCGAGGGAGTGGAGTTAAGGGAAGAGAAGACGAGAAGCAACTATTATTGCATTGTCCTTCCTTCTGAACAGAGAATAATAAAGTTTAAAGGGCATCACTCTCGGAAAAAAAAATATGAGGATCTGGAAAAAGACAAACACAGTTATGTCAGTGTTTGAGCCATTAGTGTTGACATCACTATTCAACACCAGGAACCAGACAGTGTAGGGGAGAAACAGATGCCACTAGATATTACGCGTCAACAAAGGGAAAATAAAAATAACAACGAAAAAAAAACAACCTTTAAATGGACTACAAAATATATTGACACAGATCAGGTAGCAGGAAAAACTACATTTTCAACATTTGGTTTGAAGTCATTTGGGCTTTACTGACTGCAGATACTTGGAACTGAACACCAGAAGTAATAAATGAGTACTAAATGAAGACACACCTCACACATGCATGACCTACTGTGACTATGATTGATATTTTTAAAATAAGATTGGTCAAATGACTCTGCGTTATGTGAAAAGGATCGCTTATAATGATTAGTGATGAGCCTACAGAGAATTATCACCCAACTCTGTAGTTTCCCTCCAGCCATATGGAGCTTTTTAGCATCTTTCAACTCAAGTGTTTTGGTTTTCCAGCCCTAAAGTGTTTGCTCAGAAACAGAATAAAGCTCTGTAACTTCTGTATGTGTTAATGAGCAACTGTTTCCTACCAAGTTAATTATATCAATTTAATGAGGTGATAATATGTCAGTGTTGTGTTCATAGCTAATTTCCACTGCTACCAAGTGACCAAAAAAGTTATGCAAGTTTAAATATAGAAAGAAATTATAGGAACAGAACACTTCATCTCACTCATCCCTTCTAAGCGTGTATCTGCGAAACCCACTCAAAACGTGAAAGACTGTATCTAAAGTCAGTGTCTCGTTTGTTTGTTCTGGGCTACTGTAGAAACATGGCGTTGCGGCATGGCAGCCTCTGTGTAAGAGTACCCATGCTCTCTGTAGATATAAACTGCTCATTCTAAGGTAACGAACAAACAACAATTCTTATTTTCAGATGATTATACACCAGTGAAAACAAACTTATGCATATCATATTCCATTTCTTCCATATTCTGCCAGCAAATACCCTCAGATCTTAGACACTATACCTTTAACTGACTACATTTGAAGAGCCACTTAGTTATTCATTATGTTCACAGAAACATGTTCCAACACATCCAGACTAGACCAGGGGAGACTCACACTGAGCCAGTGTGACACTGAATAACACAGAAGATACTCAAGTTATTATTGGCTCAATCACACCTGGACATGTGTGTAAAGGCTTCTGCAGACAAAACACTACGAACACTGGAGACAAACAGAAGACACATCCTCAGGTCTGCAACACATTCCGCATATTCTGCTTAAATAACAACAAAGAAATCTTTTCAGTGGATGAGAAATATAGATCAGCTGCTGCATCTGTTCTGTGGGTGTATGAGGAGCTTTGTGTCAACACTTCCATATTGAATTGCACTGCTGGTAAGTGTACTGTCAAGCAAGGTCACCATTCAACTCTCTCTCTGCACGTGGCCACTCACTCACTCATGTACACACAGTTCTGGAGATTAAAATAAGGTGCTGACCCAGCTTAAAATCAATACGTAACCTGAGTGCAGTAATCACTTGTTGTGGAAATGATGCAATCTTCTGGGCTGATCTTCCAAAACAGTCAAATCATTGTCATGCAGTCACACCAAAAACACCACAAGGGGTGATAAACAAATCTGTGACCTTACCTGTAGTCCCAAGTGTTTTGTAGAACCGGTACTCTAAATGCAACTGTGGTGCCCTTGACTTCACTGGTTCCTACACAGTGGACATATTCAAACCAGTACTCGATTAATGACAATAACCTCACAAACTGTAAATAACAGTGAAAAGAAAGAAAACTCTTTTTACAGATTTTTGTTAAATCAGTAAAGAAAACAATGATTGGATTTTCTTTAAGAAATTAACCCTCTTTTCTGTGTGACAGTTATATTTTGATGACTCATCTTGCACTTAAGGGCATATACAAACACGACATCCAACAAAATTTTTGATGAACCAGGAAAACCTTCCATCATGTAACACTAGTAGGTCTACCAAACTAAATGTCAGCGTGTGTATTTGGGTTTCAGTTTTCATAAACACCACCAACAGCTCTTTCTTTTATTAACGGCTCAAACATACAAATGATGTCCTGTCACCTGGGATTAAACACATGTTCCTCGTCTTTGTCCTCCAAAAACTGAGGAGACAGACAGGTCTTCCATTATGTAAGTCTTCCGGAAAGGTACACTCCACCAAAACATTCCATTTAGGGTGGAAAAAAATGTCAAATCCCATAAAAAATGCTAAATAGTAATTTAGGGAAAGGAATAATCTTTCATCACCTGGAGAATAGATCATTATCTGTTGAAATGTTTTGGAAACTGACCTGAGTATGAACTGAAGAGCACCCAATAGTGCCCCCTAATCTAAAATGTCTTCCCAGTTCACTCATGTTTCGAAACTGCACGCATTTTAGTGAAACATTTCTCACATGTACTACATTTGTCTCTGCACAGATACAGTAGTGTTAGCTGCTGAAAACTATTTGGCTTGGTAACCTTAATACTTTGATACTGTAGCAACCACATTTACTACTCTCTGGTGAGCAATAATAAAAGCATGAGTCAGGAGTCATGATTTCCAGTCCAGCAGCCACTGGAAAGACACACCTAGCCCAGTATCTACACCTCATTCGCATTTCTCTCAAAGACTAGATCAGTCGACTATAACAAACACGGCACTGTACCACCTCAGCACAACCCAAGAATCATATTTCTGGAAGCCAGCAGCAAATGGCTACAAAAAACATGCAATTTGTGTCTAAATGATGATTAAACATTCAGACATCTTACATTCAATCATTATGGATTTGCCAGATAAAACAGCTTCTTCTGTCTGAACAAAACTGGCTTTAAATAATTTTAGTAACATTTTGGACTCTTCTCTACTATCAAGTACCAAGTGCTTTATTATGACGCTTTCCTCTTTATTGCATACTAATGAACTATTTCACTTTCTCATTACTGACTACTTCATTCAAACAACCCACCCTTTTGTATAGCCCATAGTGATTTATGAATACTTAGGTTCTATGTCAGTTTAATTGATCCTTATTTAAAATGTCTGCTCCACTTTATACATTGGACATAATTTATGCATTATTTTGCAAATTATTCTTCTATCTGTAGAGGTTAGGAATCAAGCACAGAAAGAAACCGTGCACTTACCAGTTTAATAGCTACATACTCGTTGGTGTACAGATTTTTACCTGAAATAAGACAGAAAAAAAGCATTCATTAGATGGCTTTAAAGTAAAGTATACCCCTTAAAAGCTTTACAACAGGTTCTTCAGGTTCAGGTTTTGCAGGGGTCATACACAAAGGGTATATGACAGAATATATATATGACAGAAAATGATCTAATCATTTTCCTCAGCTCTCCTACTGTCAATAAACACTCAGTTGCCAGATAAACTTAAACAAAGATAATTTAGATTTAAGATGCGTTTCCACTGCAGCAACTTTCCCTGGGGACTAGGGACCTTTGGTGGAACTCTGCATGTTTCAACCTCAGGGACTAGGGTCTAAATTAAAGTCTGAGGACAAAGCATACAACAGATGGACTGATGGCAAAGTCTAGGCTGAACAACAGGCTGAACGAGCCTCTTAGTCAATAGTTGCTAGGACTAAAAGTTCTGGATATTTTGCCCTGCAACATATCCAGAAAATATCCTGCAAAATAGCCCTGCAAATTAATTATAAACTTTAATTTTAATTCATGAAAGTTAGAATGTTAATTTTTTATTTAATTGTTTTGAGGGGTTTTGGTTTAATTTATAGCAATTTTGAAGGTGGTAACTTACAGTTCTGCATTGTGTTACAGAGATGTTTCCAATATTGAGTCTACCCTGATTCATATAAATGGAATGGACAAAATGTTAAAAACATTTCTCTGTATAATGCAACAAAATTAAACAGGACCAAATCTATAGCCTTCAAAATGACCATAAAGTTATATCAGCATTTCTCTAATATAATTTAAACTCAAACTGACTACTATAACCTCCATGAAGGTACAATTTACTGCAGGACTATTATAACAGACTGATGTGTAGTTACACACAGAACTTACTAAGCTCTAAATAAGAGTTGCTATAAATACTTCTTACTTCTTAATTCACTTCACCTTCATTAAACACAAGATTCAAACCCAACTTACCAAGTTTCAATTCACCAAAGTTTCCACAGCCGATCTTCTTCCCCACACGAAAATTAGGCCCCACCATGAGAACCCCAGAGGAGCTGGAGGAACCAGATGGTCGGGACGAGTGTCCACTACGGCTTCCCTGGGAAACTTTAGCGGCCCTCGTGGGCCGCTCGCCATATTTATCTCTCTGTTGATCCATGGTGTGAGCAGCACAGGTCAGCAGGAGCCACAAGTGATGTACAGAAAGGCCTCCTGGGCCGGGCCCACCACAGCCACAGCCCTGGTCACTGGCAGCGCCTGGATGGCACAGTCACTCTCATGGGACAAAACCTTGTACAGCTAACCGGCACTCCTCCCCGTCCTCACCCGGTCACCTCTAACAGTTGTTGAACAGCCTGATCTCTGCGCTTAACATTTGTCACAGGAAGGAGAAGGTGGATGACCTGTAACAAACACAATAAAACATATGACAAAGAGAAAAGACATGAACTTTCCACCAACAGCAGCACGTAGATCATACGGTGTTGTTCCTGTGTTAATCTGATAAAATCCCACAAAAACTGTTGGTTTTATGAACACTTTAAGACATTAGCTGATCTCTTTCAGTGAGCTGCTTCTTTAACAAAAAGCTGAAAGAGTACAAATATCTTCATAGCTCTTAGAAGGATAAAAACAATAGCCACTACATTATGAAATACAAAATAACATTTAAATTACACTTGAAAGGATCTGATATTGCCATAGTTGGGTTGATAATGAAAACATAAAACATGAAAACACTGGCACTGCAGGCACTACAAATGTCAATTTAAATAGATTTCACATTGAGGACATTTCAGCCACTTTAAATAAAAAAAAACAGGCCTCCCTGCCTCAAGAAGTGAATAAAAGCAATACAATAAAGTAAAATAGCCCAGAAATTGGAATTGTATTGAGCTGAAAATATTCAATAATGACCAAGTGCTTCCGCTGAGAGAAATAACAGGAGTAAGGCAGAGATTTTCTCATTTAGGATTCACTAAAAAGGTGCAGCAAAGTCTGATAAAACAGAGCTGCATATCACAGCAGAGTTCAGTCGGGGGGCACATCATGCGCTGCACAGACAGTGAGGCAGGGTGAGGTAACTACACTGCCCTTTGGCTAGACATTTAAATTTAAGGACTGAACTCTTATAAAAGGTTTCCGATGTCAAAATAAATATTCAGGACCTTCACCATATGATATCAAGTTTAGCTCATTTTTGAAGCTCATGAGTCATAAATGCTTTAAATTACTGTTTACAAGCAGATGATGCTACATGAGGACAGGACAGGTTTACTGTAACATCGCTGCAGGGCTCAAGAGATAGTCATCAAGTCACAGTGGTCACAGAAAACACAGTTACCAGCCTGAGCATCAACACAAACCTTAAGTCACAGTTTGTGATCATAAAGGCATCTAAGACTCTCCACCACCCACAGCTATAGCCTGGCAGACAATGTCAGTGGGGAATATTATGTAAACAATTATATAAAACACTACGTCTGCTCGCAAGGACACTGTAGCTTAACTGAATGGACACTGGTCTGATTTCGTCAGGTGCTCAGCAAAATAATATTTGGTTACAACAACCCTCTTCTGCCCCTTCCATCATCTACAGTTTAACTGCTTATCATTAGCGGGGTTGTGGGATGGTTGGAGCCTACACCAGCTGAGATATTTGCAAGAATTATGCAAATACGAAATTATGTGATTTTAAACCATAAAGGCAAGTTGTTGCATGATTCAGACGTAAGACATGTTTATCAAGTGCAGGCCTCTCTGGGGACTTCCTATACCATTACTATCTTCAGCAGCTAAGTCTACTGAAGCTAGAAAACAAAATGTGACTGCAAATGACACAATAGTCACCCCAAAAATACATATTTTGAAAAATACTATTTTCCATTGAAAAACAACTTTTTTATGCTTTCAATAAAAAACAACAGCGACTAATGTTTTCATGACAATGCTGTAATTCCTGAGCATAGAAAGGCTGCTGCTGTAAAGTATTTGTGTGTGGGCTTCCGGATGACTCATGCTCAGTATTGCCTGCACAGATCTCAGCATCAAAGACAGCTAGTTTGCTCTCAAGGGCAACTGTGCACTGTTGCTATTACATAAAACCAGGAACAGAACAACATGGCTATAAAACAGTTTGCGGCAAAGACCAATGGTGAGCTGTAACAGTTTCCATTGTGCAAAAGATCATCTGTAGGCCACTCTGATCCAGTGTGCGCCGGTGTTTAGATTAGCTCAGCTAGGTGTTTCTCCTGATTAAGGACAGTGGACGCAAGATAATAAACACACACTCAACCTGTGATCAGTCCATTCTCACCAGACAATCACTGATTTCCTGGTAGCTGCTGTTCATTTCAGAGCCCAGACTGCATGTGCAGTTGTGCACACACCACTGCTAAGCTACAGAATTATACCCGACCCTGTAATACTGCTCTGAACTGTCAGTTTATTCAAACTGTTACTACAAAATTATGGTTACACTGAAAATTCAATAAGATTGGGACTATATTTAAGTATGGGCATTTGTTCAAGGATATGAGTGGCACATACACATTTTCATGGCAGCTATTATGACATGAAATTGTAGAGATAAACACAGGTGTTACCAATGATGCTAGGGTTAAGGTTACGTTCCACTCATGTCAAACAGAGGCAGGGTGCTGCTATTGTGCCCGTTGGCTTGCTCGGAAAGGTTCAGCTACACTAAATGGACAAGACCTTAATAGTATAATTGGTAACACCTGTGTTTATGCTACTACATCATATCAAGATGGCTGCTGCCTATTTATAATTATGCTGTTTGACAATCACTTTTTACATTAAGTGAAGATGTCAACCATGGCTACATCTGAAATTCAATACTAACAAGACATTTAGTAAGCTAAAACAATATGTGAGATTTTTTAGTATGTCCAAAACCTTAGTATGAAACTAATAGTATGTGAAGTGTAAACTATTTCTGGCGATATATTACAGTAGGCAAGCACCTCATTGTAATAAATATCCCACAGTACAATGCAGTAGTGACGGCTACTACAACAATCTAACAGACAAAGGCAGACAGTGACCACAGCAGCTCTGGTATAACATCAAAAAGTCTTCCATTTAAATTAGTGTCGTCACAACACTTGAATTTCTCATTTCGACACAATACCTTGAAAAATATCGATATCTGAAACCATTTTTGACACCAAGGGAGAAAAACTGACGCAAGATTTTGGGCATAAAAGTTTAGATTTTTAGATTATAATAAATATACCAGGTTATGAAATAACAACAGATATTCAAAAAGAGCAATTGAGACAAATGATGAGAAGAAGGCAGCACTGTGAGTAAGTGAGTGGAGGCGGGACTATGTAGGCGCTGTCCTCGTGCGTGCAAATCGCTGTTGGAGAGAAGACCAAGCAAGAAAGTGCAGCTGATACCAGAGTATCAATACTGAGAAATAAATAAGAAAATAAATATTCAGCATCGATATATCAATATTTTTTGACAACACTAATATATGTAAGTAAGGTTTCACTTTGGTAGGTGTTACGTATTTTTTAAATTATTTCCTTGTTGGCACAGGTTACCCCGGTTACACATCTAAGCAGGGAGGCTCTCAGGAAGTGACGTGATACGCGCTGAGCAATGCGTCGGAAAACATAGACACTACAGTTTATTTACACAAAATCATGTTGAAAAATCCTAGCATCCATATCTTGTTCCTCCTGTATACATTCCCCCAGTCGCAAAATTTTAAAAGACATACAACAGATTTATTTCCTGGGTGTATATGTGTATATGTATATATGTAAATACATCAATCTATATATTGTTTTAATCTAATTAATCTTTGACTGTATCCTTTTCTATTTTAAATTGAATTATCTGTATATGCTCTCTGTTTGCAACATGAAGAGAGACAATTTCCATTTCATTGTGCAACCCTGTTTTGTATAACACTAAATTACTCTGATTTGTAATTTCTTCTCATGTGTTTTTTTTTTTTACTGTAATTATCTGCAAAATTTTCTAGGTGTCAAATAAAGCTGATCAAATGTGCTTTTTTAAAATAATTTCTACAATAATAACATTAAAATCTACTTTATACTGAAATCCACTTTTGTTTCGTTTTGACACAGGAGTGTATTGTTAAAGATGATAATGCAAAACACAAGGTTGAAACCAGGTCAGTTTTAAGTTCTTTAGTCTAGCTTGTTTGCAAGCTTTACTTGTTCTGATGTTTTCAAATTACATTCCCTGAGCTATTTACTGATGCTGAACTGCACAATAACGCTTCTATTACAGGTGCTGCTGAGTGTGACAGAGAATGCTGACTGATGGTACACAGTGTAATCTAAAAGGACAAAAAGTTTTTCTTTTCTAGACATAAACTGAATGTGCACTTTCTTTGCCTGTTGTATGCATTTGTCATTTGTTATACTAGTAAGACTACCACATTACCACACAGCCACAGTGTATTTCAAACATGTTCAGACATGCCCGACCTGAGGATTAGGATGGAAAAATAAAGTGGGACAAGAACTTAATTCATACTATATACGGAAGCAAAACTACACTTCATGAAGGGTTGCAAAACATCTGCAGCCTTTAATTACAAAGGGTGCATCACACACTTTATGCTGTAATGAGCTGCTACGTATCATTCACTTTTGGATTGTTTCCTCTTGTGTTATGTGCTCATTAATTTAAATATACAGTATGTTAAACTATTGAAAAAAGCCAAAACTGAACCAAGGACAAAGTAATATATACAGCTGCAAAATAGAATGCAATTCAATATAATAGCCTCATAAAAACCACTGCCTTTGTAAACATTTCATCTGAAACTGTGTTAGAGGTGTTGACAAACTCTACATTACTGTTTCAGGACATACTAAGCGGCTGTATTCTGAATGACTACATTATTTCAGAAGCTGGAGTTTTGTTCCCCTCATGTACATTTAAGGGATTAACAAAATAAATATTATGGAACAATCACATAAACTTGCAAATTATTATATGGTACAGATGTTCAGACCTAATTAATAAAGTGAAGAATAAATTCAAGCACTATACTGAGACTGTTACAATGGGCTATAGAATGGAAAACATTTTGTGGTCTATTAAATGGCTCCTTTAGTTTTGATACAACATGGGGAATCCCCGGTCTTTATCCCAGTGGAGGTTGCCACGTCTCCTGATAAATGACTTTCAGGGTACACACCTTTTGGCATCCTGTAAAAGTAATGCGGCCTTTTCAGAAGGAAAAGACATGAAAGGATTTTATAAAGTCGAATCCCATTAAGAACTTAGCTTGTTGGCCTTTTTGTTTCCTGATCTGTTCCAACAATTCTTTTTTGATAGTAATTGAAAATGTTGTGCGTTGTTCTTTTTGCCAGGCTTACTTAAATCTTGCTCTGCAAATACAGCATTTTTCTCTCTCCAGTTAGGTTAAATGTGTACATAAATTCAAGTAAGTGCTGTGATATAAGCAATGTGGAGGCTTTAATAAAAGGAAGTTATACTGTCAGACACAGAGCGGCATGACAACCAGGAATCAGATCTTAAATGAGAAGTGATTCTTGATTCCCATCTAGAGATCAAACAGTATGAAAATTTCATGTCACGACTATACTATCAGTTTATCAGTATTATCATTATTATGGTTGAAATGTGGCACTGATCTGAAATGGCATCATGTCCTTTGCCTTATCAGTGTTTTCCCTGATGAAAAACAAAACATTATTGCTGCTGTGGCTGCATCTGCGAGACTTTTTCAGAGACATTGGACGGTATTTACTGTGAGCTTTTCAGAGCATGGAAATCAAACATGGCTATCAGGATAATTAAAATTTAAAACAGTAATACTAATCGTTGGGAACACTATCATGGTTTTCGTGAGACCGATTATCATGTCACCACTAGAAGCAAACCTTCATTGCATGCTGCATCTGAGAGACTTTTTCTAACTTTGGTTGATCCTGGACAGTGTTTACCAAGAGCTTTTCAAAGCACAGCAATCAAACTCTTTTTTTTTATTATTAAAATTTGAAATAATGATACTGATTGTCAGAAATTTTATTCTGGTTTCATTCTTATTCCTATCCTTACTTCTCCAGGTGCGAGAAAGTGTAACATCTGGGCTGACGACGAGCATGCTGGAGAAATACTGTAGTGTTCAGTTGATATTACAGTGACGCTCTACTATGATATTCAAAACACAGAGCTTGGACAAAGTAGATACTTAAGCTGGTTTTGTGCTGGACAAGAGTAGATAAAGTTGTAAATGTGTTTGATGGTGGTGTAGATTTATGACGGAACAGTCTGATGCTTCATATAGGGTTGATTTGCATAATGGCATTTAATTTGACTCTGACTTTAGCATGTATGAGTGCTTCAGTAATATTAACATCCTTAAGTGCATTGATTAATTAAGCTATTACACATTAAATGCAAGAAATGCATAAATGTTTTACATCCTTATAATTTATGAAGTAGATTTACACTCATTTTGCTTCTTAAAAAATTTGCAGTCACAATTTAATTGATGAGCTAACCTCACTGCGTACAAGTGGGCATAACAAAAACTCCATAGAATAACACCATTGCATAATTTGAACACTCACACATGTCGTTCTTTTCAAGCAAAGCTGCCTTTCTTTACCATGATGATAGTCCATTGCTTTACACTTTTGAAACTCATTCCATGAGAAGGAGAAATGTGTCATAGTACAGAAGATGCTCTCAAAACTGAGACAACAGACAGTAACTTCTGCTGATCTCACATCTGTGTCATCACCGATATTCTTTCAGCTGAAAAAAAATGTATTGGACTATTTCATTTCATTGTCCTAGTCTCACTGGAAATGATGAAGTAGGGATGTGGTGTTTGTACAAAAATATAAACAAGGTATTGTGACAGTATTATTTTCACAATACTGTTATAATATCCTGCCGAAATGGAGAAAATATCATAACATACAAACACAACTGTTTACAGTCTAATCACAGGTACAAAACCACAGCAGTAAGACTGACTGACTCACAAAAAAGTGGCAAAAAGTTTGTTTGATGATGCTGGCAGTCAAAACTAAATATTTCATTAAGTTGATGTAATTGGTTAATAGCTGGTTTTAAAATCAAGCCCTATTCACTGGTTTATTTCCTTTAGTAACACTCTAAGGTGGCAATGAAAATGTTATTTAAGGCTCCAAAAACCTTGATTACAGTCCACAAATTTCCCTGTTAAAAAAATATCTAAAGAAACTGAGATGCTTCTAGATGATTAGCATGTATTTAAAATGACTAATCGGTTGACATCTTTTCATTTTAACAGAAACATAAAGGCTCTGAGTGGAGTGATTAACCTTCAGTGGAAAAGATCAGCCTGAGAGGGGGGCCTGCCAATAGTGCAGACTCCTACTGTGGCAGTGCCAGCCAACAGCTGCCTCTCTCCTTAAAGCGAGCTCTTATGAACCACATATAACTGGAGGGAATTTAGATTATCTATAGTTTGCCTTCTCCATCAATTCATAGAGAACAACACACTGCATACAGACATGCACCCACGTCCATGACAATGATCTCATTTCTCCACCTGAGGGTCTGATAAAAATTCTTTCAAATATCACCTGAGCAGCAGAAATATATTTTCCATTTTATAAAGCCAACTTATAACATGCTTGACCTTTACTGAGGTAGTCTATATTATTAGTTAGATCTTTGAAAGGATCAGAATTTTACTGTGATGCCCAAACCAAAATTATGTATTTCCAATACTGAATAGAGGGGGTGTCATGATCCTCCAAATCCACAATTCAATTTGACTTTGATTTGAAGGTCACGATTGGATTGGATTTTTCCATTTTTAAACTTTGTTATTAAAAAAAAAAAAGGAGTCTATATGGTATGAAGTGTGATATAGGCTGTGTCATCTTTTAAAGTTTTGTTTTTTCTTCCAACACACGCCAGACAGCGCAAGGAGGCAGAGGTGGGGGGAAAAATCCTGTGAGAATCGCCAATTCTGTCTTTGATTTTGATTATTGAAACTGAAAGCTCTTCTTAATCGCTTTTCAATTTAATATTGAAATTGTGACGCCCCTATTTAATACCCATAGACAAAAGGCAGCACACACCGCAGATCTTCAGACTAATGTAAATGTTACCAGTTAATTCTTGCCAGGCCACTAGGCCGAGACGTTAGTATGTTTGTTGACATGGCCAGAGTAAACTGATGAAATTGAGATTAGTCAGCTTTGTCCTGAATATGTGTGTTAGCGCTACCTTTTTACCTTTGGGTATTCAACATTGGTAATCTACATTATGCTGTAATTAACTACACAGGTGAGTGGAAAAGTCATTGACCACAGCTTTGTCAAGTAAATAATTACATGAAAATCGTCAATGATTAAAATGTGCTAAATATGAAAATATTAATGAAATGCAAATACATTTAAATAACTTTTTACTTCAAGGTGGGATTTTGAGGCCCAGAAACATGGAGTTTGTTCAAGCTACGACTGGGTGATAAATAGTCTAGATAAACATCAATACTACGATATGTGATGAGAAGTGTCTTACGTTTCAATTATCGTTATATTGTGATATGGCATAAGTGTTGTCTTTTGTTGTAAAGGCTGCACTACAGTAAAGTGGTGACATTTTTGTTAACTTACCTGAGTAATTTAATGTATCTTATTTTTCTTTGCCCTCTTAGTAATAAGTACATTATTTATGATCATTTAGCAAAAATATCATTGTGTTGATATTTTGCTGAAGCACCAAAAGTTTTTCCTAAATTACTGCCCCAACATCAGTAGAGGTATCTGGTCAAAAACATTGTGATATTTGATTTTGTCCATGCAGCCCACCCCTGGTCCAGGTTTGCATTAAATAAAGTGTCCATCATTACATGACCTTTTGAATCAATGCAGCACAGAAACTATTTCATACTGGCCTTTCCTTCAGTGGAACTCTTTGAAAGGATGCCAGCAGTAATCCATCAAGGAGCCACACAGCCCTAGTTTGGGCAAATGTCCAGCCAATAACATAAACTTCAATAAAATGTCAACTTGAGATCTGGTTTGCACTGCTCTATAAAAGCATGCAACTGTGTGACTTAGTGGAAAACAGGGTAATCAATTACTTTACTAGAGACAGAGGGTAACTAACTGAATACAAGCACATACTCTATTGATTCAGTAACAAGTGCAGTGAGCAACGGAAATATACATTGAGCCATACTGTGTGTATATTTGATCACTGGCAGAGGAAATTTGCTCCTAACTTGATATTTACTCCTAACATCTGCACCTGGCAGAATCAAACTTGCAACAGTTAGTTAGCTATAAATGCTTCAATAAAACTCTGCCCACAGTGACCAGGCTGAGGATGGGCCTAAGTTACAATCGCAAATTTCATATTCTGGGACATTTTGTCTTTGCCTGCTTTATATTGCTCTAAGCAGCTGTGATGATACTTTATATGTGAGGAAGTGTTTGGTGGAGGCAGCTGCTAATATGAGGATGATCGATCCTTTGTAAGCAGGCCTCCGGTTGAATCAAAACAAGGAAGCGAGCTGGCAGTTGTACGCCAACGTTTCATGGACAAAGCCTTGCTTGGCAGTCTAACATTAGTGATGGTCACATCGATTTGTAAGCGAACTAACCGTTAGCCGAGTTAGCTTACAACATAAAACCTGACTTACCAGCCACAAAGCTAACGTTAGCAAACATTATTTAGCCACAGTGGCTGCTCTGGTTTAAAATACATTCAGCGAAAAATGTCGATACAAATATTTTCTTGCCAATAATAACATTGTGTTAGTTAATTGACAACAAATAAAGCAACCAGACTGGTTGGTTGGTACTAACGCCTCAGCTAGCTAACACCTACTGATGGCTAGGTGACAGCTGGACCGAGCGCAACAAGGAAATTAGCTCCGTTAGCAGCGAAAATATTAGCTTACATGCAAAAGCTCAACGCACACAAACACAACACACTCACCTTCGCTGTGATAAATCCACACGATCAGGACTCAGCTTGTGTGGGTTGTCTCTCCAAATGTAGACGAATGGCTGGAGGTGAGCGTGAGGTTTTCGGTGTGACTTGTTGTTAGTGATGTTTCACGCTAGCAGCAGCAGCAGCGGAGCATCGTTAGCAGCTCTCTCCATTCTTCGCTGTTCGTCTGTCTTCGGTGCTCGTGAGAGGTTCGAACACACCGGATGTAGAAACACGGCACCGCCCGCTTCACAACACACACTTCCAGGTCAGACACAGGATAATTGACTATTACACCATTAGACATATGATATATTAGTATGTGTCACTATTGAAAAAAACCCTCAAACCACACCTGGATATCAGTCTGACTCTGAGAAACCTCAAACTTCAGTTTTGTTATGTTTGTTTGTTTGTTTACACTCAGAAAAGTTTGGAAAGATGCAATATAATATACCTGCAAGGGAATATGAAAGAGAATTGCCCAAGAAACTTACAACAGAGGCTTGCAAAGTGGCATTCTACTGGCAGCATAGGCTATTACATTAAATAAATGACTGTAATATAGTTAGGGAAGCTGTATGGCTTATAAATAATATCTCAATATTTTTATAATATCTTGATATACACATTTTCTTTATAATAACATACCTTTAATTCAACAATGTTGTAGGGATGACTATTGGTGCTTTTACAACATATCAACACAATGGGATTTTTGATCAGTAATCATTAGTAATGTGGATATAATGACTAAATGGGTAAAGGAAAATAATAGAAGAGCTAGAACAGTCTTTACTGTAATGCAGCCTTTAAACCAGAAACACTTATAGTGATTTAACGATATAGATATGATACTGATATATATACTTATAATTTAATACTTAAATATAGTGCAGAGGTTCTCAAACTTTTTCACATCAAGGACCCATAAACTGACTCAGATTAGACAATAGATCCCATTTGATAAGATTTTGTCCCATGGTTCCCCATCTGTTAAGATTTTTGCTTTTAGGCCACGTTCACACTGCAGGCAAAAGTGGCCCAAATCAGATTTGTTTTTCTCAGATCAGATCTGATTTTATTTTTTCATGGTAGTGTGAACAGCACAAATCACATGGAATCTGAGCCACGTTCATATGTGGCCCTCAATCAGACACAGGTTGGATGTTTCGCAGTGCAACCACAGTTTGAACAGCCATATCAGAATTCAGGAGGATTTTATACCACTCGCTCGCCTGAAATATCTTGCCGCAAGACTAGAGATGGAAATAGATAAAAGTAGCCCTTGACATCCTGAAACTTTGTATGAAATCTGTTTCTGTGAAGCTGTTCATGTCACAGTCCCACACTCCAGTCTCCAATTTCACATCCACACAAAGCTATGTGCAGAAGTAGCATCAATTTCTCCTTAAAAAAACATAATTAATAATTTATCCTCATCCTCGTTAACGTCTGCTCACAGATTCACTGGCTTCCACTCCACATTAACTTATAACAAAATCATAAATGCTGACTTCACTTTCCTCCATGTTTACTTCCATACAACAGCATGCTGCATGTGAAGTCTTGTTATTGTACTTATGCACATGCAGGTCAGTTCAGGACCATTAATCTGATATTGGCCACATTTTAAAGATAATGTGAACAGCCAAACAAATTAAATCAGATCTAAGCAGTAAACAAAAATTAAGCCCTAAAGCGGGAACGTGTGAACCTAGACTTAGATGTTTTATCACAGAGAGTGTATGAAACCCATGACCAAAACAGTTTCACATTCTGTCAAAGTCAAGTGGGCTTGAACAAGGAAACAAAAAAATGTAGATTAACAAGAAAATTGTGATTTTGCTGACAAAATATAAGCCTATATAAAAAGACTGGTTCAATAACTTAAAATAAAAAATGGGGAAAAAAGTAGATGGGGTTAAAAAACTGGATAGATACCTGGTTTCCCCTCACTGCACTTTGAGAATCAGTGGATTTAATATATACAGTTGTATCTATCAGATATTAAAAACACTGAGACATAGTTTTAGCATAGTACTTGACAACAATGCATCCCACAAACACCCTCTTCTACAAAATGATTCAGAACACTCATTCATAATACATGCAAGTGTACACAAACATTATCACGAACAGACTAAGAGCTTATTTATGGATAATTTTCAGAAAAGGGGTGTGCATAAGACTGTCATTACACTGTCTTTAGGAATGACTGTTGTCATTAAGTGTCATTAACTCAGTTATGTCCTTTCTAATGCAAAGCTGACATTGTTTGAGATGTATTTGTAATGACAACTTGACATTATGAGATTTATTGAAACTGTTAAGCTTTATGTTTTAACATGACATTAAGCTGTTAAATGTAGTTAGTTTTGACACTGGCCGTTATGAGACCATTTTCAGCTGGCTGTGGTGGTAGCTGCCTAAATTGTACCAGGAGCCAAACCTCATCAAGAAAACCACATTGGTACCTTAACAGTGGCACAGTCCTTACACATTGGGCTGGGCTGGTCTTGACTTAAGCCCCCGCTCAAGAGCAGGATTCGCCCCAGGTTTGTAGGGTTTTTCCCTAATAATCGACTAAACAAGTTTAAAGGTGCTAATTTAAAACGGGGCGAAAGACTGGTAAAATGTAGTTACATGTCATTCTAGAGTGTAAACATTAGTCGTGGGTTCAAACCGACATTTAACCCGGGCCTAGTAGAGGTGTGGTGTGGATTGTATAGCCCTGGGTTTAGGTTAACCCTGGGTTAACAATGTGTGCAAACTCACAGCTGAGGGCTAAATTTACCACTGACAGTTAAGGACATCCAGTTTGAAAATCAGGTAAGACTGATGATGATCCAGTGGGTCTAAAGTCAATTAAATTATAGAGCTGCAGATTGTAAATGTAGCAGTTTAACTATTTAACCAACCATTAATGGATTTTTGCAAAGGAAAAACCAGAGCATCAGATTGCTGAAACTATTAGTCTAAATAGATTAGTTGATTGACAAAAAATCTTTTTTTCTTTTTTCAACCAAAAACAGTGACTTATTTGTAGGACAGTGAGCTTTAGAAAATGGTAATGGGCATCGTCTTTTATTTTCTTACATTTTAAAGACCAGTGATTGTTTGAGCAAACAATTGTCAGATTAATTGATAATGAAAATGATCATTAGTTGCAGCACTAAACAGTTATTTACACGTCATGTTGGAAAGTCTGTGAACTTGGTAAAAAGACAGGAAATCATGATCAGTCCTTTAATATTCTACCAACAGCTACAGCAAATTAAACACTGAGCTTCAAAGTTCATTCTTGACCTGGGAAACAACACACAATCTAACTTCAAAGTCTGTTTAGTGGCTGTTCTGGGGTTTTTGATCACGTCACATGAACCTCACCAGCAAACTTAGTCACAGAATTATAAATGTCCACATTCATATTCTCTTTCTGAGCATTTTTTGGACTCAAGCTGTCGTAAAATTTGAGCTCCGGGGTTAATTTAATATGAAGAAATTTCCAAATAAATCCTAATAATTAATTTTAAGTTGTTTGTTTGTTTATTTTCTAATTGAGTCTTTTCTGTTGAGTTGAGGTCAACCAGCATCCAGAGTCTGATACCAGAATAGCTCTGCTTTAAGGAAATAGACTCTGTCATGAGCCCTTTATTCTTGTACATCCAGTTTGAGAATAATATGTTGATCGCTTGTCATAAAGTTCAGGAAAGAGTTTAAACAGCTTATCTACAGCATGAACAAAATATTTAAGTTTAAGTAGTTTTCAAGCATCAGCAGCACTTCAATCTTCAAACTGTTTCTGAAAAAGACATTATCCTAATTTATAAGCCTAGAGGCCTTGTTTCATAATTCATCCATGAAATTAACTGAAATGGGAAATCCCACCAAACACAAAACAAAGCAAACTAAAAAAAAAAAAAAACAAGCCTGAAACGAGAGTCCAAAGCTTAACCAATCATATTTATTTTGTACATCTACCTGTATAGCATTTCCAGGAAAATGTGTGTGCTAATGCAAAGTGGTTACAAAAATAAAGCACATTCTTACGTAAATATGACATGACAGTAAAACTACACTTACAAATGCTGAATAAGAAAATAAGGACCATATCAGTTGAATGTCTGTGTCTTTCTGTCATCGTTAAACCAATTTATCAAAAAGAAATGTTAAGGTTACTAATAATATCAGACAGTAGCTGTATGATTCGATTCAAGTACTGTACATGTGTACATACATGTCATTTACACAGGCAGTAAACAATCTCTGCAGCATCTCCAAATGACCTCCTCTGGGACTCAAACTCTGACACAAGAAATATAAGGACTTAAAACTGTCATGGTGGAAGAAATGGATTAATATAATAAAAATGATTCTAGCAAATACATCATCGTAGAAAATACCAACAAAGCAGTGATTGCATTTTCTCAACTTGCACTCACTGTAACCTCACATATCTGTTATCGTTTTGTAACAACCCTGACAAGCATGTAACTTGTCAAATCTGAGTTTTAATATGATTTCTATGACATAATACTTATTGTGTGATTCACTCTAACAATGTGCTAATACTCCTGATAAATGACCTCAGTCATCAATAGTGGTTCTTCATTAAAAAAAACAGCTTTTCCAACTGTACAATGCATTTTAGTGCATCAAAACATTATCTGACATGCATCCATCAACATAGGCTGTTAGAGACTGGAATGACTTACATACGTCTATCTTCTAATGTAAACTATAGACAATGTTACTCTAGGAGGGCAGTACCTCAGTGTTAACACTTTAATATACTCATTTAAGCAAGAAGAAACATAAATATACTGTATATCCCCTCTGACAGACAGTGGGTTTTACAAATACTACGGCCAGGTTAATCTCTGCTGGATTCCTGCTTCATACCATCTTTAAATCAAGAACATAAACGAGAAATTATGCCAAAGAAATGTTGTGGAAATGCGGCAGCTTCTTATTATATCAAAGAACTGTACAATATAAGAGAATACACTATGATTAAAAAGACAAAAAGAAAAAAAAATGGATGGAAGTTTCTTGTGTGTGTTTCAAAATTGTCCTCTCAGTTCCTGGTCAAGAGGTAAAGTGTTCAAAAAAGGCAGTTGGGGTCTTTAAAAAGTCTCCCTCTTCATTAAGCTATCGCCTTTGCCTCGGGAAGGAACGCCTCCCAGAACTTTATGAGCTAGAATGGAATCAGAACGAGAGGAATAAAAGAGTTAAAATGTGTAAAATGCTCAATATCTTAAGACGTTGAAAATAAATGCATGTATTATATGGTTAAAGGAACACTTTGGGACCCAAGAATAAAGTCAAACATACTGAGGTAAGTGTTCATGTTGAATGCAATGCTTGAAATAGTTAAGTGATTACCCGTTGTTGAGACTGCAGCATTGCCTCCAAATATTTGATTATCTGGCTCTTGAAGTCCTTGGCTTTTTCTTTCTGCAAAGAAAGAAAAGTGTTGTCATGTCTCAAGCTCTTTGCCAGTAGAAAAGCAGCTGTAAGAGATTTCTGGCAGAATGTCACCCACTTCTGAAGTGAACAGAGAGAGGAAATAATCTGAGGAGGTCAAAACTCCTGCAAAACCTGAAGTATAAAGAACAACTTTATTGTAAGATCAATCTATTTTGGCTCATGGCCTTCATCAGGGTCACCGTAAAACCGATTAAAAAGAACATTTCAATAGGATGAACATAACCGAAAGTTAAAAGAATATTTTAACGGATAGAGAGGCAAGGGAAGTGTCTGATGGACATAGGTGACAACATTTGGTTCATAAACAGAAGAGGAAATATATTTTCATTAGATGAATTGCACTATTTTCAAGCTGGTGCGGCGACCTGTGTTTAGTATTTTCCTGAGCTTGAAATACACTTTGTTAGTCTGTGTGGTATTTTGGTGACACAGAGCGAAGTGAGTTGTTGGTATTTTGGTGAAAAATGGCTCTCGACTTTGCGCTCAGAATAGACATCTCAGAACCACGTTGTTTCTGGCACAATGTCTGCTGCCAATCTGATGATTTAGTCGAAAAGAGCAGAGTAGAATCCTGGAAGAAAATGCGCAGAAATAAAAGAATAATGCTAATTAAATTGAACACTCCTCAGCAAGTACATGTGTTCAGATAACAAAATTACATTTAATGTGATCAAAGCAGGAATGCCAGTAAATCAGTCTGCATTTATCTCTAAATTATTATGACTGATTGTTACTGTATCTGTTGTACACATGCAGCTGCTTTAGTTCATTAAATATCTGCAACCATCTGAAGGCAGCAGGACAGGTATAAAACCGCAGCCGCTGCCGCACCGGTCATCCACCGTGTTTACCTTCATTAAATCAAATGACACCAGGCTTCTACAACGTAACCCCATACAACTCTACACGCCATACAGACATCGGATCACTGACAGTCATTAATCCTGAGCTCCTGGCTTTAACTCAAAAGAATTACAGTATTTTTGTAGCATTCACCCCATTTACACCTGATATGAAAATGTGATCTGTTTTCAGATATTTTATTCATGTAAAAGAAAAAGGTGTAAAAGCTGCGTGACTGAAATGTGATCAGATCTGTCAGACCACATCATGCATCGTTTTGGCTTTCACTGTACTGGATCTTAGGTAGGTGTAATAGTAATAATTTCAATAAAAATAATTATTATTGTCTGGAAACCATATCCACATACATATCACATTTTAATAACAGGTATAAATGTTAGCTGCTGCATTAAAACATATTAAAAGCTCTTACTATAACCTTGTGCACTAGACTCTGCCTCTGTTGTCCCGTCTGACGAGGTACTGGTTTGAATTTTAAGTTGGCTGATTCATGAAGACTCTTTGGCCACTATTTCAAATGTTCTTTAAAATGTCATGTACTTTGCTGAGACATGTTTTTTTTCCCCACAGTTTGTCTCAATCCTACCAGTGCTAATGGAAATATTAGTCTTACTCCGTTTAGCGTTGAAAAACAGCCACACTAAATCTACTGTGATTCAAATTTGAAGTGAGATGATAAAACATGAACAATTTTGAGTTTTACAGATAGTTATTATACATAAATAAACATACCTCAAACCTGAGAACCTCCTTGCGTACAGTCATTCCAACCCTGTCGAATTCTCTCTCATACTGAGTAACCTTCGCCTCCCACTGAGGACAGATACAAGGAGACAAACAAAAAAATGAACAGAGTATTCATATTGATATTGTCCAACGTTTATAACATATATAATGACATTTAATATTCTTGTAAATAATAAAAAAATACACATCAGCTGCTTCTTATGGAAGACTGCAGACACCTGTTACACAGGATGTGCTTATCTAAAAACACAGGATCTTCTATAAAGAAACAGGAAATCGTTTTATTTAAAATAATACGCTGATGGCACTAGCCTAAATACTAGCTAACATCTAGCTTGTTTGTCAAATCAAAACATATTTAATTCAGCTGTTTCTGCATTTTACATGATTAAATAAAGCACAGAAAAGCAGCAGCTCTTCATATTTGAGAAGCTGGAACCAGCAAAATACAAACAAATATTAAAAAAACAATAAAAAGAAAGTATATAAAAAAAATAGAAATCTCCCTTGACTAGAGGTCGATCTTTTTGTCATAATGAATAACACCCAGACATTTACAGAACAGACATTCTCCTCTTTTTGAAGAGAGAGTAACAATCAGCTAAAGTCAGCTGGGTGTTAATGAAAGGTCTCATAGTTGCTTCAGAACCACATGACCAACAGTCTTACTGCCTGGTTCACTGTGAATTACAGGTCGTATTATTTGAAATGTAAAACTATGTGAAAGGACAGGATTTGAACATAAATCAGGGCGTCTGTGTTGCGGTCCGTCACCTCAGTGATCTCCTCTTTGGCCTGCTGCAGTTTGTCGGGCTTGTTGGCCCACAGCAGCTTGGCCTCTGCCTCTCTCTTCTTCTGGAGTGTGCTCTGAGCCTCCTGCCATCGCTGCCACGCCCGTATACGCTGGTCAAAACACCCCTGTGGATGTCCATTTTGGATTAGATGGCAACAGTAACACAACACCTGATCATTCCACGTGCCAAACAGAGAACAGGTAACTCAGCTCCAGTAAAACTGTGACCTTGCACAATGTTAAAGTATTGTTAAAGATTATTTAAGAGTGACTTTACTGTGGTGTTTTATGTTGCCCAGACAAAATGTGCAGATACAACATTGTTGAAAATAATTGCATAGATGAGTTTCATCTAAAGCATGAGTAATATTTTGTTTAACATGGCCACATAAAAAGTTTTAAGCACTTGCCTTTCATTTCAAGAATCCTTAATTTTGTATACTGTATGTCCCACCTTGCAGCCCTGAGCTTACCCTCATTGCCCCCAGCAGGCGGATGTAGTCGGCCAGCAGCTCCTCAAAGATGAAGAAGTCACTGGCTGCCTGCTCCTGATGCAGCTGCTCCATCTTGTCCTCCACCTCTGCCAGCTGGGACAGGGCCCGGGACAGGGCTGTGTTGTCCTCAGAGTTTCCCAACATGGCCATACTTTTGGCAAATACTGCCGTGTTCCCACACAGCTCTGGTGTTGAAGGAGGAAACAAAAAACCTATTCAGTCTACTTGTTTCACCCTAAAAGTCTAGAGGCAGCTGAACTGAACTCTTCTGTTTCCACGGTTGAAACAATCTGACAAAAAAAAAATAATTGGACAGACAGACAAGTGATGACATTCTGATGTAGCTCACCCTTCCTGTGATTGACCAGGGAGTCGACCAGAGCGTGAAGCTTCCTCAGCTGCTGCTCCTCGTTCTCCACCTCCTGGAACTTGTCCTCAAACCACTGAGACATACAGCAGAGACAAGACAATATCAAGAAAAAGAAACTCCACCAAACAACCTCATCATGTCTAGAATTGAAGACCTGTTTGTCTTGATATGATTTTTAACTTCATAAAATGTTCTTTGTCTCTGCTTGCTTAATATTTCATTTTCCAGTCATTCGAAATGATTACATTATTAAGGAATGATATCAAATTATCATCCTCTGCAATTGTCTGCACTAATTATCAGATAAGATTTAAGACAGATAAGAGGTCATTCATACAAAAACCTAGACATTGAAAAAACCCTCAGAAATGTTAAACAGCATATATCAGAATAAATTCCTGAGGATTCAATTTTTGTCCATATCCAGTCCTACTCTCTAGTCCCACCTCTGGACATTCACTGCATCATTGTTTAAATGGTGCCTTCACTGATCTATCATGATTTATTTTTCCAATTCTATGACAGAATCTTAGAAGGTGTCTCTATACACAGGCCACATGTGCAGCTGCCTCCTGCACATTATAAAACAGAGACCCCTTACAGTATCGGACTCATTCATCTTGATGGTCATCTTGTTGACAGCATCTGATGCCTTATTGATCATTTTGAGGAAGCCGGCTCCGCTCAGTGCCTGGGTGTTCACTGCTCTGGGTAGCTGAAAACACACAGAGACACACAAACAAACGTCTCATAGTATAGTACCTATTTATATTTTTTTTTATATAAAAAGAAAAAAAAAACACCAAGCATTCTTTCTCAAGGCACGAGACTAAATCTAACATTTTAAGGAAGCCATTATCAAGCTTATTTCTATTAGGAAATCTTTTTATACTCACTTCTTCTCTCTCCAAGAACTCACGAACGTCAGGGTCTTGTAGTAAATAAGGGTGAGACACGACTCTCTGAAGATACCTACAAAAAACAGTGACAGCAAGATGAAGTGAGGACAAACAAATCCATAAAACATGTATATGGCTGAGTAGAAATATAGTTTAAAAGGCCTTAGAGGGACTACAAACATATCCGCTCTTCTTATTAAAGGGACAGTTCAGATTTCTTCAAGTGGGGTTGTATTTAATGATAGTCAGTGTATTACCTACAGCAGATGACGGTCTGAACACCCCAGTTTGATTGAGATGCAGAGAGGAATACCACCACAGAAGATAAGCATTGAACTGCTGAGGACAGAGTCAGCAGCAAAACACACTTTAGCCACCTAAAAAATTCATAGCAATTTAAGTGTATGCTATATATATGTACATATATATATATATAAAACCAATCAAGGCAACGGTAGACCAGCAACTCCCGTGTCTTGTGAGGTAAAATGAATGTTTTTGCTAACAGATATTTAGTCTATATGACGGCAGTTTCCAGTCAGAAAAGGTTGTCTGACAGCACGGTAAAACAGTGAAAATATTCTAAATAAAGGGCACACTTGAAATCCACTTTTTTAAGTGGATAAAACACATTTTGCTGCTGACCCTGTCCACAACAACTCATTGCTTACCTTCTGTGCTGGTACACCTCTCTGCTTCTCTAAACTGGGGGCCTGCCGAGCGCCATTTATGGTAGGTAATACACTGCTTATGGATAAGTACCTCACACAACCACATTATAAAAAAAAAACTGAACTAGCCCTTTAAAAGGAATGATAGACTGCAACAACAAAAAAGGCAAACTGGCATTTTTGGGTTATAAGTGGGATTTCTATTTATTTACTTATTTTCAAATCTATTATTAATTTATGTTCATCCTGTTCCTTTTGTTCTCTCCAGATGTTTATTTGTTGCATCACTGACTGTATTGGACAGTGTGTGTGTAATTATACTGTATGATGTTTTCTCATTTACACTTCCACACAAATTTATGTGTGTGGGATCATCTCTGTCTCTGTCATGTGCTACATCATGTATGATGGATCTAAGTCAGATATTTAGCTCTTGTGGCCACTGTTTATTAATGCTGAATGTGTGTATGAAACATGCGTTATGGATCCTTGCCTCTCCAGAGCTGCTCTTCTTCTCTCCACAAACTCTACTGATGACGGGTCGTCCATTCCCACCTTCACTTTTGTCATTCCTTTTGGTCCAAATGACACCAAATGTCACAAAAGGGAAACAGAAACACGTAAAAACACACAGACTAAAATAAAAAGAAAGACACGAGCACCCACCGACGACACTTTTCTCTGGTGGTGGTGGGATGATGCAGCCTTGGAGCGACTGCTTGACGGACAGCTTCTCATAAAGACCCAGGAAGTCACTATAACGCCTCCTCACAGTGAAGGCTTTACTCTTGAACATGGGCATGGACGTCTGAGTGTAGAGACAGGGACAGAACTTGAAAAAATACCGAAACAATAGTGAAGATTTTGGACATATTAGCAGTTTTAGGAAACACAAAATATATGTATAAAATAACAGATTTATTACAGACCCTGGTGGAAACTTTGTAGGCCACATATGCATTCATGCCATCACCTGGGAGGACAGAAATATTGGCGATACATTGAAAATGAGAATTAGTACAGTTTTAGTTTGAAATGAACATGTCAAGGGCAGCGCACTGAAAGAATTCAGGCTGCTAAAATTAGCTATAAACATAAAAATGAACTATTCAACAATATAATTATCCATCTACTTTCCAAATAAAAACATCTGAACAAACAGGAGATTACAAAACTTTATGATAGCTTTAACAAACAGAAAGTAGAGACTGACCAACTTTCTCAGGGTTGGTTACAGCAACATCCACATCAAAACTATCCTTGGCTTCTTCTTCCTCCAACTGTAATTAACAAGAAGAACAGACCTTTGAATATTTGACTTGATCAGAGAGATTACTTGGTGATTACAGAGTAGGCACTAGAAGAGCATGTTTGCAATTGATTGTTCCAAAAAGTTGCTAGGAAGCTGTGCTCAGGCGTGTCCTGTACCTGCTCCAAGGAGGTGGGCTGCATGGCTGCAGGGCTCTGAGTGAAGGAGGAAGCAGGACGAGGGCCAGAGGAGGCGGAGAGCTCCTTCCGATCAGAACTGGGCTTGTCTGTGCTCAGCTCCACGTGTGCCTCTGGGATAGGAAAGACTTTTGATTAATGTTTGCCCCTCTGTATCCAAAAAGAAAAGAATAACGTATGAGTCATGTGTACGTCACACAGAATAACACACTTTGTTATAAAACGACACCACACCTGAAGTATATATGTTCAGTATGCATTCTGACAACATTACAACTTTATTGTTTCTACAGATTATTACTGATGAATGATGTATGAAACTTTTTCAGTTCGCTAACTAAAACAGATCAGTCTATGCACAATGCCTTTTCACAAAAGTGTGTTACAACCTTTTTTAATCCTCTGTAAAACTGAGTACTTCATTAACTGTGACACAGTCTGGTAATTCGCTGTTTTATCTCTTTAATCTTGTGTTGGCTGTTGACCAGATAATCACAAGATTTCAGGCTTGGTAGTAACTGGGCTGGATATCAACTCGCCCTACTTTCTGGGTACAGACCTGCAACATATGTGTGGCACTGAGAAATTAAAACAAGTTAAGTTCTGGAAACTGACGCTGAATGTTGGTTTTTCGACAAGGTTTAAAAGTAAAACAAAAACTTTTGCTTTCACTCATCATTAGTGACTGTGTGAGTGTATTGTTGGTGTTCGGTAATGTCTTTCAGGGGGTTGGTGGATTTCTCTTGTACTTTTTTCTTTTCTTAGTGTTGCATTTTCTTGTATTCCTTTTGTATTGTACATGTTAGTTGTAAACATTCAAGTTATAAATAAAATAGAGTTACTGTATTTTAAACATCTTTTATACATCTCCTGTATTAACCCCAAATAAGTTATATGATGGACACGAGGCAGTGAGGGGAATTCTAGAGTTGGTGCAGGTTATCAGATTTTTTTGATACCAGTGCCAATACCACAACAATCCTTGTTTTGGATCCCTTACCTTCATTTAAGGGGACAAACCAAAACATCTCATTGCATCTTTGTTAAGTTTTCTTAAAGGTGCACTGAGCAGTTATTAAGCAAAAAAGTAAAACATTCTCAAGTTGCAGATTCTAAATGTTAAGATTTGTAAACTGATTATAAACTGAGTATCTTTGAGACAGTTGGCAAACATTATGATCTGGAAAACTGTGACTTTTTTAAATAAAATAATTATTACTGGTTTAATCAATGATCAGCGTAGCCCATGGCTGCAGCCCAACTTCAAGCTCAAGGTTTAATGACATCAGCTTAGAGTCTCATGACTAGTTAACTCAATGTGATGTGCAAAATCTGTGGAATGCCCCTTTAAGATCCACATTAAAAGTGTCTAGCATGACCAAGGCTGAACATAAACCATCTCACAAGACTGTGAAGACTTTTCAGAACCAGTAAGCACTGCAAACTTAAAACTTAGTGGGATCAAATGCAGTAAAATTGTAAGTAGAAAACGTTGCCTAACCAGCAAACAGGTCGTTGTCATCGTCAGAGTGAACTCCGTTGGATTTGGCAGGAGTGCTGCTGGCCTCCTCCTCACTGAACAGATCTGGAGGCTCCTCACTGACACGGTCTGGCTGAGAAACTCCTCGACTCACAGCCACAGGGTTACTCTGCAGACAGCAAGGACACACGCTTGTAATGAGACACGGAAACGCTGACGAAACAGAGGGGATGACACCAGGGTTGCCAGGCCCACAGCCAATAATAATAATAATAATAATAATAATAAATGCTATTCATTCAAAGCTTTTAAAACAAAGTTAATAAAGTACTTTAAATGGCAGAACCAGGATTAAAACATTTCAAACCAAACAAAAGTGGAGCAGAAATGGAATAACCCCCCCCCCCCAATAAAAATAAATAGTATTAATAAAACAAATAATAACTGAAAAAAACATTACAATAAATAGTTTGTTAAAGTTAATAAAAGTAAGTTTTGACAAGTGATTTAAAAGAAGTTACTGATTCAGCGAGCCTCAGATCCTCATGCAGGGAAGTCTGAGGCGGCGCCCCGGCTCATCAGGAATGTAACATGGAGCAAAACCATGAAGTGCTTTAAAAGTGATCAGTAAAATCTTAACCAGTGAAGAGAGGCTCAAACAGGGCGGATATGACCTTGTCTTCTTGTACAGGTTAAAAGTCAGGCAGCTGTGTTTTGCATCAGCTGAAGACGTGAGATGGATTTCTGGCTGAAACCTGAATACAGTGAGTTACAATAATCCAACATAGACAAAATAAAAGTATGGACGAGATTTAACTGGTAAAAACATGATTGAATAACACTTCTCAAAATTTAAGTTCACAATCAAATATCACAATTACAGATGAACCAAAATGGGATTTTTTCGACACAGATACTATATTGATTTTAAAGTGGAAAAAAATCACAAATTATGAATATGGTAAATTTTTGAGCGGAAATAAAAACAGACCTTTTCTATGTGGACTGCAGCAATTTTGCACTGATGGGACCCTGCAAAGGTACTCAGAAGGCTGTTTTCTTTAAAAAAATAAATAAATAAAAGAATATTTTATAACTTATTTGAGATTTCAAATAATGTAACATATATAGTGTCAACCAGTTTATAGAAAGAAACACTGAGAAAATAAAGAATAAATACAAATAAAATAAATGGCTAAATAAACATCATTACTGTTTCACATCAGTCAGTTGCTGAATATGTTAATATTGTCAGGGTCAGTATGGATAAAATATGAAGCATAACTTCACAGCACTGAAACCTGCCAGCTCCTCTCGTCCTCATAAATGTTTCCCTCAAATGTTTCCCGTAAATATAAATGACCCACAGCGTTGTTTTCTGCATTATATGTTCTGTAAAGAGGTTTTCATGTTGGTGAACATATATGCCAAGACTGACATATCTGTCAGACTCATACATTGGTCAGGCTCTAATCACCATAGACTTATTGATCATCATACACCTATTCTGGATGCAACGTAGATGGAAAACAACTATATATCTATATTTTAAATGAAAAATATGAGGGCAATCATAATACTGATGTAGCTTGTGCTGAAACTGTGTTTGACACTCTGACCTCAGTTAAAGAATTGTTGGGGAAAACTGCTTTTAATCCTGGCACACTAAATATTTATGGTGTTAGCAGATTATTACAGTACATTTGATAATGACAGCAGTTTTATTGCACTTTAAAAGCAGTGTATATGCTTTTGTTGAGTTGTGTTACTGGGCTGGTGTTTGGGGCGGTTTTATTAGCCGTTGGACTGGTTTTATCTAACAGACCTGGCAACCCTGGATGACATTAGAGGAGCAGTGAGCTGTCTTGCCTCATGACCGTTATAACGTTTTTACAGACACAGATAAACTGGGTGGGGTCATGTGAGCTGGACATTAGCAAAGAAAAACTTTCAATTTATGACAAAAAAAACCCCAAATATGAGGCGTTCAAGTGGACACTTAGACAGGAGCATCTTTAAATGAACAATTAAACATCAGGGAAGGCCGAAAAAGCCGAAAAGCAATGATAAGTTCTAACAGATACAAGTCAAATAAGCTTCATTTCTGAGCTGCAAACTAACTTCGACTGAGTTTATGAATCAATTTCGTCGCTTTTATATAAAGTCTGCCAACATTTGTCGCCTCTCTGTCAGTTATTTTGGATGCCATGAATGCAGGTCAGATGAGATAAAGAGGCAGACTTACTGTCTCGCTGACTTAATGCAGCTATAACCGTTAATAAACGGGTTATAGTTCACGATGAAGAGCTGCAAACATACGTTACTGACGAAGATGTCCTCTCCCTCGTCGCTGTCTCCGTCTGCCATGTCAGACAGTCCCGCTCCTGGCTCCTCTGATGCAGGGAAAGGAGGGGGATTCCGATCCGAGCTGGCCGCCATATTCCGTGTTGTGAGGGGGACTGACGTAGGCGGAAGTGGAAGGAGTGAAGGAGGTGGGAGCCAATGGCTGCAGCGACGCCTGCTGGTCACCGCCCAGTATTACAGGGCGAGGCGACGGTATTTATTATGGAGCAATATTTCTACAGAACAAGTACTTTTACTCAGGGGTGAAAGTTATAAATTACAAATACTCAGGTTACTGTTATTAAGTATTTTTTGGTACTTGTACTTTTACATGTATGAGTAGATTTTCAAGACTATACCTGTACTCATATTTACATATTTACATACACTGTGTAATCTACATTGTTACCTTTAAAAATCATTATTGTGCACTCAATATAATTTGAATTAATATGTAAACTATTCATCTGCTGAAGGCTTTGTGATTAAAACCAGGACATATGGATGAAAAAGTAAACACTGTAGCAGCACAGGTTTGGAGTTAGGATATTAATGATTAATCATTGATCGACTAATCGCCATTGAGAATTTAACCAGTTAAAAATGCATTCATGGATATTTAAATGGCGGTAAATCCACCTCATTCGACGTTATATTGTCTGGTGGAGCCATTTGTTGATTCAGGAAACTTTAAATGAGGAAAAAATTGCCAAAAATAAATAAATAAATGAAACACTCCATGTACCTGCGTCCCATCAGACTTGAACTTTGCTTCTTACTTGTGTTGTAATTTAAAGACAAAAAAAAGACAACTGTATGCACTGTGCATGGTTCTATATTGTTCTTCATTTTAACATTGCATGCATCTGTAATGTGATTACTTTTTTAAAATTTTTTACTGTAATGAAATTGTTATCTTTTTTGTATCCAGATTATGTAATCCTGTTACATGTAATCCATTACTCCTCAAACCTGGTCTTAATGTGCATACTGACACCTTGAAATTCACACATTCTTAAACTCACTGGTTCAACTTCGAAACATGTTGTTGTTTTTTGTTTATTCAGATTTGTTGTTGTGACATCACGTCACACTTTTCAGCTGCATCAACAGAACTGGAAATGAACGCCAACCAGCAGCCAAATGCTGCGTGAGTCAGGACCATCAGCCACTTGGGCAGAAATCCAGTTTTTACTTAGTCTGATATTATGATGACTGTGGCACAAAAATATCAGCTACAAAATCTGATCGAACAATTAAAGGTCGACAAAATCTCACCTTCAAGCTACGGAGGGCTGGTTAATGAGGAGGCAGGTGAACCAGTGTGAGAGTCGTGCAGAAGAAGAACAGCAGAAGTGAAGTGATTTTATAAACTACGGTGTGAAACGGCCTTTAAGAAAGTAAGACTGCACAAAAATCACAGTTCATTATTGAATACAGTCTTTATCTGAAACACCTGCAAACAAAGGAGGCTTTAAGTGTTTGACTATGTGAGGCTGAAAATGACAGATGTCTTTTTGTGAGGCTTCACAGGAAACTGAGTGTTTAGAACCAAAAGAAGAAATCCTTATGAGCACCTACAAGAGGATGAGGCGTCTCTCAGTTCAGTCGATTAAATCTGCAGCTTTATGTTTTCTGGGTCTGTTACCGGACAGCATCATCGTGACAGAGGTAACGGGTCCGTCTGGCTACAACTGCAGGATGAAGAATAACAGTCGAGGGATTTTACCCAAAACTGAGGGTCAGCTTCACGCAAATTCCAACATAAACAAACTGAACAGGTTTTGTGTCCTCAGAATGTTCTGAATGAGTAAAAAAAAGGTCTTAAAGGAATCGTACACAAGGGAAGCTTTAGAAAATTGTCTAAATGTGATGCTAAATGAATTTGCTGTGCATTTTATTCAAATTTGCTGCTGTGTCTGTCGTCTACTGTTGTTAGCTTGTATTGTTGCTCTGCTACCTGATGCTGCTGTCTGTTGTGTGTTTTATACTGTGTGTCTTTCATGTACTGCTTGTTGTGTGTGTTGCTGTCTTTTATTTTTTGAGAAGCTCTTGCCTTTTGCCAGGCCGGCATTGTAAATACGGATTTGTTCTTAATGACTTGCCTGGTTGAATAAATTTTAAATAACATAAATAAAATGATCCTACTAAAATTGCCTTTTAAGTGCAGGCATTTTGTGAGGGAAAAAAAGGGGCGAACCCCACACAAATTACAACAGAAAATCTAATGTTAAAGTCTCCTCTTTCACATATAAAAAGATTAAGAAAGTGGTGATTCGAAGGTGTTTCTTAACTAAAACCTGGTACCACTTTTCTGCTTCTTAAAATAATAATAGAAATCAGCATCACTGTATTTGTATACACATCAACATAAACTTGTCACTAATCCATGTAAATGATTTTAAAAATTATTTAAACATCACTGCCAAATTAACACTAATCAGCATAAATGTTGGCAACGATGAACATAAACTTGTAAACATCACAAAGAAATTGCAAGAAGACAAACCCACTGGGTCATTTCACACACTTCAACACCTAAGTGTTAAAAATTTCTTTTTGCACGTTCACTGTACTGCATCCAACTCCATGTCTCACGTAAGACACAGTTAGCGGTCGATTGTGGACGACGCTGAAGTCTTTGTGTGGACAAGTGTACATGCACAAAACATGGAAGGTTGTGGCGTCACTGATGTCAGTATTTTTCAACACTTTCATCCTCATGCATTCAGATTTTTAATATGTTGTAAGTTACATATTTATGAGACTAGAAGAGTTATAATTTGTGTGGGGACATGTCGTCTAATGCCTGTACTGTTATACTGAGACACTGGAAATTGTCAGTCCCATGTTGTTTCAAGGAAAAGATTGAGCTGCTGACAAAAATGGCGACATTTGACCAAATTACTTGCAGAGTAATGGGGAGAGAAATTAAAAAGTATCTCTATATGCTACTGGACTCTGACAATATCAACCATCATACAAATATCTTTATTTACCCAAATATTCAGTTTAACGTCATGTTTTGATGTAATTTCTTTTGGCATTTTCACTATTATCAAACTTAGTGCTGATTAGTTCTCTATTGATTGACTATTTGACTACTGACTTTCCCCGAAGGTTTAAAGGGATAGTTGACCCAGAAATGAAAATTCAGTCATTATCTAGTCACCCTCATGCCAACTGAAGGTCAGGTTTAGTTTTTTAGTCCCCAAAACACTGCTGCAGTTTCACAGGAAACTAGCATTACACAATCTCTCAAACAGTTGAAGTCAATGGTGGTCAGTTTTAAAATGTAAAAAAAACAACAGAGGAAAAACATAAAATGCCACAAAAATGTATTTACACCATGTTTTTAGCCTGAATCTTCATTGTAGATCCTTAGGTTGAAGCCATGTTCATGTGCACATGTACACTGTCTGAACTCTGTGTGTGTGTGTGTGTGTGTGTGTGTGTGTGTGTTGTGACAGTGTGCAAACAGCATGTCAGGACTGTAGGAGACTTAGATTACACGCGACGAGCAGTACAGAGGCATTTAATGTTTTTTTCCATTTTTTTTTTTTTTACCTTTGAAAACTGGTCACCATTGTTCGGGAGATTCTGCAACGCTGTTTTCCTGTGAAACTGGGCCCTCAATCAGCATGAGGGTGAGTAGATAATGACTGAATTAGCGAACTATCCCTTTAAGGTGGGAGTTACTATATCGTGTGCAGGGCTTCTCAGTAGGGCTGAACAACTTATCGAAATTTTATCGAAATCGTAATATGGTCTACTGCAATTTTCTAATCGCAGGATCTGCACACTTCGTTCTCTAGACTTCAGAGAACACCTTTTGTTTAGTACAGATAAAATAACATCATACAGCCCTACTTCCTGACCCAGTTCATACCTCAATGCATTATGAAGAGCTGAATGTTTTCTATTGTGAACTAAATTTTCTACTGATCAGCAGTTAGTCATATTGAACACACAGTGTAGCTGGAGAAGATTCCCCAGATGAATGTGGTTTCAGAGAGGCTTATTTCATGGTAACTACTGAGTGAGAGCGTTGTGTGTCGTTGCTGCCGACCTCATGCCATCACTGTTTTTTTTTTTTAGTTGCACACTGTTTCTGCACTTTTGCCTCACAGGAGAAGAAGCTCACAGGTTTGAATCCCGGTTCCTGTGCAGAGTTTGCATGTTCTCCACATATCTGCATGGGTTTCCTGCAGGTGCTGAATCTGACTGTGTAACTGTACTTTGTATGGTTGTATATGTCACAATAACTTTACCGTTACTTTTTAACTTTACACTGGAGAATTTTCTATCAGCTCCTAAATCACCAGACTTCCTTGACTGTCTTATACTTGAATATATGATTACAATTATTAATAAAATGTATTCATATGCAGTTGATTGCCCATCTTTCCAGACCTCTGACCTCGAATAAAAATCAGATGCAAACCTTTAAGTAATGCATTTGAGAGCCTCTGCTGCACATCTGTGCATACTGCAGATTTTGGATTGTGTATTACTGATAACAACCTATATCTGAACACTTCAGTGATCAATAAACGTCATGTTAACGAGCGACGACCATCCTGATCATGTCTGATGAAAAGAAGACCAGCAGAAACATTTACTTTGTTAGTATTCATAATAGTTTGTATACACAATGTATAGGAGCACCAATAAAAAAACATCTTTTTTTCCAAACCTTTTTTCAACATTTTTTAAAAAGCCACAGATTTTTTTTTCTTCCTACAGAAAGCAAAGAAAGCTCTGTACATGAACAAGCAACAACAGAATTCCTCATCGTGAGCTGCGGAGCGAACAACTCGGCTGCTCAAATTCATATCATCTCTGAAGCAAAAAAAACAAAACAAAAACAAAAACAAAAAAAACAAAACAAAAACATAAAAAACAAGACCAGCTGCCTGCTGCTTACCTAGGACACTACGTTACACAAACAGCTTTTTGATATTTAAAACACAAGATATGTAAGAAATGTACTTTTCAAAAATTGTGAAAAAGTGCAATACAGGTTCAACTGTTTACAACTCAATAGATTATTTCCCAAATGGAGTTCGGTCCGTTTTCTCCCCCCCTTTTGTTTTCAATCATTTTTTCCCCAAAAAAACTTGTTCCTTGTTTGTATCCATAGTTAAAATCTCTTACAGTTATATTGACATTCATGACGATGTACATTTATGAGAAACATGGTATTCACAAAAGTAGAGCAAATTACTATGATTGCAAATGACAAATTTCTTTGGGTAAGAGGGTAATGAAAAACTAGTTTCTTAGATGAACTTTTTTTTCCTTTTTTTTCTTTTTACATCGGATTTGTGTATAGAACAAGCTTGTTTGTCTTATTTTTTTTCTTCATACAAAAACTACCATGTAAAAAAAAATCTGGGAGTCCCATTCAAAAGGCCAACATCTTTGCATCGTAGAAGATTTGTAAAAGAACCCGGGCATCTGATGAAGAACAGCAGGAAAAATACAGCAAACACACTCCGCTGCGGGAACAATGCACACGTGGTTCAGCAGTACAGACGTCTGAAACCAAATATTGGTTTTTTTTTGGAAAAAAGAAGGACACACACATTCGACCGAACTTCTCATATAAAAGATAACTCGTCTGTTGCAGGTGATTGACTGATTGACTGGGTGCCACGTGAGGTGGGGTTTTTTTTTGTTTGTTTGTTTTTTTTTTAAAGAGGGGTGGGGGTCAGCGCCCTGAGTCCTAGGTACCCCTGACCTGTGAGGAGATACTGTCAAGTCCCACAGAAGAACAGAAACCGCCGTGGCAGCGAGTGACAGCACAACTCCGTGGAGAGCCGAGTCGTCTCGACGTACAAACACGTTGGTAAGGCTTTTAAAACGGAGCTCCCACAACAAACAAAAAGACTGAAAAAAGAAGACGTTTTAATGTACAAAGCGGGCAACACAATGCCAGAGAAGAATGTACTGTAGAAATCAGGCTTCTCTCCCCTTTTGATATGAAAACAGAGCTTCAGGACTCACTTGTAATCCCACTTTCATCCCAAATAATAACAATGAAACATGGGAAACATCAAAAAGAATGAGGCAGTTTAAAAAAAACACAACATATGTACATGTTTATAAGGATATGTGTGTAAAAAAATAATACAATAACATAGAAAATAATAAAAAGTCATGGCACAATATATGACACAAGGGGGTAGAAACAAAACAAAACAAAAAAACACGTTTATGAATAATGTCGGCTTGTAAAGGGGGGGCTGAAATCCAATGTTCACTTCACTGAAACGGCCCAATAGATATACAAAATGCACAGAAAGAAAACACTAATCAAACAAACACTGTGTGTAGACTGCGCCGCATGAGCACCAACATCAAAAACCAGCATATTTTTGGACTTTCTCCTTTTGACTTGACATTGAATCAACCGTTGTCTCAACTTGAGTGAGCATTCGCAACAAAAAAAACAAAACAAAACAAAAAAAACGAAAAAACCCCAAAAACTACCGCACGTATTTTTGCTGAGGAGGAAAAAATTCACAATCTTCCGGTTGAAAGCGACCAATGTTTTAAAAGTTCATTGTCTCTGAGAATTCTTCATAAAAAGATGAAGCGTGTCACTTTGTCTTCCCTCTCATGGCGATCTCCTTCCTGAGACTGAGCAAGGTAAGCCGAAAAAAAGTTCCTAAAGTTTCAGTCTGGAGTTTTTTTTTTTTGTTGTTGTTGTTTGTTTGTTTTCTCTGCAGGGGAGTTTTCTTGGGAAGCCATTTTTGTGTCCACCAGCGTCTGGCTCCCCAAGGTTTCTGTTTGGGTGTTTGACTTTTAGAGTGTGTGTGTGTGTATGGATGAGAGAGTGTGCGTGTGAAGAGGTGTGTGTGTGCGCGTGCATGCTCATGGCGCTGTGGTGATGGCGTTCAGGTCCTTCATCAGGCCCTCGAGGTGGGCCATCTCCTCGGTCAGCTCGTCCGGCTCGTAGCTCTGAGGGAGAGGAACAGGGTTACTGCGAGGGGCGGGGGAGGGGCAGGGGGGGAGGGAGGCAAGCACCTGGAGGGGGGGGAGGGAAGGAGGAAGGAAGTAAGGAAGGGAGGAGAAGAGAGGAAGAGGAGGAGAGGGTCAGTCAGGGATCTTCCACAGAGGACAGAGGGGGGAGTAGTATGGGTGGGGTGAGGCGAGCTGGGAGGGGATGATGGGTCAATGGGACTGCAGCAAACGAAAAGCAAAAACATCCAAAAAACCAAAGAAGAAGCCGGTGGCAACAGATGGTCAACAGCCAATCAAAGGATTAGGACACGGAGAAAATATTTAAATGGTAAAAAAAAAAAAAAAAAAAAAATCATTCCAGTTATGGGGTTTGTTAAGATCAGTCGTTAAATGAATTGATTGATTGAAAAGGCAGCCGACAACGCCACAAATAAATGATGAGATTGAAGTTGGAAAGAATAAAAAGAGAGAAAGAACAAACAGAAAATGTGGTTAAAACCTGTAAATATATAATCCAGTGCCCAAAGAAAACCTGACATGGATTTGGAAGGAATGTGTGATTGGTATATTTTTAACAAGACAGTATTCAGCACCGTAAACGTCTGGTAAAAAGAGACGGGCTGCAGTGCTACGAGCAGCCAGTGTGGGGCGCTATACTCACGCTGTCTACATCCTCCAGCATCTTGCTGGTCTCTGGCACATCAGGGGCGTTGGGCACAGTGACGATCATCGGTGTTCGTGTCCTTCCTAGTGTTCCGATAGAGGCTGTTTTAACGACGTGGGGGTGAGTTGGAGGCCCTGAACGTGACACAAACACACAAACATACAGCAGTCAGTGAAGGCAACATGGATAACTGCTCTCTCTGTTATATAAAAACTTCAAGTCAATCTGTTTTAATAAAACTTTTCTTAACTCGACTGTGTGAATGGGCTTGAAAGTTGGCTTTTTACTTAAGGTTGTTGCAGAGAAACACTTAAAAGGTTTCCTCTGAGGAAAAAACCTTAAGGTATTTACTGCACTGAAATTGAGATTGCATTGAGATTTAACAGTCTACAGTTACCATGGAGACTGTTTGTTTGCCTGCACTGGCAATCGTGATACCTGTTATTATCTCCATCCAAGAGGTGCAAAAAATTGTGAAAAATTTGTCTGTTCTGGCAAAAAAAGAGGTAAATAATCACAGAAAGGAATCTGTTCACTTGAAGTAACTGTTCCAATAAGATAAACTGTTCTGAAACAATTATCTCTGTAAAAAAATCAATTATAGCAAAGATGAGATCTTCATCTAACAAGTTATTTGTCTGTTTGTTTATTGTTGATTTCATCTCCACTTTAGGCAACAGTATAAAGCCTAAGAGCTAGAAAAAAAAGAAAACTTTAGTGAAGACTTTAAAGAAACTTTGAGGAGAAGACTTTAAAGTGTTTTGTGACATTTATTTTAAGGAAACATTAATTCAGCCTTTGAGGAAAAGCCGAACATTAGAGGGTTTGTGCAACTGGCTCAAGAAGATTGACTCAAAAAAAAAAAAAAAAAATCAAATTAGGTTAATAATGAAATAATCATAGTCAACAAATCCCATTAAAGCACCAGAACCAACCAAAACAAACAATGCATTGATCACTACTAACAAGTATGGCCTCTGTATTCAAAGCCCGAGTGTAGTCCTCTTCTGTGCTACAAAGATCCATTGATGTCAAAAAAAAAAACTACAGACATCAAAAATACATCATGAGCTGCACTGTTCATGCTGACATGTTTCACACACAATGTAGTCTGTTTTATGACGATCCCACATGCACCATCCTTCTGCTTTAAACACTAGCACTACCACCAAATGTGCATTAGTTAGAAAATTTTCTAGTTCTGAAAGTATATAAAATACTCATATTATGTGTGAGTGTGTTGATTTACATCTTCAGTATGAACCAATGGAGATCAGTGCCGCAGCCAGGCCGGAGAAGTCTGAACGTATTAAAACACAGACGAAAGAGCTGTTGGTTTTGGTCTTTTTATGAAATTTCTGGACAAAAATAAAGAATATCACCAGTCTTGCCCTTTTACTTTTACAAATAAGCATTGTTAAAACCTGTTTTTCTCTGTTTTTCGCAAGTGAATTTTCCTGTTTTATGTGCTTGTAAAAATAAATGCTATTATAAATCCTTCATTCCCTCCTAAAATCAACTACTAAATGCTCTGTAGTTTTTTTTTAAACCATTTTAAAACCTTGTTATTATTGATTTAAGGTTTATATGCTCTTAAGTTAAATTGAATTAAATTAATAACTTTTCTTTTGGCAGAGAAAACTTGGCATCAAAATATCAGAATCAATAGACAATTACATAAAAACTGAAGCAAATCTAAAATTCTTAATCAATGTAATGCCTATAAAAATATGAAAATACTTCTATCAAACTTTACCTAATCAATATTATCACATAATGCATCATAAATCAATTTTTTCTGAGATCCCTGGCCGTTGTCCGGTCACAGTCTGAACAGCTTGGCTGACAGTCGGCGGTCTTGTAGTCTGACCTGACCTGAGCAGACCTGTGTGTGTGTGTGTGTGTGTGTGTGTGTGTGTGTGTGTGTGTGTGTGTGTGTGTGTTTGAGGTGTGTGTGTTTGCGCTCACCAGTCTGAGCCAGCAGAGGAGTGCTGGGCAGCGCGGGCGACTCGTATGATGGATGGCTGGTGGCGGGGATCGCGGGTACGGCGAAGCTCTTGAGCGGGTGGGCGTGGGCGTGCGGGTGGGCCGAGCGGTGCGGGGGCAGGTTGCTGGAGTAGCTGGGCTCCTCCTCCGTGGTGGTGGAGCCGTGGTAGCTGCCCTCGGGGTCGGCCATGATCTCCGAGGGGCAGGAGGCCTGGGAGGAGGCGGTGGGCGGAGGGAGGGGCTCCGAGCTGGGGGTGTTCCTCACCGACTCTGGAGAGGGGAAGAAGGGAAGTTGAAGAGGGACAAAGATGATGAGAACAAAACCACATTTCTTCTGTTTATGTACATTTTTGTGGTTTTTATTTCACAATTACTTTGACAATGTATGTTTTATTGCTTTCAGTACCAGTAAACCTCTTTTCAATTGAATAAAGCAGATGGATTTAGAGGCTTTAGCTGATTTCCAATGAGCTTCATTCTGTCTTCATACAGTATCTATGCACCACATCCAATGAGAGTACTAAGATGCTTAGTTAACAGCTGATCAATACAAAACTGTCCACAAGTTTGACATTTGTCTGAGTAAATCTTTAAGCAAAAATGCCAAAAATTCATTGGTTTCATTTTCTCAAATGTGAATGTTTGCTTTTTTTCTTGGATTTGTCTGAGCTGTTCATAAACGCACCAGAAAGACAGTTGATCGCTGTGTCTCATTTCCAGGACGTCAAATACAGACGAAAAATAATACAGCAAAAAATAATAAGAAATACCTCAGCAGATAGAGACACCACTACACATTTTTGGTGGGTCATAAGCAATGATCGAAAGGGATTATATATCTGAGTCTACACACATCTGAGTCTTTTTTCTTTTCGGGAAAATAATGCATTGCTTAAGCTGCAAACTGTTAGTGTATTTAATTTCTGCAAGAAAGAACCGAGAACCTGTCCATCAGAATTGTTTGCCTCAATGCATATCAGTTCCTTTCATCGATGCCTGCATGTTGTGAGCTGCAAAACAATGACATCAAACTCGTGTGGCTACGTTGCTGGAAACTTGCAACAAAAAGGAGTCGCTGCGGAGAGGAAGAAACGGTCCAATGCGTGGCTTCATTTCACAAAGAACAAAGAACTCTGTTGTTATGCCTGGAAAATGATCATTTCGGGGTGGAAACATCAGCAGCAATACGTCGAAACATCTTTCTACACAACATGGGCTTTACTTCCAGGAATGACATCTATTTTACAGATCACAACTGTGCTACTGCTTCCCAAACAAGCAGCACAAGGGTTAATATCATATGTTATACTAATATTAGTACCACAGAGGCAGGCTTAGCAGATATTTTGCTTTGACAAAGAAAACCTTAAACAAATGCTAGACAGATATTTTCTTATTCCATCTATTTTGCATTACAGATGAACAGCGAGCTTTCAGGCTACAGCTGGAATCAAGGCAGGAATCAATACTAAATAAGATTGATAAGAATAACAAGTTAATTTCTTTTGTTAGAAGTTGAAGTGAGAAGAGGAGCATAAAAACACGATTTCAGGCGAGGTCAGAGAAGATGGTTAGTAACACTTTGTAAAAGTAAAACATGAACGTAGCAAGATGGCGGCTGCATGTAAATGAATGAGTAAATGACAGATCAATGAGTGAATATGAGCCTGTCCTGCTACTCTGTCTTCCTCCTGCTGTCCAGCAGGTGGCAGTGTCTCACCTGTAGAGTCCACCCTGTCTAGATGGGAGATGGGGGTGGCGCAGGCGTGCGGGCGCGGGTGCCCGCTGCCCTGGTGGTAGAGGTAGCTGCGTGTCGGCGACGCCAGGCTGCCCATGTGATAATGGTGGTGATGGTTATCAAGGGAATGGATGGGGTGAGCACTAATCACAGCTGTGGATGGAAATGGATACACAAACACACACAAATAAACACACACAGAGGACGAGATGTTAAACCAGCTGTAATGATGAAGGATGTGGAAGTACTGCTGGTGAGACACACACACACACACACACACATGCAGTTTCTATAATAAACTCACTTAAATATTCTTTATATTCTCAGTCTGTCACTCAGTCATCAAAGCAGTCCCCCCAGGAAGTTGCAAACTCAACCAATCCCTGTGGATTCTGCATGACCTGGCAATTTTGTCCAATCACCGCAACTTTACTGCAAATCCATCCATGAGTTCCACCAATCACAGGAGTCCTCGGCACAAAAGTCGTAAACGTACGCCTCAATCAACCAGCACAGTGCTTTTTAATTTTCTTTAATTTTAAATTTTTTATTTTGTCACGGGTCCTGAACAAAAGTACAAGGTTTGCTTCTAAAATTTAAGCATATTTTGGTTTTTTTTGGTAATACTGAGCCTTTAAAACTCAGCTGTTTTATTCTAAACCGAACAATCTGCCTTGATTTTTAATGAATTACACCAAGAAAGCTGGTTTATTCTGCAATTTTCACTTGCTCCTGCAATTTCATAACAACATTGCAACGTGCATCTCAATATTTTAGAGAAGCTGTTGCAAAATCAGGTATTTTAAGCTGCAACAATCACAAAAAAACATGAAATCCTGGAGGGACTGCCAAAGTCAGAAAAACAAATAATAAAAACATTTTGTGAGAGGAATGAAATGGACTTCAGCATGAGATAATTCTGGAAATCGGTAGTTAGTTAACAAAATATTTGTGCTGTAATTTACAAACCTGAAGTGACAATTTTTCAAATCGGCCGCTCACTGTCTGTAAATTACGAGCAGTTCTACTTCACACACACACACACACACTAACACACACACACTTACGCTGAGGCGGCTGTGCGTCAAAAGGCATCATCATTTTAGGCCTCATCCCTCGTCGGCCTGCTAGTGTAGACATGCTGTCCTCTGATTCGTGGCCTAAAAGGTATGGTGGAAACCAGCCAATCAGAAAGAGCTGCTACTCTACTGTTGTTTTTGTGACTGATCCTTCAAGTAGATCTCAGGATCTTCAGTAAATCTTCAATTTTTGAGCTTTGGTTGCATTTCTAAACATTAAACCCCTTCATTCTTTTGTTATGAACTGAACTGTACCTGCAGACGGCTGTAGTGCCGGCAGTGTGCCTTGGCAGCACTGCCATCATGACAAGTAATGGGCATAATGTATGAAAAGCATGAAATGTTTTGCATGATAATCACAGAAAAACAAACAGCAAACACAAGTGTTGACTTGTGAAAACAAAAACACTGTGAAATTCTCAAAGACTCCTCCACTTATGCTCCTGGATGCAAACCTGAACATATTAACACATTTCCTGCCTAAAAAACCAACTGTTTTCTTAGTCAAGCTTCCAAAATGTACTTTCCTGACTGCCAGCCAAACTCCTGAAGTTTGCTCAGTGTTATTATGCATGTGAGCTCAGGCAGTCAGGGTGACATTTCACTTTGATCTCCTTCCCATAACATCAAATTTTAAGTCTACCCCCAGGGGCACGGACTGACCACGGTAGGAGTTGCGCCGCTGCTGCAGGTGGGGGTTGCTGTCCAGGCCGCTGTCAGCCGGCGTGATGTCCTGCGAGGTGCGGGGGATGGGCGTCTCGGTCATGACTGGGTTGGGGTCCGGCGACTTGTCCATGGGCTTGAGCTCCAGCCTCTCGTGGTGAATCCAAAGATCAGGAGGCTTCAGGTCTTTGGAGTTTCCCTTGTATTTGTGGGAGCCGTTTGAAGACTTTGAGGCAGCTCGTTTTCTGCGGGAGAGAAGACGGAGGTAATGATGAAAGACTGATCTCATTTACAGAGAGAAGGCGGCGAAGTGACCGAAGGACAAGGAAGAAGAGACACAGGAGGGAGCCGAGCTGCAGAGGAGTGAGAGTTCAAACAGTGGTTCCCAACCTTTTTCTGCAAGAGACCCTTTTTCTGTCACTGAGCAAACTGACAACCCCTGACTAAGTGAAATATTCAATGGATATTTCAAATCATATTCAATGCATAACAGTAATGGCAAAGAACAACTGATAAACTGTACAACTAACCCAAATAGTGAACACAATACCTGCAGGAAGTTTCTGTAAAATGAGTAATTTGGATCGGAGCTGCACGATTAATTGAAAATATCAAGATAGGAATACGGAGAAGTGCAATATCCAAATTGCAGAAGCTGCAATTATTTTGACAATGGAAAACTTTGTGACAAAGCAGCATTTTAATGAAATACTGCAGTGCTGCAGACAAGTCCCGGCCCACAAATCTTGTTCCCCAGATGCTTGTTTAGCACAGACACCAACAAATGTCACATCATCAGGATTTTAACAGATTTTTTGGAGTAAAAATGAAAACTGTGATCCAAAAATGATCATTGCCATTAATCTTGAATTATATCACAATAACAATATCATTTGAAAGAACTGCAAAATTACTTTTTTCCCCAGCATATTGAAAAAAGGCATATTTTTAAGGGTAGCTGCAGTATGTACTGAAAGTAAAGAGGCAAAGTATGCAAGGCAGAGCACAGCGGATGTATTTAAGAAAGGCTGGAGAAAGAAAAGGTCTGAGCGTCTTACTTCTTCTGGTGGGACGTGGTGCGCCGCGTGCACAGGAAGGCGCCCACCACAACCACGATGATGGTGAAGGCTCCCACTGAGATGATGATGACAATGACCAGGATGTGATTTTCACTGTTGCCTCCCACCCCTGATTTACCTCGAGAGGAGAAAGACCGGATTAGACGAGATGCATTTATAAATACCTCTTCAAAGACACAGGTGAGTCATGAAGAGAGGAACATGTCACACGTAATTAAAATCAAAATATGGAGCCAAAATTTCTGATTTCAGAACGTACTGTCAGAGCAAAGGGACGTCATTTTCTTTTTTTTTTTAATCCAAACTGAAGAGGAATTTGAAATAGTGTTGTGTGAGGTATTTATTGACAGTCAGAGTATTAGTTAAAGTAGATGGCAGTCAGCACTGTCCCAGTTTTCAGAAGCAGGGAAGCCAAGCAATGTACTGCTGTGGACGAGGACAGCAGCAAAATGTATTTCAGCCATATTTTAGTTATATTTAGAACATCTTCACTGCTTTATCTTGCTGCCAGACAGCCTTTCCTGACAGTAAACTGCCATTATATGAGCCAAACATCAAATAACCAAACTCATTTTGCAAAACAGTTGGGTCCCCCTAAACAAATATAGTGTATGCTGTACTTGGAATATTCTGACTGCTTTATTTTGCTGTCAGATGGCCTTTTCTGATGGGAAACCGCTGTTATAAAAGCCAAGTATCGCTCTCTCCGCAACTACCAAACTCCATTGGCAAAATCAGTAATTTTACATTGCAGAACATCGGAGATGCTGGTCTACTGTTGCCTCACTTGCTTAGTTTGTTTGTGTTATTGTGTGACTTTGGCATTTCAAAAGGTTATTTTGGATTCACAAAAGACACACAATAACACAAACAAGTTTAGAGATTTACGTAGCGATAAACTATCAACTCCTGTATGGTGTGAAGTAAAATTATTGATTTTGCCAATGGAGTTTGGTTGGTTTGGAGAGAGGCTTATTAGGCTTCTATAACAAAGGTTTCCCGTTGGAAAAAGCTGTCTGAGGTCAAAGTAAAATATTCTACATTAAGTATACACTGAAACTGAATGTTTTTTTGTTATATTATTATTTTATTTTTATGAGGACCTCCTTTTAATTGGCTAAAATATGTTTTTCTGCTGACCCTGTCCACAGCAGTACATTGCTTAGCTGCGTCTCCAAACTGGGGGCATGTTGACTGCCATCTACTGTAGGTAATACGCTTACTGATCAGTAAGTACCTCACTTCAAACTCCACTTCAAATACTACAAACTATCCCTTTAAAGAAAGTGGGAGGAAAACCTTACCAACTGCAGTTCCAGGGTCCTGTGGATGTTGGTTTCCAGGAGGCCCGGGCTTCGGTGGAATATTTGAAGCTGAATCAAAACAACAAAAAAAATGTTTTACTTAAACTCTCCTAAAGTGTTTTTATGACCTCTTGGTGCTACATTATAATCTGAAAATCTCTTCAACACAAATAGATTTTGCCGGTCAAGCAGCCCAAGTTTTCATCAGCCCAGAAGATGGAAATCTTTAAAGAGAGAGGCAGACGAGGTGCAGAGTCAGCAGAGAAAGATAAAAGTGTGGAGGGGGAGTTTACCTTGGTCATTAGCCATTTTGTCAGAGGACTCAGCTTAACAGGCCAAAGGAGAGCAGGGAGAGACAATAAAAAGCAAAAAACAGGTTAGCTGAAAAGAGCAGCGAGGGAGACAGAAAGAAACCGAGAGATGGAGGATGTGAGGGAGAAAGGGGCAAAACTAGACGAATGAGAAATAGTGAGAAAACCAAACAGCAACAGTGAACTACAGACAGCCAAGCAGCTGATATTAAAAGCAAAGCATTCAAATACAAAATATTATAAACATTTCCTACAATTAGTACAATGAAACACACCGATTTTGAGTGAAATACAACACTAAACATTCATTTAAAAGGATGCAACCCCGTTAAAATATTCAGATAAAAACAAAATAGAAATAGAAATAGAAATTTTGCTGTAATTCGGTCATTCCCAGCCAATCAACAAGGCTTAGGAAACATCTCTATCTCCGCTTTCTCAAAAAGGACAACTTCATCAGGACAATTTGTCTAAAGTGTTATTCTTCTCAAATACACTTTTTTAAAAATCAAATTCAGTGAATATCTCTCTGTTCTGTGTGTGCTGAAAACAAATCAGCTCTGGCTCTGTAAACGGGAGTCAAAAAGTGGCTCGGACCGAGCAACAAGACACTTTTTCAGCCAATCAGCGACAGGCCGCGTTTGTATCTGCTGCACAAGACAAGACGAAGGTGAAGGGGAGCGAAAGAGACAGTAAATCTCCCGAAGGAGGATTTGTTTGGCTCTTGAGTTCAAACATAAATAATCTTTCTTCAGAATTGCATTTCTCGCCTTTAATCACAGGAGGTTTTACGCGTGCAGAGATATTTAAATCACGCAAACTCTTCACCAGATCATAATTTCTGCAATGTGAAGACCTTTGTTGTGGCGGTGAAAGTCAAATCTTAAAGCTGAACAAAATGGATGCTAATGTTTCTCCTCTCTGCTGTAACTCTGAGATTGTCTCTGGTCACGTCTGAAGCTACGAAGCTATCGGTCAGGTATCATAAATGGATTGTGTTTTATTTTTGGCGTCCCGATAGAGAGAGACTCTTGGTCATATTATACATTTCAAACATGAGGTTATTCAGTCTGACTTGTGGAAGAATATTTTGCTGTTTTGGTTCAAGGATGCTGCTCCAACAAAAAAGTCTTATAATAGAGAGTATATCCAATGAACTCATCTCGAGTATGTGTACACTTTCTAAAAAGGACCCTTATTTATAATATATTGGACCTTTGCTGTCATCCTTCATACTACAAGGACTTCCTCTAGTCTGTCTCTGTACCTTGCCTACTGCAAAACCAATTTTCCTGTAACCTTGCTATTTGTATTGATATACTATATTTCATGTTGACTTTCTCTGCTGTATAGGATAGGGAGGGGTTGAGGATGGAAATATCGCCCTTTATTTTAATTTCTCACTCTTACCGACTCATTTTAATTGTCGTTTCATGTCTGAGCTGTGTTGTTACGTGCTGAAGATGAAAGCTGATGTAATCAAAATAAATCTTAAATCTGCTCTGATTGATTCTTTAGGACGCTTGAGGGCAAAATAACATTACAGTCTAATGTTCATTAAAAAATACTTTATTCCATTTAAAGACGCTTTCAGATTAGCTTAAGCTTTGCATGAAAAAACGCAGCCCCGACATGTTTTGCAGTGTGCGCCATCTGATAAATCTGTGACACATTAATCTGTTACTAAAACTGGACTTCCTGGTTTCTCACCAGTACATTAAAAAACACACCCACCGGTGCAGCCCCCTATATTATTTTAAAGTAGAGCTGTTTTCCGTCCGAATGAAATAACATTTTAGATAACTGTAATAAAAATGTAATGAAACAAGGAAACCCACTCTGGAAACTAATTCAAATAAACTGAATTGAATTAAAGATGAAATAAAAACAAAAACTAATGAAAACTACAAAACTAATGTAACTCTGCTCTTAAAGCTTGCTAATGAATCTGTGATGGCATGACTGATGTTTTAGCAAACACTTGCCTATTAACACATCCTGCAGAGACGGAGCAAAATTAGCATTCACTTGTCGTCGTGCTGTTGGCGACCTGACTAATGCAAATCCAATATTCATTCTCTCTCCATTTAGCTCTTCGGGAGTTCCACCAACTCCAGGGGAAAAAAATATATGGCTCTTAAAGTACTAGGTGGTGTTATAAACTGGCAAAAGGGCGGACGCAGCTTCCACTGTGCCACCGCGCCTCATCCCGTCTCGTTTTTCAGACTTACTCTTTGGCGTGCGGAAGTGCACGGCCTCAGACATCGGGCCCATGCCCTTTGAGTTTCGGGCCTGGATCTTGAAGTAGTAGGTGGTGTCCAGCGTCAGCTCCTGGATCTGGTGGGTCAGACGGTTTCCAACCACTGGTTCAATGACCCAGTCGTGGACCTCAGCGTTTACATCTGTACTGTAGTAGATGATATAGCCTGAAACGGAGAAGATCAGAGAGAGAGATTCAGTGGCTTTAATGCTGTGCAAAATAAGATAAACTGCAATGTTTTGTGCTTTATTCTTCCAAGTCAACCTCCACGATCAGAGTCATCCATCACACCCTTTATTGGATTCATATAATTTACTGCATTACATCTGCTTTTAGTAAAAAGCCTTCTGTGCAGTGATCAGAAGGAGATGGAGGGTCCTCTCTGACCATCACTGCATAAAAAACTCTAAAAAGTGCAAATAAACCATATTTCCTTCGGCATTTTATAAGTGTAATCATTTTAAGTTGATCAATTTTCCCCCTAAATGTGATTTAATTAGTGAAGGTTTAATGCCGAGTTGTTACAAAGACATCTAAAAGCTTCAAATTAAAGACAACAACACATAAATCTCACTTTTTTTTAAGTCCAGAAACACTACATTCTTTTTATGGTTAAGGACGCATATATCAATTAAACATAAATCTCGATTTATTTGAGACCATAAAACTGAGACACACAAGGGAGACTCTGAGACTCACCAGTGATCTTTCCGTTGGCCTCCGAGGGCGGCTGCCAGTTAACAATTATGGTGCGAGGTTTGTTCTCTTTGCTCACCACGGTCACGTCTTTCGGGGAGGAGCTGGGAACTGTGGGGCGGCGGAGACACGACATGTGGCATGTTGAACAGTGTTGCACTTAACTTTCACTACAAGATAAGAGTAAGCTGTGTGTGTGTTTTGCATATGTGACCACCAATTAGCTGAGTAAAGGGCATAACAATTCTATGATATGTGATTGCAATTTCTTTTTTGATGCGCTGGCGTGTTCAGCTCAGATTTTGCAGCAATGAGAGGTTAAAAAAGAACAAAGTGGACAGACATCTTCAAACAAAGCATCAGGGCAAGTCAAAACTAAAAAGAAAGACAGTGTTTGATAGTTGAGAAGCAAGTCAGTCATGTGGTTTGTTGTATTATTTATCAGTAGTTAATAATTATACATGTCATGGCAAATAATGATGTATTTTTGTAGGTTTGGGTCCTTCAGAGACAACAAATATCTCCCTGTTATAGTGTGGAGCTTAGCACATATTTGTTATGTGCACTTTATGTGTCTGAACGGCTTTTGTGTTGTGTATATTTTGTAAGTGCTCCTGCTGCCCTCAAAACTGATGATCTAAAGGTTATTACTCGATTGTAAATGAGTGTGTGTGTGTGTTTTTATGACCTTGTAGATACCATTCACTCGTGCACCCACACACACAAACCCCTGGCTGGGCAGAAATGAAAACTAGCTGTGCTCCTTCTCTATAATAAAAACAACAAAAAACTTCCACTCCTTGTTGATAGTCTAGTAAATCTCAATCTAATAATGCATATAAAGATGCTGTATCATAGGAAATTAGTTTTTGTTTTTCGTGCTTAATGCTTTATGGTCCGGTTTTAGCCACGGCTCACAACAAAAAATGGCCTCTGACACTTTCCAGCTGCAAATTTTATGATCTCCCGTATAAAGCCCAGTTCAGACCAAAGAGTCAAGTTGAGGAGATGAGTTAAAACTCGCAACGTTCTGAAAAGACATCAGTTTACACCAATGTGACCAGACGAGATGGTGTATCATCTCCATAGCAACGACTCTCTGTACCTCCGTTCTACCTGCCGGCTTTTATTTTTTAGCTGGATAGAATTTGTAGAGTCTTAAAATATGAATGAGGATAATGGTGGTGAGTTACTTGCTACGGTTGCCTTTCCTGTATTGATGAAATGGCAAAAACGGTGTGCGTGTAGGGAGTGAATGCATGCGAAGCAGAGGCGGTGAAGTTGTCAATTTAGCAGTAAATTTAAATTTTAAGGCTTGTGTCCAACAGACACGGCTGTTCCATCAACAAACCGATGAAGTGATCCTCTCTTTCCTCCGTCAAAACAAACAAACAAACCCTCTGCTGTTACTCACAGTTTGTAACCAATCAGCCAGCCTGAGTTGGAGACGGGCCAGTTCACACCGCTGCAACTTTCTTTAACGTTAAAACGGTTTTGTTGCACTGAACGAATCTTTGATCTGAGCGGAGCTTTAAGCACTCAGCATCGCAGGAATCCCACACAGACACTCAGGAGATTGTATGTTTTCAATACAGGACGGCAGATGGAATTAAAAGGACTATACATGTTGCCATGGTGACAGCACTGCCGAGTGATTTTAACACAGATACAGTCAATTTATGCAATTTTGATCCAGCTGACTCAGGGGAGACTGATAATTTACTGTCATCCCACAGATACAATGCCAAACAAAAGACAACATGAAGTTGTGCCCAGAAAAAACTAAAAGTAGCGGAATAATAATGAACCAAAACAAAATGGATTTTGTTCTATAAGCGTGAAGCCATAAAACTGTCAGGTGTTGGTTTGTGGCTCTATTGCTCCTCAGGTGGAGACACCAGGCCAAGGTTCTGCAAATCAAGAGAAAAATATAAACAAACATTTTTTTTGTTTGAACAGAAAACTGTACTACTATCATTATTGTTATCATGATTCTTCTTCTTATCATTTAATGATTAGTCCAGTTGCATATTTTGCACAGAAGCAGGGTTAGTCCAACTTACTCTCAGTGAACAGCGGAGCAGTGCTGAAATTATCTTCTGCAATCACCAAATTTTCTGCAGGTTTCCTCAATTTCACTGGTAGTTAATTTTAGATCTATTAATAAATACCTTTATTATTATTTCGGCTATATTAACAATGCAGTGACAGCGTGATTTCCCTCAGGTGTGTCCGCTCCTTCCCTCTGAGCTGCAAAAAGTGAAATGTTACTCCCAGCCAGCCAGGGGCTCGTTACACTGGACACGTGGTCGGTTTATGTCTTCGTGATCATGTACATTCTGTGTGTTTCTGCGTAGTTATTTGCGTGCGTGTGTTTGCGTGTGCTCTTACTGGTCTCAAAGGTGGTGCCCTGCGCGGTCATGCTCCACGTGCTCAAGCGTCGGCCTTTGGTCACCATGACGGAGAACTCGTACAGCGTGTTGGGCTTCAGACCCGACACCACGTGGTTCAGGCTGGTGGTGTTGGCCATCTGGGGAGAGGACAGTCAAACACACACACAGACACAGACAGACACACAAAAACACACACAACAAGAATTCAGTTTGATTGACAGCAGACTGCATTCACTGAACACCGATGGAGTCTTCAGTAAGTCGTAAGCATTTTGTCAGCTATAAGAACAAACTCATTTTTATCATTCTGAACACATTAACGATTATTTTTTTTCTATTCATTAGTCTGCTGATTTGTTTCTTGATTAACTGATTCATATTTTAGTCTATAAAATGGCAGAAATTTGTGAAAAATAACCATTGCAATTTCCATAAAGGGACAGTCCAGATGGCGGTCAACATGTCCCCAGTTTGGAGAAATAGGAGGAGAACCAGCATGCAAGTTGAGCAATGCACTGTTATGGACAGAGTCAGCAACAAAAGGTGTTGTAGCCACTTAAAAAAATATTTTCACTAATTTAACTTGCTGTCAAACATCCTTTTCCAGTGGGTAACTGCTGTTCCATAAGCCAAATATCATTCTCTCTCTCATTCAACCAGACTCCATTGGCAAAAACAGCAATTTTACCTTGCAGAACAGAGGAGATGTTGGTCTACTGCTGCCTCGCTTGGTTAGTTTGATTGCATTACTGTGTGACTTTGGTGAATCTGAACTAACCGTTTAAAATGCCAAAGTCACACAATAACTCAGACAAACTAACTGATCGAGGCAGCAGTAGACTGGCAACTCCTGTGCTCTGCAAGGTAAAATTATTGATTTTGCCAATGGAGCTTGGCTGGTTTGGAGAGAGAGATATTTGCCTTTTATAACAGTGGTTTCCCATCAGAAAAAAAGTGATATTGATTTTTTTAAGTGGCTAAAATATGTTTTGCTGCTGACTCTGTCTACAGTAGTAATTTAAGCTGAAGATGGCATCTACAAATGTCTTATTTTCTCTTGCCAATTCAATTCACCTTCAGATAAGACAAAAAGCAGCAAATCCTTATTGGTGAGAAACTGGAACAAGTAAATAATGAACACTTTTAAACGATTATTCCATTATTATTATCATTTATTTTCATCTCGATCGATTAATTGTTTCAGCTCTAAACACAACCAGTCTGATTTTTGAGCAGAGTTTAGCATACATTACATAAACTGACCACTGAGTGGAACCAGAACCTTTTACATTATGTGATGCTCCGTCATGTTTCGTGTTAATTTAGTGTACAAGTGTACAAGTGCAGCCATCATGAATGAGATGTAAACCTAAACACAAGAGAAACTGTAATAGTTATACAAGATCCCACAAAGCACAGGTGGATCTCACATTTCTAAGGCCTTACAAACCTGGCATTAGTCAGCACATTGAAAGAGCTCAAGTTACGTAACCATTTATCTTGATCTTTGCTGGCCTGAGCTGGCAGGAGAGAAAGGAGGCACAGCTTTTAGCTTGCTCGGGGTCGCGGCAGCAGTGAGTCAGGCTCGCCTGGTCTCTAACAGCCCTATCTATAACGTTGCGTGCTATGACAAAAGTGCAGCTGTCCGGCGGGGGCTGTCAAACAGAGGGCAGTGGGATACGGAAAAGAAAACACTCTGTCCTTTAGAAACACGCCGCTCGTTTGAGAGCAGCCGTCTCTTTAATAATGTACAAAGCTCGTCCGGCTAGACTCGCTCTAAGAGCAGTGAGGACATGAGGAAGAGGAGCATTAAGGTGAAGGCATCACTGCTGGTCATACTTGTATACATGATGCACACAAGATGTAGTTTTCAGAGTCCACACCCCACTGAAAAAGACCTCTCTAATAGACTCGTTAATATATTGAATTTGGTTAATAGGACAGAAACATAATGAGCCTGTGGAACTCTTTAATTACCACCACAGAGCGAGAATCAAACCAATTTGAGCATCCACTCATGGCAGCACAACTTAACTTTGTGTGTGTGTGTGTGTGTGTGTGTGTGTGTGTGTGTGTGTGTGTGTGTGTGTGTGTTCTGAGTATGGAGAATACACCGTCAGATCTACACCCTCTTCTTCTAGTTCTCAGTTTGTCTTGTCCTTGTTGAATAATTTAACAGTAAACGCAGGCCTTTATCTCAGCTCTGCTCGGTCACAGATTAGCGCACAACCATGAACACACACACATGCACACACACACACACACACACACACACACACACACACACACACACACACACACACACACACACACACTGTGATCTAGATTTCAGAGATAAGTAATCATTATAATTGTGCTGCAGGTCAAGAATCTGAATCTCAAACACCTTGTTTCGGGCTCTGCTCACTGTGACTCACTGCAAATATTTTAACTCCATCTAATACACTACGCTCATGCGCATGGCTGCTCTCTGTATGCACTTTGCATTTGTATGACTCTGATCCCCCCAGAAAATGAATGTAATATCCCACTGCTGCACCAGATCATTTCACTGAAATGAGCTTGTTTAGGATTATTACTTAATAACTGATCAACAGAAATTAATCGATTCAAATTCAGTTGAGTCAAGTTTATCATCATTTCATTTATCAACCAAAAATGAACTAATTTGAACTGCTCGATTTGGGCTGCTGGAAATTATAATTAGGATTTTTACCATTTTCTGTCATTTTATAGACTGATGAAAAGTATAACAGTGGCATTAAAGTTACATTCCTTACAGTTTTCATTAAATCAAACTCCATTTCTGACACTATTTAAGGTCCACATTTACTCAGCAAACATTAAATGTATTTGCATACAGGGTCTGCCATGCTTACTGCTGGATCAAATGGCCTGCCTACACACAAAGGATAACAGGAAATGATGCACATGTTCACTCTCCCACAGCCATGTTTGTTCCGTTAAAGCTATAATATGAAATATTTCTGCATTACAGTGTCTAAGAACACAAGACCTATGTTATATAATTTGTCGAGTTGTTTACTTACATTATCCAAAATACTTTCAACAATGATAAAGCCCAAAGTAATCGACAACTGATTCAAGGTAACAGTATGTTTGCTACTAGCTGCTACTTCCGGGGCAAACGTGACTAAAACTAACGTGAATAAAACTTTGGCAGTAGTGGTTGTTTAACAGAAAAGGAAACAGCTCCAGTGATCCTGCACAACGTCATCAAACTACGCCTTTTGTTCTTGTTTTAGTACAATAGACTCGCAGCAGCAGAACTTACATATTAAGTCACTGCTGTTCAACATTTCCTGCTGCTGCTGGTGTTAAACTGGTAAAACACAGGGTGGCTTTTACTGGGAAGCAGCCACAGGAAAAGTTGACATGTCATCGTAATGGAACTGATGCGCCTCCATCTTTTCAGTGAAATAACTTTAAAGTGTCCTGGTGGTGTGACGGAAACCACCTGCATAGCTGCAGCTTGAAGTCAGATCACAGTTGCTCATGGCGCAATAAAATAATGGCCAATCACTGACTTTATAATGAACACAGCACATATTTGTTTGGCTGCACAGTAAACTGATAGGTGGCTGTAACCATTTGCTGTCCAAGATTCTCCTCTTCTGTTGCATTTCTGACGAAGTAGCTGCTCAGCGACGGTTTGCTCTGGTATTAAACCTCATTTGCCGTTACCAGTCTTAACAACAGATGTTGTCAAATCACCAGGACGGAAATCTGAAAGGACCAGTGCATAGGATTTAGTGGCACTTAGCAGGGAGCTTTACACCTTACGTCACTCTCCCTTTCCAAAGTCATAGGAGAACCTACTGTGGCCGTAAAACACAAAAGGCCTTCTCTGCAGCCAGTGTCCGTTCTGAGCAGCTGAGATATATAGATATAAACAGCTCAGTCTATAATAATGAAAAATACTCTTAATTTTAAGGTGATTATACAAAAACATACTCGTGAATATTATATGCAGTTTCAGCCATATTCTACCAATAGATCCCTGTAAATCATACATACTGGACCTTTAGTATAGGAGTATATCTTTAATAGATAATGAAAATAATCCTTTGTTGCAGCTCCACCACTATACAGCCATTAAAAAGAAGCTTTAACATAATACACCATAGTGAGGCCTTTACAATTTAATTAAACCCCTATATCTGCACATACAGACGACTATGAGCTGAGCCAGCCTCTGAGTTATACATTCAGACAACCTTTAACAGGGATGCAGACCAACCAGAATTTTATTCAACCCACATCCTCACGATCAACTAAAATACAGCTGTTAACTGATCGAGACGAGACTGAAGTATCTGATTTGGTTCAGTTCTGTTCTCTTGACCCCGTGAAACATTTCTAACTATGTCACGATACATTTTGAGGAAGAATCGCCCAGTTAAAGTTCTCAATAGGAGTGACAGCTTCTCCTCATAGAGTTTTGAACGTGGATGAAAATAGATTATTGCACATATCAGCATTAAGCTGCCACTGTGCTTGAGAGCTGCCGTGGGAATACTTTGTTATATATCATTGTATGACATTGCTTTTATTTTCAGCACATCAATACTTCTCTCTGGTAAGTGAAGGGATGCACCGAGTCCCACTGCGCTGAAGTACACAGAAAGCGTACTGTATTAAATGAAGGCGTATCACTAAAGTTTGATCAGACTGAAATGATTTGAGTTGTACTTTACTGAATTACACCAAGTTGTAAACAAGTTACTTGAGCTTTAAAGTGCTGATCTAAGCCAGAAAAAGGAGAGTGAGGGTTTTTTTTTGGCTTCTTCCTGTCTAGGAGGAATGAATCATCCTAAAGGATTTCAGAACGAGACCTTTTGAATCCAATAATTTCAACACATCTACTTCCTGAGTTGAACCATTAACTGTATAAAGATGCATCACGTAAATGGAAACTCTTCTCTGTGAGGCTTCAGGAATATAAATCAAAAAAAATTTAGGAAAAGTGGAAAATGTATGTTTTCCCCAAAGATAACAGTGTAAACTGCTGTGATCATGTGATTCCAAATAAAGTTTTGTTTTTTTTTAAAATAAAGAAAGAAATGGCTAAATCCCTGCAAAGCTGCTAGCTACGTTTGCATTGTTAGCGACCTGGTGAGGGTTAGAGTTTTGTTTTTGGCATGCAGGTTGCTAATTCGGTGGTTGTTGTTCATGTAGCAACAAGTACTCTGAGAACCATAACACGCAGACAGCGGATGGAGACGAGGAAGCCGATTGAAATAGTTGGCCAATATACAGTATATGTGTGTATATATACAGGTTATTCAAGAAAGCACAAATAATGTGAAGGAAACAAATATTTTTTGTACCAGCTGCTGATTCTGGAAAAAAAAATCAACCTCATGATTCTTCAGATCCATTCATATCACTGTGGATGGCCAAAAGATAAAAAATCTCGTTCTGTTTGCAACGTAGGGCCTAGACTTCCCAGGTATCACTCGATGAAACTCTTGCATAAGAGCATATTAGCATAACTATATGCAGATATTAACTAATTATATGCTAAAATTAAATCAATTAGATGCTTTGAAGGCACAACAAATGTATTACCAATAAATATTAGATTGAAAAATACACTTCTGATCTTCTATTCCAATACAGATACAGACAATGGCGTGTGCACGTATCAAGGTGGCTATCAGGGGAGCTGCCACTGAACAAACACATATATAATCAGGATGTGAAAATGGAACAAGACCCTCTTACCTTCACTTTGGTGTTGGCGGGGATGTTGGTCTTCCAGCGCACCGTGTAGAAGCGGTTATCTGTGATCTTTTGGTTCTTTGGAAGCGAGTTGTCGGCCCAGGTCACCTTGATGGTGTCGTGACTCAGCACGGAGGCCTGAACGCCCACGGGTGGCATCATGGGGGAGGGGTCTGGTACTGGGGTGTATGGAGGATGGAAGAGTTCGAAGAAGTCAACATCGGGGTCAATGGCGTCTGCACGTCAGGCAGAAAAGCCACATGCACGCACACAAATTAAAATGACCAAAATTAAAACACAAAGAGAGGCGTGGCATTGGTGGATTGGGGCGGTGGAGTCAAAAACAGGATGCAAGGAGGTAACGGACAGGAGAAATTAAAGGTTAATGAGTTAAAATGAAGGACGACGACAGGGGAGGAAGAAAAAGATAACGTAAGTGCGACAAAGATGGGATTGGGAAGAGGGTGAAGAGAAAGAGAGAGAAGATTCTATTAGAAAAACAGACACTGACCTCTAGAACAGATGGATGTACACACTTGGATGCTATATAGAAGCTACAGCACAGTATGTGGTGTTCTATCAATAGCTACTGTGGCACTACACAGAGAGAGGAAGAGATACTCTATTCATAAAAGAGATTACAGTGAATGAAAACTAGAGTGCAAGCAGATAGATACCCACAATCCTACAGGCAACTTTTCAACGTATTGACCCACTCTTTCCACAGAGAGAAATATGTTCAGAAATGTTTACATCATGGAGCTTTTCACAACACTTTAATGCAAAGAGGATAAACACAGGGACGCTGAATGCACTGGAACATTTCCCCCTTTGCAGAATAACATCAACAAGGTGCATTATGTCCTTGAAAACTCAACAAAAGAATATTACAGCTTTAAGTAGCGCAGCCTGCAGGCAGAGAGGAGGGTCACGGACAAGTGGTGGCTGTGGATGGGCGTGTGTGTGTGTGTGTGTGTGTGTGTGTGCCGAGTGCTACTTCTGTTCTCAGGCTCAGACGTGTCCGCGTGGAAGCTGGAGCTTGATCTCTCCCACTTTCAACTGTCCTTCAATCAAAACCAGATGATGTGCAAACCAGATGAATCAAAACAAATCAGATGAAACGAGCCTGTGTTTGCATTTTTTACAGGCAAAGTTTCAGCAAGTGCTATGTTAGCCAGTTAGAGGGAAGACTGAGGAGATTTTTTCTTTAGATTACTTTATTTTTAACGTTCCACTTTGTATTCATGGTGATGAAAACACTGCCGCTTTTATCCACAGGAGCCTCCAAAATCAACACAATATGAAAGTTCCTTGTAGCTACTAAATAACTAAATAGCTTTTAAAATCTTAATCTTATATTCTACATTTTATGTCACATCTGACGCAAATGAGATCAGCTTTTTGGCTAACTCTGGCACTGATGTACACTATCAAAATAAATAAACCAGGCTTGTCTTTTCTGGATTGAGATGCATACAGAATTATCCAGCATTGATCCATGATTGCTCTGTTGAGAGGATGTGATGGACCGAAAGCTCACAATAAAGTGATACGCTGCATAGACCTAAGTGTGAGAATATCTCCTCTATCAGATGAAAATGTCTGTTTTTGGCTAATGATACCTGACATACCAAAGTACTGAAATTAATACCATCCTTTTTGCTGATTATCATTACCTGGAATGCTACAATAAGCAGAAAGAACTGTAGTAAAATTTCTTCAGTAAAAGCAGAAAATCCATCTAAATCATCCTAGTGTATATACATCAAAATAATAGTCTACTCAGTAAGTAAATACTGACTTAAGTTAAGAAATTTAGTGCTAATTACCTTTAAGGGCCCCATACAACAAAGAGAAATTATATGATTGTATGTTGCTTGTTGGTTTTGGCGGCCCCTGTGGACAAAAGCGGTAGTGTTTCCACCACCATAACCACAAACTAACATACCGCTGACTCTAACTTTGCCTGGGAAACTGCGAACAAACATTCGTTTCATCTGCTTTCAAGGAGAATCCGACCCGGTGTCAGACATTAAGAACAACTCATACAGAAATAGCTGATCTTTCTGCCTCGTTAACTCATGTAGGTCATATAGAGGCATCAGTAATAAATTGACTGTTTTATAACCAGCTGAAATCTCCTTGTTGTAGCTTCAACAACAACCTGTTGGTTAATTATCTGTTTATATAAGAGTGAGAGTGTGTATGTGCCTCAATGAAGGACATTTGAGTGTGTTTGTGTGTGAGATGTCTGCCCATTACAGCTCATAAAGCCCAGTCAGTATGTGTGTGTTTGTGTGTGTATGACAGGGGAAAAAAGGGGCTCAAACAACAGTCAGCTTCTGGCCAGCACACTGAAGGCTAAATATTTCAAGATGGCCTTCTGGCCGCTAGTTTCTCCGTCCTTGGTTTGGTTGAGATGGGAGAAAAAAGCTTTGGTCAGTCACCCGCGATGACACCCCTCCTCGACCACTTGTTGGTCCTCTCCTCTCCGCCTCGCTCCATTTGACACCTCTTTGTGCAGAGCTGCACTCATTACATTCCCAAGACTGAGTCAGAGTGTGTGTGCGTGTGTGTGAGACGAAGATCCAAGCATTCGTGCGGTTGTGGGGAGGCACTGAGGTTTTTGGAGTGGCATGCAAGCTGCATTTCTTTCAGAGGTGGCAATATATATTCTAGAAAAGTGTAAAAGTAGAGATACTGGTTCAACTTCTTTACTCAAGAAAAAGTGAAAAAGTACAGGCTCTGAAATGTACTCAGAGTATATAAAAGTAAAAAGCCGTCCTCTGAAGGACATTTCTACCAGCTGTGTCTGTGCAAACCTAATCCATCAATAAAAACTTATTAATGGACAATTAATCAATAGTCTAGAAATGGCATTAACTGGGTCTCGTTTGACATCATTTTGTCTGGCGGAGGCATTTGTTGAATAAGAACACTTAAACTTAATTTGATAAAAAAAAAAAAATGTACAGTTTGCATCATTAATTATTTGCACAAAATTTGCAGCCTCATCTTGTCTCCATGCTCGAGCCTCCCTCTCCTCTCTCATCCGTCATTTTATGTCTTTTAGATTGTTTTAGGTCTGTCGTGCGTAATGTGCACTGATGGATACACCAAGGAATCATCCTGTCTGCAAGTGATTTTCCCATCCACTTGGGAAGGCGGCACGCAGTGATGCAAAATAAAAATAATCAACAATTCCCCTCAAATGCATTAAAACTAAAGAATCAAACCTGTTTTGAAAATGTGGGGAGTTGAAAGATATTTGTGTAAAGTACAGAGCCCTGTTGCATAAACCCTTTCCTCACTAAGAGTTTGTCCTTAGCTGCTTAAGTATTCCCTTATGTGTTGCCAGAAGGTTCTTAGTGACCATTCGCCTCTGAAATTTTAAGCCACCCACACCAGTCCCTTAAAAGTAAAATAATTTGTGACATACATAAGACAATTGCTGAATTTATGGTGAATGAAGAAGAGGAAGAAAACATTTTTCAGGTCTTACATTAACATGAGATATTGTTTTTATTGAAGCTCAACAGTTGATGTTTTGATCTCCTTTCTTGCTGTCACAGTAATATATTTATATTTCTTAATTACTTCATCTGCGGTTTGTTTCACAGCAGATTTCTCACACTGATTTTGTCAGTCATTTGTTACCGCGTCCTCTGCTTGTTTGTATTTGTTACGGCTCGGTTAAATTTACTTTGAATTGAGTGTTTGTGTTTTCTATATTCTTCAACAACATTCTCATCTTTTGTCCAGTTTTGTTTTTGTTTTCTTTTTGTATTCCCTGTGTTAGAGATGCTAGCCAACAATTGACAATAATGCTCTCTAGGAACATTAAAGAATGATGCGCGTTTAGTGTAACCATGGTAACTAAATTGGACGTGCTGCCGGGCAAGCCTAAGAAGCTTTATATATGCTCCTATGTAAACCCCTTTGCTTAAGGGACAAACTTAAGTTTGAAACTTCAGGTGGTTTATGCAACCAGGCACTGATACCTGAAAACTCTTCTTAAGTACAGTAACAAGGTATCTGTACTTCGTAACTTCCCACCTCTGATTTCTTTACCCAGCTTAGAGGAACAGTCTCCAGTGTCAGTAGAATACACTGCAGAAAAGAGGCCAACTTGCCCTTGTAACATTCCTTTACGGGGTTGCAATCCCCAACTTCCTGCTTTTCAGTTAAGACGTCACGACATCATAGCTGATTCAACCTCACACTCTCTCAGCCTAAGTTCACCAAGTTTCTCCTCAGTTTTTTTTTTTCAAAAGTAAAAGTACTATGTAGGTCAGCTCGTCTTTTTAATCCCGACTTGAACAAACTGGCAGGAACGGAACGCGCCCCAGAGGATTCAGCAGCAGCAGACGATGGTGGTGGGCTTTGGTTCTGCTTTGAGAGGAAACGTTTGGATCTGACGAAGGGTTGCCAAAGCCACCACGGGGGGTCTGAGTGTGTGCAGCGCTCTGTGTGCCTGCGTGTGTGTGTGTGTGTGTGTGTGTGTGTGTGAGGATGTGAGGAAGCGGGAGCTTCATAGAGAGAAGCGTACAGTATGACAGTGTGCGGGTGTGCGCACACTTAGACTGCCACCCCCCCTCGAAGCATGTTGACGTGACTCATGTCATCCAGCATCCCACCCCTCTCGAGCTTGGCGGTGCAATAGCGCTGCGGCAGAGACAAACCGGAGTGATCAAGGCTGAGCGGGGAGGTGGGTGGCTGGATGGGAGAGGAGGCGGGTGCAGCCCACATTCTGGGACACCCCGGGGAGCATGGGCTGGTTGTCTTCTGACACTGTCACATAAACTGCGTGAGCTCAGCTAACATGCAGTCTAACTGGCAGTGTTTCGCACTTTAAGATCATTTGTCAAACATTCAGAGTAAAGTTAAACTTCTAATTGTTCACAGGGTTGTGATCTGAGGCTTAAAGAATTGTGGATGATCGTCTGGCTGACAGTGAAACTGGATCATTTTCTTCGTCTGATGCAACAAAGTTGTTTCATTGAATGCACGCAGATATGTAAAGATGACTGTATCACAGCCGACAGTGTACAGTACAGTCCGACTGGTGCTGGATTTTTAAGGTCAATGTTGATATCGAATAAATCCAACAGCCTTATTTCAGTTGATAGTAGTTTTTTCAAGGGACAGCTCAGATTATTTGAAGTGGGGTTGTATGAAGTACTTATCCATATTACATATATACGCTATATTTAGAATATTTTCACTGCCTTTTCTGACAGGAAACTGCTGTTGTATAAGCTGAACATCTTCAAATTGACCAGACTTTTAATTTTACGTCGCAGCGCGCAGACGATGTTGGTCTACCGCTGCCTCGATCAGTTAGTTTGTTTGTGTTATTGTGTGACTTCAGTGTTTTACAAGGTTAGTTCAGATGCATCAAAGATCGAGGCAGCCAACTCTGGTGCCCTGTAAGTAAAATTACTGGAGTCTGGTCATTTGACATTTGGCTCATATAGCGTTGGTTTCCTGTCATCTTATGGGTAAAGCGGTGAAAATGTTCTAAATATAACTAAGTACATTGCTGAGTTTTCTACAGTGGGACTTCTGCTGCTTCTCCAAACTGAAGATGTACCACCATCTACTGCAGGTAATACACTGACCTGCACACAACCACACTGATTCTAACTATCACTTTGAAAGAAATACAACTGAAAAATAAACTTGTTAATTCTCTCTGGTGGACAAACTGTACAGGTGACACAGTATCTTTGGCATGTCTGGCAGCTGATCGTATTGATCTTCATTGTTACTTATTGACTGATACATACATCAATACTGATAGATCTCTATTAAGTCAAAACTGCCAAAACACACCACAGTGCATGTACGGTTCTACTAGAAAGTATGTAAAGTAATGTTTGGACTGTGGTTAAATTGTTGCCTGTTCACGCCTGGGATCCATTCAGGATTTTTACAATTATCAGAATCTGTGTGTTTTTTTTTAAAATCTGATTAAAGATAAATTTATTTAAAAATGCATTACTTTGGCTCTGATGCAACCCCTAGTTCTAATTTGTCAGTATAAATTTAAGTGCAGTTATATTTTTACTGTAATTATAATTACTTTCTAAAACTTCTGGGAGCCATTTTTTAAATTTATTTATGTTATTCATTTCTTCATTTACGTTGACGGCAACTCTTTGCACTTTTTATTTTAAAATAATGATTAAAAGGTGTATCTTAATTTAACATATGCTTAAAGATATTTTAACAGTGTCTTGTGTTGGAGTTTGTGTTAGCACCACGATTTTCATTTCGGTTTCGTTGATTTCGTTGATTACTTACAAAAAAACACAGGAAAAAGCATAACGCTCGTTCAGGCTAAGGCTATAAATCACTGTGTAGACACTGGTTTTATTTTTCTTTACTATCTTGCACCAAGCATAAATCTAGGATTGCTTGTGCACAAAAATACCCTCCTCTACTTAGGATTCTGTGGGAATCTTGATATCAGGACAACCGGTGATCTGAGGGCAGAATCTGAGGGTTCTGACTGTTTGATTAAAAAGAGACTCAAGTATACTGGGGGCCATTACGAAGACAGTTAATTAGAGCAGTGAGACACCCCGATGACCCGTTATCTCCTTGGTAATTTGGAGTCCAGACACAGTCTGCCTGATAATGATCTCAGGTTAGAGGGAGCCAAGATAAATGTCAGTCGCAGGCTTCTTTTTTTTTCTTCTTTTTTTGGGCTGAGTGACTACAGACATGCAGTGGGAGTATTTCCTATTGTACTGTGTGTGCAGTTTCTGTTGTGTATGAGCTAAACGGAGCAGAGTAAAGACTGTGGCTGGGTTTTTGTTTTAGAAATAAGTCCTCTTTATCTTTTGCTGCAAAAAGGAGTTTTGTTGCTGCTACTTTAAAGTCAATAACTGACAATGGCGATGTTATAAACATGCATTCACCTGCTCAGTGCCTTCACGCATTAGATTCTGTCGACCATGGATCACTGAGGTTCGTTATAAATTTCAAGGCCTGCACTCACCATCAATGTCTGTATGCTAGGATTGATTGGTGTGCATTGTCCATCCATAGAAAAGGTGCTTACAATTTGCACTGCTGCTTCGTACTGATGTAATTTATTCACGTATAAATGCTGGAGGTTACTGTCTCCACTGTCAGACATACTTGAAGGGCTTATTCTTATTATCTGCCCCCAGAGTCTTTCATGAAATGGGGGAAAAAGGGGACAGTTAACCCCAAATCAAAAACACATATTTTGACTGTCTGTCTGTTTCGGGGTGTGAGTTGCAGTTTTGGAGAAAACGGCAGAAGAGATGCCTGCTTTCCCCTGACTATAAAGAGACTAAATGGCACTCGACTTGTGGTGCACAAAGCGGCAGTTTTTCAAATGTATTTTTTGGTGTTTTGAGCTTTGAGCACCACGAGCAGAGTGCCATTTAGTCCCATTATATTGGAGTGAAGGCAGGCATCTCTGAAACTCTGCAACTCACACCCAAACAATCTAGATGGATAAATAGCACTACGGGTAAAAGGAAAAAATGTATTTTTGATTTTGGAGTGAATTGTCCGTATGAGCTATGCTGCTCCTGTTACTTGGACATTTTTGCAAAACAGTTTGGCTCTGGGGGACACTGAGGGACGGTAGATCAGGTTATAGATGCTCTCACTGAGCCAGTTTCCCCTGTGTGATCCAGGATACGATAACACTTACTGTGTATATTCATGCTTTAATCTGGAATCTTTTTGTCCAGTAACAGTTTTATGTTATTTTAAGTCTGAAACTTCATTTAATGTGCTGCTGCCTGTCTTGGCCAGGACAATGCGTAAAAACAGTGCATCCAAAATCGAGTTCTGCAGTCCAAATAACAAGCTGGAACCATAGATGGTATATTAAACAGGTTGAAATCCTATTTAATATACGATTGATGGTTTAAGTGAGTTGTTTCCCCCTGCCTCATCCTCCTTAGACTCGAGGAAGCTCAGGCAGGCTGCAGGACCACTTCAGGAATGCAAGACAAGTCAAACATTGTAATTTCACAATAAAAGTGACGAGGAGTCCTCCACTGTAGGTTAATCAGCGGTTCACCACTGTCAGTCTTCTGTCAATGTAAAGTTAAGCCTGTTATCCTGAAAACAAAAGCCCACTGTTCTGAAAATACACACTCATGACTCATAAACAGACACTCATTCAGCAAATATTCTGCATTAATTTGAGCTCTAGTTAACCCAAAACAGGCAAATAACAACACAAGTGAAGGGCTGTTGTTGTCAATTGAACATGTTTGCTTAATCTCTGATGACATATCCCGGTCATTTTAGGATTTACTACAGTAAATATATTACAGATTCAAAATGACAGACAAACCGTCGAGGAGCAGATTTGCGTGTAGTTCATACCTGACTGCGGTCTGGTGATGGCGCTCTCATACACAGGAATCCCCTCGCCCACGTTGTTGTAAGCCTTCAGTGTGATCACATAATGAGAGCTGGGGTCTGACAGAGAGAGAGAGACAGAGAGATAAACCGATGCAGCCATCTAATCAAGCCAAAACTCTCGAGACTCTCGACTCATAATTGTGATATTAGCCAGAACGAGTATTTGAATACAATCATTCCTCTCACTGTGATTGTAATGAAGGCTTCAATTATGCATGTATAGATATTTTGCGACAATTCCTCCCCCAAAACCCTCTCCATTATTTTTTAACTCATAATCCACTTCTAGACCCCTTCCTGAGGCTTTGATTAACGCAGTGTTATCGATGCCGATTAATTATGTTATTAATGAAAACCACCAACAGAGAATGACCCGCAGTAAGGAGCGGACACAGGAGGACAAAAATGTATTTTCCCGTGGAACAAAATCTGCAATTGTGTGCGTGCTTTCTTTTTTTTTTTTTTCTTAAAAAAAGGACACAATCACAGCAAAGCTTTCTTGAGTTTCATTAAGCAATGATTTAATTTCAGCTCCTCCACCGTTATGAAGTTAATGTTGACAATAATTTGTGTAATTTTCTCAAAGGTCGGACTGATCCTTTGCAGAAAATTGGCACTCCTGCAAAACATTTTAGCGAGGTAGAACTTTGTGTTGATGTTTCATTTGCTTTAATGACAGCAAGAATTAAAAATCACCAAAACAAATTTGTTTTATTTAAACATTTTTGACCTTTAATTATTGTGTCCCCATTAGGCTAATCTGTGTAATTAGCAGCTCAGGCGTGTGGTGGAGAAGAGCTCATTAATTCTGTAAATACTCACTATGAGGTGCAGATGAATTGCTTTATATTGTTTGTGTGTGTGTGTGTTTGCTCATTAAAATGTTGTGATTTTCTTTTCAAAGAATAGCCTCAGTGTCAGACATACCACATTTATATTCTTAAATAGGAAAACACTGTAATGTTTTAACCGCTGACATTTTGGGTAAAGATCCATTCGTTCTCGCAGGCTAATCAATATCTGACTTGAGCTGAGATTCTTCAGCGCCGTCACGAGGGTGACAAATCAATATCTGAAGAAACTAAATGATGAACATGCACCGACGCAGACCGAAGCGCGGGCGGTTTGTTCTCACCGAGGTTCTCGATGGTGTAGTAGCGCTGCTTGTAGTCCACTTTGATGGTCTGAGCGTGGGGGCTGCCGATGCCGTAGCCGATGATGTAACCGCGCACCACGATGTCCTGGTTCTCCGGCGGCGTCCAGCTCACCACGATGCTGTTGACCAGCGGGCGGACGTGCAGAGAGCTGGGATGGTCCGGCACGCGTGATTCTGGGGAGAAGGACGCAGGGACAAAACGTGAGCAGAGATCTTTGATTCCAGTGAAACAATCAGTCAATTAAAGAAGCTACAGGGACTTCAGTTGATTCCTCCTGTTGAGTTGGCCTTGTGTTGTTCACCACTGATTTTGAAGAAGAAAATAATACAAGTAAAAGGCAAACCGGCTTCAGCATGTTAAGAAAGAAACCTGAGAACAGAAAATTTGAGTAGAGATGTTGGTGTGGTGTTGAGAATGAGAATGCTTTAACCTCCACCATCCATGCATGCCATTAATCATTTCATCTGATTTCAAGGAGAACGCGACCCGGTGGCTGGCATCAAGTATACAGAAATAACCAATCTTCTTGCTGATGCTCCTGTTTGCTGATGTAGGTCATATAGAGGCATCAGTATTAAACTGAGACTGTTTCATAACCAGTCAAACCGTCCTTGAAGTGTGTTTAAATGCTATAAAAGATAGAAAACAGAAGCTCAAAACCGACCAACTGCTTCTGCTTCAGCCTGTATGAACTGAGGTGTTTTTTTTTTTTACCGTCCAGGTCGCTCTCAAACGTCTCTGCTGTCGTCCACTCGGTGGCCGGTCCCGTGCCGTTCACCGTCATGGCCGACACCCGGAAGGCGTACTCCGTCCCTCGCTCCAGACCTGAACGGGCAACACAGAATGAAAGCGCCAGGTATTTAAACTGAGCTGTGGCTGAACCGAATCTCAAGCAGCAATAATAATAATAAAAAAAAACTCTTTCATTAAAACTTCTCTCTCTTTATAACACCTGGTTTTATTTTATAATGCACGGCTGCTGCTCTCCACTTGGCCGGTCAAATGGGGTTTAGAGTTGCAGGTGCACAATAAATATTTTGAAAGCACAAATATTTTAAACAGATGCCCGATACTTCCCTGCACAATTTAAGGAGAAAATCCATAAGCCTGCCCGGGGAAGGATCAAGTGAAGGTTTCTGTGGTGCAATTACCTTTCTACTTCACTCAGTATCATAGAAGTGATTGAGATTTATTCTTCAGCTTTGATTAAAATGTTTTTGGCGGGTAAAGATTTGTTTGGCTTTAAGAAATGTTAAAAAGAAGAGTGAGTGAGAGCAGCAATCAGAAAAACAACTATAACTAAATATAAAGAGTAAAAGAAGAAGGAGGGAGAAAAAAAACTTTTGGAGTCAGGATTCGTTCATATTTTAAAGCCACGTCTCCTTCAGAAAGAGCCGTTTCACCGCTGGGTGCCGGCTTTGGTATTCAGAGAAGACGGGAACGCCCGCTGACAAATGATGTGTTGCTGTATTAATTTGCTGTAAAATTTTTCATCATCGTCATATTGTCCCATTTGCACACTACATGCTAATCCTGTAGTCTTTTCTCTCTGTACCCACTATTCTGGGCCACCCTTGGGGGTAGCTTCTGAAGACTGCCTAACTATCCGTGCCTCCAAGGCTACAACATCTCCTTCTAAACGCTTTTGAACCAACAAACACCCCTCTGTTTCACCCCCCAGAATGTTCTCAAAAATCAACTTTTAAGTGTATATTCTCTTTGATGCAGCACACAGCGTGAAGCCGGGCCACTTGAAAGTTGCTGAGACAACATCTAATATTAATCAGCATTGCTGTGTGTCTCTGGTGATATTGTGCATATCTTGGTGAGAGCAGCGTTACTGTACGGTAAGACATGTAACACTGAGACATTTCACGCTATTTAGACGAAATTCTGATGTTGACTAAATAAACAGACAAACAGCCAGACTCCAAACAACAACCCGAGACACGTCTTCAGTCTCGATATCAAGATTTTAAATATTGCAGCGTGTCAGGCGGAGCTGACAGTATCGGAGATAAATCCAGCAGAGATAAAATGAAGTCTGATAACATAAAAGTTTTAATGTAGATCCTTTCTAAAGCGTCAGACAGGAATAGTAGTCTCTAAGAACAAAAAAAAAGTTTTCTTTCTGGATCCGACATTTCAAAATTATGTTCAACAATATATCAAAACGTATCACTGAAAATTCTACAAATCTGTGGACTTGAATTTAAAAGAAAAAACATATTTTTCCATAATGTCACTAAATCGTTCTCTGCTTGTTCAAAAAACTCACCAGCAGCGTCTCTTTTCAGAAATCATGACCTGGTTACCAAAGATAATCCAGAGACCTTGTTGAGAACCGTTTAGTCAGATACTGCTAAAGGAAATATTCCCTGTATGTTAGGAGCAGATCTGGGCGAGATGCGGCTGACTGAAAGGATTCATGTGGCCCACGAGGCCATCATGGAAATACCAAACATTCAAAATTTAGCAAAGACAGTTAATACAGTGGGTCAGTGCTGTGTTCATTGGCAATGAATGAACTGTATCTTTTATATTAAACTGTGACTTTATTCACTTAATGCTGCACATCCATGTTGTTTATGTTGTTGTTCTTCTACTTTTGCTGCTACTATTGTCGCAACCTGCATGCAGCATGCATGGTAGACTGTAAAAAAACATCAAGTTTTGGACATTGCCAACAAAATATTGTCTCACAATTCAACATGGCAATTCAGAAAGGTTGACCAATAGTAGAGGGGCCCTACACAGAACACTTCTGACCACGCCATTATTAAAGATTTGACCATTACTAGAAGCTTATACCACCATTTCAGGGCTCCTGTACCTCCTTACACTATGCTGGCATGTTTTGCACACCGACACTTTGACTTTCTTGCATATTTTTACTTGATATAAATCTTTCATTCCCTTGAACTAGTTTGTAGTTTTTATCTATTGTTTTTCATTTATTGTTGTTGCTGTTGTTGATGATGTCCTTTTCTATTGTGCTTTCATGTAAACCCTTACTGAACAACAAATTTCCTTGAAAGGACAATAAAGAGAAGGCAGGTATCTCCAAAAACTCAGCAACTCAAACCAAAATAGATAACATGACAGAGAAAAGGAAAAGTATTTTTGACTTTAGGGTGAACTGTGCCTTTAATTTTGCAGTAGACAAGCTGTGTTTGGAGTCAGAGACACAAATCACTCACAGTCCTTTCACTGTCGTGATGGCCCTGTTCACACTTTGCATCAAAACACACCCTCGGTGATCCAAGTGGACAGCTCGGAAACATGAGTGTGAACGCACCCCGGGACAGATTGAGGACACAGTGGGACGACTGTCACTCAGGCCACATTTGGGCGAGGTCAGGGATGCATTTGTCCATATTTGCAGTGTAGTGCAAATGTCTCCAACACTACTTCAAAGGGGATTGCCTCTTAAACCTTCAGTACACTTGATTTCTTTGTGTTTCTCTGCTCTGTCACTCAGGTTTTCTTTGCATTTATCCATTTCAGACTTTTGAACCTCTTAGCAACCAACACAAGCTCTCAGGTCGTCTGATGCTGGTATTTTAACTTGTCCTAACGCAGCAGACAAAATGATACTGTGGACTGCAGGACACCCTGTCCGGTTAAGTTAGACATGCAAGCTCTGTTGGCATCTTTAAAAATCAATGTAAGACCGACTTATTCAGGCAGGCAGTTAGTTAATGTACTACATTTTTAGCTCTTTCTGCTGTCATTTGTGCTACTTTTATTTCTCTGCCTTTTATTGTCTCTTTAATTCTATTTCTATGAATTTATTTAGCTTTTGTATTTTTTACGTGTTGTTTTTAATGTCACACTTTAATCTTTTATTCTACACTGAGCTGCATGTTATGCATGAAATGTGCTGTATAAATAAAAGTTATCATTATTATTACTATTAAATACGAGTAACAAAGTGAAGTTTCACCACAGGTGTTGACCCAAAATGAATTTAACATGTATTTCAGTGGTAGGTGTCCATGTGAGTTGGATCTAGACCCAAGCTGGATGTTAATCACTGGGTCTAAACTCAGTTTACAGCTTCTCTCCACCTACACATACATGCAATAAATCCATCACATTTACACCCACTCGCGGGATCATTGAGAAGTCTTTCTGAGAAAACACAATGAAAGACAACAAAGCTGGTAGGAGGGGATTGAGTCTACAATAGAGCTAAATACACAAAATCTCTGTCACCAAATTAGTCACGGAGAACATGTGAGACTGATGATACAGCAGGTTGAGTTTTATTCTGACTGCTGAGTCGGTGTCCATTACCGTCAATCAGCTTGAACAGCTGGGTGCCTCCTGTGGTCTCGGCCGCTTCACTCCTCCGGGATCCTTTCCGGTATCGGATCTTGTAGCCCGTGATCTCCCCGTTCTGGCCACTGAGGGGTGGGGGCTGCCACCGGAGCATGATGCTCTGAGGGAGGAGAAATGAGGGTAGTTGAAACACTACATTAATAATATTAATAATAATGATAAAAATACGATTATTAACATTAGAACCTCAACTTTAAGCAAAACTAAGACCTAAACAGCAACTGAAATGCAAAAATCTTTTCAGATGAAGTTCCAAGGTTTAATTTGTGACAGTGCAGGGGCTCTTGACCACATAACGTTTGAGAGCCGCTGTCTTAAAGGATCTCAGCTGATGATATAGAGCACAGAAAGGCTCTTGACCTTTAAAGCCAGAAAATAATCCTAAAATCAATCCTGAATTTAACTGGCAAACACTGAAGGGAGATTTGGAGTCGTGGGACCCATGATTGGTTTTAGTTAAACACGATCAGCAGCGTTGTGCACTAGGTGAAGCTGAGCCACAGTTTCAGCACATGTGGGACCATGTGTTTGTGGACCTGCAGCTGTAAAGGTGACCTCATGATTTAGCAGGTAGCATCACACCTTCCCACACACCTTGGCACGGGTGTTTGTGTTAACGTAACTCTGCAGGTTTACTGCTACACCGTGTCACCTGCCCCTCCCTTCAACCTGACAGTGGTGCAAATGGGAGGTACCCCCGCAAAAAACAAACACCCCTGTGAGCAGGGGGGTTGACGCAGTGCAGACTGACACATGAATCATGGACGGAGGTGTCCTGATGAGGTGGGTGTGCACGCGTGGGTGTGTGTACAGGTGAATCCTGCAGAGGCACTGAGGCACAGAGACAAATGCAGGACTTTCGCTTGCGGCCCGTGCTGCACTGTTGTGGGATTTACGCATCTGAGTTTGTGTGTGTGAGTGTGTGTATGTGTGTTTAAAGAGATAGGTGGGGGGTAGCCCAGCGTGGGAGAGGAGTTAATTAACGCTTCCCCACTGTCACACTGATGCACAAAAGCCTGAATACATGTAGAGGGCATGCACGTTCCTCCCCAGCCGAGTCAGGGGAATTGCACAAATTAAATTTGTGTTAAGTGCGTTCAATTATTCCATTTTTCTTATTACACTATCTGTCCCGACTGTGTGTTGCTTTTCTCCCTGTCTTCTTCTCCCTAATCAGGAAAACCTGTTTAATTGACTTTCGTGAAAAATCACAGGGGAAGGTGAGATGGCAGATGCCAAAAGGAGGGAAAAAAAAGCAAAATAAGATCACGAAAACACGATTTTCAAGTTGCCTTGCAGGTAATAGATGCGAGGTTCTGCCTGACAAGGCCCAAAGAGGAGACGGAATATGAAATGCATGTTAATTAGTTTTTTCTGCCCCTAGTTCCATTTGGCCGGGCGTATCAAACAGCTAATTGCATAAATGCTTTGTATCTATATACTTGTAGCAGAATTATTGACTTAATGACTGTTTACATTCAGAATTAAACACAATGACAACAAAGGAAAAAAAATTAGATGACTAATTTCAATAATGTTTAGGAATAAAGGATGCCAGATGTTTGTTTCACAGTTTAAATTGGCTTGTCTGGGTCTAATTGGGGAGGGACAGCTGGATGTACACTATCCATTCAAAAAACAATTCTGCCACAATTTCTGTCCTTTTCCACAGTGTCTCCTCTTAACATTAGCATGAGAGTGTTTTCTCTCCACAAATCTCTGCTGAGTATCCCTCAGCATGGGTGGCCAGTTCTCACTCAAGCTGCGAGTGTGTGATAGGATTGTCTACCAGTTTTTTTTTTTCCCCCTTTCCTAGTTTGCTTTGACAGTTCTCTCTCACTCGGGCTCTGCATCGACCAGCAAAGGGGCTAAAAGCTGCTGCTTTTGTAGTCGATGCACGTACCCTTAGGTTTTTTCCGTATCTCCTTCCCTGTGCTGCTCCGTGTTTGCACTCGCTGTCTCACGTGTCACGAGTGCGAAACATCTTTTATCAAATTTAATCCATCACTCGGGTGGAAATATACAATAAATAGGCCTACAGCTCTGTGTTTGAAGATCAAATGGCTAAACAGATAGGCAGCCGGGGCCTGTTCCCCTGTTTTAATCAGGAGCCTGTTGTGCAGCCTGCAGCCACCTCAGCAGCCTTATCTAATCAACAATGTCATGCAACAACTACAGTACGTTTAACTGTAATAAATCAGATTTAACAATAAAACTTAAAAAGAGGGTGAGACACCAGGAGTTGTCGCCAGGGCTGGGAGAAATTTGATCCACTTATCTGGGATCTATAGAAAAATCCAATCTAGATAAAAGAAATCTCACTTTCAAACCCTTATCCTCACCTAAAAAAACATGTTTACCAACAAGGTGCAATGACTGTTACAGGGGTAGCTTTGCACATCATATCCCAATAAGCAACTTAATGTTAAAAAGACATCAAGGCATTTACAACCCCAATCCAAAAAAGTTGGGATGTTATTTAAAATGTTAATGAAAACTGAATGCAATGATTTGCAGTCCTTTCCAACCTATATTCACTTGAATACAGTACAAAGGCAAGATATTTAATATTCCAACTAATAAAGTTTATTATTTGTTTGTAAATATACACTCTATACATTCTAAATTTCATGCCTGCAATACTTTCTAAAAAAGTTTTGACAGTGGCAACAAAAGACTGAGAAAGTTGTGCAATAATCAAAAAATACCTGTTTGGAAGATTCAACAGTTAAACAGGTTAATTGGTAAAAGGTGATAGTATCATGATTGAATATTAAAGGAGCATCTTCTAAAGACTCAGTCGTTCACAAGCAAGGATGGTTCAGCACGTTTCTCAATGCACAATTGCAAGAATTAAGGGAATTTAACCATCTACAATCCTGAAATCTCTGCACTGAAGGGCCAAAGCTGAAAATCAACATACAACAGTCACCAACAACATCCAGAAATACTGCTGATTTCTCTGAGGCTTGAGCTCATCTGAAATGGATGGATTCAAAACGTAAAAGTGTGCTGTGGTCTGACGAGTCCACATTTCAGATTATTTTCAGAAATCATGGATGTCACGTCCTCCAGGTAAAGAGGAAAAGGACCATCCGGATTGTTTCCGGCTCTAACTTCAAAAGCCAGCACCTGCGATGGTATGGCGGTGTGTCAGACACCATGGCATCATGGGTAACTGTCACATCTGTGAAGGCCCCATTTATGCTTAAAGGTATAAACAGGTTTTGGAGCGACATATGCTGCCATCCAGACCATGTCTCTTTCAGTGATCCCTGCTTATTTCAGCAAGACAACGCCAAGACACATTCTGCCTGTGTTACAACAGTGTGTCTTCGTAGTAAAAGAGTTCAGGTACTGGACTGACCTGCCTGCAGTCCACACCTCCCACTGCTCAACAATTAGCATCCTCATTTCCCAAATGCTCCAAAGAAAAGGTGATGCATCACAGTGGTAAACATGCCCGTCCCATACTTATTTAACTTTTACACACCATCCTAACTTTTTTTGGACTTGGGTTTGCATGTTAATGGGGCTAAATTGGTTGAAAAGTGAACATTTTCTCAAATTTGTGTTTTAATGTGAAGCACAGACCTAAGTCTATGTTGACAATTTAACTGCAGTCTACACTTCTTTTGGCCTAAAAATCACCAAATCAATCCTTCCTTGGATACTTTGACCATTATCTTTCCTTCCCAAGTCACATTTTTGGTCTGTCTAAATCTCCCAGGCTAATATTTTTTTCATATCCATTTATATCTGAGCTGCAGGCTTCGTTGCCAGATCCTATACAGATGGAGAGCAGCACAGAGGATAAAACCTTCTGACAGCCGAGTCTCCTGCCGATGAGAGGATCAATGAGAGTTCACACACCCTCTTAACCAGCTGGGGCTACGGGCCTCTGACGCAGCTAATCACACAGAGAGACAACGGTGTTCTGGGCTGCAGGCTATGTGTTTGTTCAACTGCTTCTGTGCGCAAGGAAGTGAGTGTTTGTGGATTTGGTGAAGAGGCTACATTCACTTTATAGTAAACATTCAGGCTGCAGGCAGTTTCGGTGTATTTGTCATTTCTGTATGTTGCATCTGAGAAAGTGCAACAAAAATAAAAGCTTGTAAGTCCTCATTAGCCGTGTTTCCATCCAAATGTCTTGCAATTTTTAACCAAATTTTGAGTAAATCAGCAAAATGCAAATCCAATACTTGTTTCCATCCACTACTGTTATGCAAATTAATAGGAGTTCACTGAGGTAAGCAGTAAGTTGCGCTAATTCTTCAGCAGGAAAACCATTAAACCTTTCTGGGAAAAATGAGTTAACCTTTATTTAACCAGGTAAAAAAAGTTACACGTCGACTACATACATATGATTAAAATACAAGACATTTAAAATAATACAGAAGACTTTAATCTATATAGGAAACCCAGTGTAAACTTGAGTTTCTTAGTTTCAATGTGATATCTAAAAAAAGACATTAACAAAAAAAGAAGAAGCTGCAGCAAGATGATGCAATTGAAAAAGCTCCAACCTCAAACGATGAAAAACAAAGAAGAAAACACAATGGAAATATGATATTTCTGGTTGTTTCATGTTCTAATAGAAGGTTACATCTGTGTGGAGCAATCATGGATGTTTTTTTTTTTAGAGACATGGGAGCCATGAGGAGACTTTTCTAATGCGATGCTTCAAAACGCAAATAAAAATATGTTGATGAAAACACTACAGAACAATCTTGACCCAGTTAGAGGTCCGGTTCAGTTGACAAAGTCTTACCTTTGAGTTCTGGACCTCCAGAGTGAGATTCTGAGGAGGAGCACTCGGCACTGTGAAGAAAACAAAACAGATCATTTTATTTTTTTATTTAGTGAAAAAACAAAAACACAGAGACAGAATTCATTCTAGAGCTGAAACGACCAGCTGGTTAAGAAATTAGTTGACTGACACGAATCCATTTTATTTGCTGATTTTCTTTGCCTCATGGGATAGTAAACAGAATATTTTAGGTTTGGGCGAAAGAGTCTGAGAAAACAAGTTAAAAAAAGTATTTGACATCATCACCTCGGCCGATTCGAACTTTTTATAGACTAAACAATTATTTGGTTAAAGAGAAAATAACTGGCAGATTAACTGCTTCTTAAAAGTGAAATTCAAGCACTTTTCAAGGTATCTAAACCTACTGAAACCTTTATCATCACTTCTAAATTTATTACAATAAATACAACTGCAACTTCATTTATACCCACATCAATCCGTGTATATTGTCACTTTGTTTTTTACCAGCTGTTCAACTCTGATTTTATGTTTTAATCGTGATTATTTTATGTTAATTTCCAGAGACAAACCCTGAAAATAACAGTTAGGTTTTCTGGATCTACATATGCAGCTTACTATAGATAAGTTAGGAAATACCATAAACTAAAAAGCTAAAAGTCTTAGAAGATTTTCTTTCATCATCCAACTGACCGTCAGACAGGGTGCGAACTACTACGTCCTCAGTGGAGACACCTGAGCCGTGCTTGTTGTTGGCCACCACGCGGAAACTGTACTCCGTGTTCTTCTTCAGCCCGGTCATGGTGTAGGACTGACTGTCCACGTCAATGTCCTGAAAGAAACGGAGGAAAAACAAGAAACGGGATGTCACTTTCTTTAAAATCTAAAACAGATTTCTGTAACTATAAATACCTGTTAAGACCTTCAACTCAGTGTCCCACAACTGTCCTGAATTCTACTTTCATCTGTGCCCTGAGTTCACAAACACTGTCCCAAAATGAAGTTCCTTTTGTTGCATTCTACATAATAAATGTAGTTTAATAACGCTGTTTTAGTAGCTCACATCACTGACTCACCCTCGTTTTTCCTTGGTAGTTCTGTGAGTTGTTTCTACACCTGAGTGTTTGGCTACAATCAGTTTTGATTTTCCTTTTAGTCACCGGTTGAGTTACTTTTTCTCGCTCGTCTAAGTGTTAAATGATGAACGCATCACTACAAACTGCAGCGCAAATGCAAACCTGTTCCTGAAGGATAAAACTTTACAACCACTTTGAGCGTATCTTAAAGTAAACACTTAACCTTGACAGCGTGTAAGCGTGCATGTGAAGTAGCGCAGAGCTTGTTCCACTCCACAATTTTCGAATTTGAACCTCTAAGAATGAAATCATCTATTTTCCTTGGTGCATAAACGTAATAATTTCCTTTGCAATGATTCTGTCCCAGAATTGTCTCAGACAGTATCTTTGTGTCCCAGGCATCTTAAACTTCGAGTGCTGTCTCATACATTTATAAATGTTCAGATATAACAAAACATAACCAATAAATATAACTTGCATTTGCTCACTGACAATGAAATGAAAAAAAAGAACAAATAAGAGGAAATGTTTTATTCTTGAAAAGATTACCTGCGTTCTTCCCTTTTTAAAATCTTTTTAAAGCGTACAGTATTTCCCAACTGACAGCATGCTGATGAATACAGAATTCCTCCTCTTTCAGTGTGTAATTTCAACATTCAAGTGTGATACTGGCTCCAACATGCTGTAAATAAGACAGTTCCAATAGCAATCTCTCACATATGGCAAAGCGACCAAATGTGATGCCTGCTTTCATCATTTCATCACACTAACATTTCTATTTGTAATTCCGTGTAAAACTGTCATCTTCCACTGAGACACAAATTATGCTTTCTGTGATTACGACTTTTTGCTTTACAAATTGGACACGCTGGCTCAGGCCCAATTACTTCAAGCCAATTTGCATGCGGCTCTTTTGCTTGTGACATTTTGAGTAAAAAGCCGGGACTCTGTGGAAATCTAATCTCGCTTCCAGCGCTGTCCGATCGCAACCTCTGAGCTCGGGTCAGATGGCCGCCTGTCACCACGCCACACTTGAAGACGCGTCACGAGTTCTCCCCGACTTCCCCCTGTCCTTAAATATTTCATGTCTTTCTAACTTCAGCACTGCTCTGTCCCTTTCCTTCACCTCTTCTTCTTCTTCTTCTTTTTCTTTCCCTCCTTCTCGTCATCTCTTGCCTTTTTCACCTCATCCCTGGGTCTCTCCTCCAGGGAGCTGAGGCATCATTACTCAGTGCGCTGGCTGACGTTTCATCCATTATCATATTAAAGGCTTTTTAATGCCTCGCTGGCTCGCGCCCTGCTACTGCTGCGGCTGACTCAATATCTAACCAGCTAGATTCCACTCGTGTGACAGAGTTGGACCTGCAGAGAAGAACTGGGTGAATCATATCGGCCGTCTTTCTGCACAATAGGTGTTTCTGTGTTAGATGTGTAATCAAGAGCACGGCCAAAAAGCAATACAAAGAGCCTTTTGGCGAATGATTAGGAACTCCTTACCTCATCACAATTTACATTAGACCACGCAGTCATATTCCTTTTAATCTGTCTAATGAACCCTGCAAAATCAAGCGTCAGCTACACACACGACTGCTCTTACAAGGCAGAGCGTGAATAGTAGTAGCAGCAGAATAATTCATTTCATGTGAATTAAATAATATATATAACAGTAAAATGAAGGCAAACACTGAAACGCAGGAAATGTTATATTCTTCTGTTCTTATTTTAAAAAAATATGCATTAATCTGAGAGCATATCCACATTTTACTTGATTTATCTGTTCATGTCTGCATCCAGCTTAATGGGATACTTCAGATTCTCTGAAGTGGGGCTGTATGAGGTGCTTTTCCATAGTGTTTTAAATGCATACATTACTATATGTGCAAATGCATGGAGCATGCAACTAGTATTTACACAAACTGGTGTAAAGAGTATATGTATATGTGTTATTTTGTCTGGAACTAACTGCACTTTCTCTATTTTAGACATATGAGTGTTAATATGCTCATCATTAGTCAGTTACGTGATTAACCGATTAGTTGATAGAGAGAAAATGTTTAATTTGAGTCATTTACCAAGCAGAAATAGCACAAATTAACTGGTTTCAGCTTCTGAAATGTGAAGTTTTTCTGCTTTTCTGAGTTTTATATCATTGTTGATTGGATATCTGAGCATTACAGACTAAATGATTTCTCTGTTAATAAAAAAATAAAGGAATAATTCAGATTTTTTTGAAGCGGGGTTGTATGAGGTACTTGTCTGTAGTCAGTGTATTATTACCTACAGCAGACTGTCATCAATAAGCCCTCAGTTTAAACTAAAAAACAGATATATTCAGAGAGGTTTTACTGCGTTTGGTGAGCTGAATGAGTGAAGAAAACATCCTACCTCTTCATTGCCAACGCTCTTGTCTGTGTAGTACAATTTGTAGGTGAGGATCTCCCCGTTGCCGGTGAGCGGTTTGTCCCAGCTCAGAGAGACAGAGGTCGGCGTGTTGGACACCACCTGCAGGTTGGGAGCGGGGCCCGGCACTTGGACTGGTGAAAAAAACAAAAACAAAGAAGCAGGAGAGCAGAGATTAGAAAACCATCAAACCTGAGTATTTTGCTCTTTTATCTTGAACCCTCTTCCCTTTTGATGCATTTTGTTACATCTGGAGGACAAGAACCCAATTTGGCGATGTCCACTGACTGCTGCCAAACACACGTTCTTGGCGCGTGAGCAAGAGCTGAGACCACCAGCTCAGTGGAGACCAATCTGTCCCCTCTGGACCGGACTGGACTGGACTGGGCTGGCAGCCATGTTGATTTTCTTGCTATTCCCGTGACAAACAAACTGAAGGAAAGCCTGAACAAAAACATCAATCTCCATCTCGCAGTCCACCAACATTTGCCTGCAGCTTCTATTCAGTGTGGTAGACAGTTTATTTTATTATGTTGAGTCATGGAACAGGATGTATTACAACGTGTCTGTGAATCAGTTTGATACTCTGGTTGTCAGGCAGCTCTATTATCTTGTAAAATAAAGAGAAAAAGACAGGAATATCCATCCTGAATCTTTAGCGGTGTGGTATAATAATTTCAATTAAATGCTTACAGGAATATAAGAAGTCCACCTTTAAACTTAGCGCTGTTAATTTTGTAGTGAAGATTGATTCCTGTTGATTCCACTTAAATGCACTTATTTTGCCTCATTTAATATAGATGCAAAGAAATATGTAATTTGATCGTTAAAGCAAGAATTTCAGGAAATCGATATTCACAATGTCAGCTAAACTTTGTGTAAACAATAATGTGTCACGTTTCAGTTATTTCCGCATCCATGTATATGAAGCTTGAAACTTCCTTGTTCATCTGATAACAGAGCAGGGAAGACGTTTCTATGGACAGAACAACACTGAAGTAGAAATGTTAATATAAAATGCATAGTGCTACCACTACGACGTTATTTTCAGGTTGTAACATTCCTTGTGGAAACTTCTTAGGGCTGCAGGATTTAGTAAAAAAGTCATATTGCAATAATTCATACTGAAATTGTGATTGCGTTATGAGATATGATTAGTGGAAATGATCAATTTTGCATTACAATTTTCATGTTCAATAACAAAAAAAATATTAAAATTGTGATGATGTGATATTTGTTGAGGTCTGCACCAAACAAACCAGTTTTCTTTCATCTGTAGAACGAGATTTTTAGGCCGGGGTCATCTCTGCAGCACTAGAGTGCTTCACTATGACGCAGTTTTCTCATACATTTTTCCTTTTTTCAAAAAATAGTGATTTGGTTCTGGTTCTGTGATTTGGACATTACACTTGGCCATACTGCGATTTTATTGCATCTGCAATTAAATGTGCAGCCCTAAAACTTCTGTCCGGAACGGGAAACCCTACGGCTTTATTGCTGGTATGCAATGTATGTGCCATCACGGGCTGCTGCTATGTAATCTGACAGCTCATAAAAACTTAACAAATGAGAACATAAAACTAATATATATAAGATATATATAAGTTTATGTGATCCTGTCTGATTATTTTATTTCCACTGAGAATGGGGCACTCTTGATAAACACTACTTTATCTGATGCAAATGTAAACAAGCTTAAATTAAAGCTGACAGTCAGCACTTTACTTCTAAGTATATATTTCATATCTGCTGTGTGCGCTGAGACCGAGATAGCATAATAAAATATGTATCACCGCCCTAATAATTTGTGACTGTGCTGTACACAGCAGCAGCAGCGCTCCGTGTCAGTAAGTATATGGACGGTGACATCTCTTGTTGCGCCTGTACTGTGGCACACTGGATTTAAAATGAAACACTATGAGGTTAAAGTGCTGCCTGTCAGACACAGATATATGTTTGTGCTGTATATATCTTGTAAGCTTTAGCTGCAGGAGTTCCTGACAGAAGAGAGAAGCTCCCATTTGTCAGTGCGCACGGATGCTGGAGGTATGGCTTTGAGTGTGTGTGTGTGTGTGTGTGTGTGTGTGCGCAGGTGTATTAAGCCAGTCTCTGAGGAGAGGTGATACAGGGGCAGCACTGTGTGCACATGCCTGGCACTCAGACGCAGGTCAACAGTTTAAGCTCCAATTCATAGCGTGTTCTTACACTAAAAGTGCACACACACGACAGAGATATACTGCACAGGTACAGCCCGCCCTCGCTGCTGTCCCCATGGGAGGCTCGGCGCCTGCTGGCAGGCATTAAGGTGCGGCGTGTGTATTTATGGGTGTGTGTGTGTGTGTGTCTATGTCGATCCGTCCGCCCTCCAACCAAGGACACAGGCAGAGGAACCGCGGCTGACCTACAAAGTGACAGTGACTGAGCTGTGGACGAGTCTGGAGGTGAGGGACGTCCACCCAGACAGCGTGCTGGGAAATCCCCTTCACAGCACTTTCAAATGTGGGTGAAACTGAGAGATTTGGGGCAGCAGCCATGAGGAGGCTTACACACCCAAACAACAAAGAAAACAGAAGACTTTGTTGCCTCAATAACTGACCTACTCTAGAGCCAGCCCCTTTTTGCTTTGTGCTCCAATAACAGTTCAGCGAGCTGGGTACCCGGCAGGAACTCCGTCAACTTTTATTCTTTCCCTTTTCTTTCCTGTACTTAAATATTAAGGTGACCAGATTTCTGAAATGAAAACTGGGGACATTTCCAGTTCAGCAGTCAATATATCATTAAAATATAAAATGTTATTATCTATGCAATAAAAAAGGGGGATCATTTCAATTTAATGTATTTTGACCACGGTAACGCTTGTATTATAATAAACTACGGAGCAGGCAGAGTAATTGTCAGAAAATCATAATTTACAGAAGCGCAGTCTTCTCCTACCTCTCCAGTCTTTAATAATAATAGCACACTATTACATAAAATATTCTGGTCCCATTTCTTGCCTCATTGTTTTGAATAATAAATTGTTGAGCTCTGTAATCATATCTTTACCTTTCCTCCTCGATCTCCATCACAATTCTTCCTATCCAGTCTTGTTTAACACACAGTTAAAAATGAGGACATTTCCAGGGACAGTGCCGGCTGGGACAAAAAAAGGGGACTGTCCCCAGAAAACAGGGAAGTCTGTTCACCTTGTTAGATACGCTCTGTTCAAGGCTTGTCTGTGTTCAAAACTGAAACTAATTCTGAAGACAGTTTAAAGATACTGCTGACGAACCTGTTAGAGATTTAGCTAATGTTAGCAAAATGCTAAAAGCAGAAGGGTAACAACTGATGTTGATTACCTAGCTAGTAAACTAGTGTTTTGCTAACATTAGCTATCAGATGTAACTAGGTAGATTAGCTAGCTAGTTAGCAAACATTTTGCAGAGCCACTTCACAATAAGACTACCTTCACAAATGGTTTATCATTATGTTATTAATTATCTTGTAAAGACTTTCTTAATTATTAAACTATTACAACACATTATATAAAAATGGCAACACTTGTTGCTTGTTAATAAGTTACTGCCGTTTAACCACCAACAGTACAACTTAATAGTCAAAAAGTTTCATTTAGAGTCAAATTAACATTAAATTTCCAGATTCATACACTAAGGCTTTGGCAATATTGTTTACCTCGACAGTGTCAGCATGCACTGCTTTACACTTTACACCGAAGGTCCCTTTTGCAAATTATTTACAATGACTCAAGATATTAAGATTAATTAGTAGTAAGCAGTAACTGGATCTTGTCAAATAGTGAGCCCACATGATGTATTTATTTGTAAACAATGTATAAATCATTAAAAAGGGTAGTCATATTGTAAAGTGGTACCCATTTTGCTAACATTAGATGTTAGCTAAGCAGCTAAGATTGATGTAGATTAGCTAGCAAGTTAGCTAGCATTTTGCTAAGATTAGCCAACTTAACCTGTGTTGCTTTTACAGGTAGACAGCAACATCTTTTAGCCAAAATTTGTTTTCTTTTCAACATGGACGAGCACGTTAGCTTGCTCAAATGTTAAAAAAGGGGCGGGGCTTAGGCAACGTAAATTCTTACGCGTCTTCCCGTCAAAGTTTGCTAATGAGCTTGTGTACAGCATCTCTTTACAGACTGGATGAGGGAAATGTTTCAGAAGAAATCAAGAATACTAATTTCAGACATTCCTCACTCAGGTAGGCATGGTTTAAAGCAACACACACACACACACACACACACACACACACACACACACACAGAGGGCTTAGAGTAAATGTTGGGAAGTAAACAAGAAGTGGCTTATAAGAGGAAAACGCTGCATTTCTCTGGTCTGCTGTTGGGTGGTCTGCCTTAACAGACAGCACCAAACAGCCTCATCCATGTGTGTGTTTGTGTGTGTGGCTCTGTTTGAAGTGAGCGTATGCTGTACGCGAGTGAATATTTGTTTGTGTGAATGTTTATTTGCACATTTGTGTGCTGCTTTTGAGTGCATCCTGTTTGCCTCAGTGTGCCAGTGCGAGCATGTTTCCAACAAACTGGCTGGAGTTCGCCTTTATGTTTACGTGTCCTGTTTACTGAGCACATATAAATGAATGTTTGTGTGTGTGTGTGTGTGTGTGTGTGTGTGTGTTTGTGTGTGTGTGTGTACGTGTGCGTGTGTTCACCTTCAGCCTGGGTGGCCACTTTGAGCGCTGCAGAGCTCTCTCCCTGGCCGTTGCTGTTGTGGGCCACAACCCTGAAGCGATATTTGGTGTCTGGCATGAGGTTCTGGATGGTGACCTGCATCTCCCCTGGACGGCTGGTATTTACTACTCGCTCCCTGATGTGGACACACACACAGACACACAGCAATATTTTAATCCAACAATACTGTACAATACTGTAATTGTAAGGACTTATGTTTATAAAAACATGTTGCAAAGTGTCAGAACATTATTGAAGCATGGCTATAAAAAGTGTTGGGAACTTAATCAATTGATTGATTCATTGACTGTATTCATCTTGCCTGGTATTCAGTTTATTTACTGAGTACTGTAACAGAATGGACATAGGTGTGCATATTTGCTGCCTTATGCTAAATGCATTATTGTCAATACTGATTCATCTTTAACAGGGATTGTTCAGAGTTTTTGAAGTTATATGAGGTATGACGTTGGCACATGCCCAGTTTGGAGTAGCGTAGGAAGGTAAGTAACGTACTGCTGTGGACAAAGTCAGCAGCAAAATGTATTAGAGCCACTTTAAAAATGGCCCACCTAAAAAAAAAAATCGATATCAGTTTAAGTGCGTGCTGCATTTAGAATATTTTCATTTTTCCTTGCAGTCAGACCGCCTTTTACGATGGGAAACCACAGTTATATAAGCCAAATATCGCCCTATCCAAAGCAACCAAACTCCATTGGCAAAAACAATAATTTTACCTCAGAGAACACAGTTCTGTGCTGGTCTACTGCTGCCTTGATCTGTTAGCTTGTTTGTGTTATTGTGTGACTTTGGCGAATCTGAGGTAACCCTTTAAAACACAGAAGCCACACAATAACACAAACAAACTGGCAGATCAAGGCAGCAGCAGCCGTGCAACTCCATGATCTGCAAGATAAATTTACTGATTTCACCAATGGAGTTTGGTTGGCTGGGAGAGAATGATACTTGGCTTATTTAATACAAGTTTTCCACTGCAAAAGGTTGGCTGATGGCAGAGTAAAGTGACAAAAATACTCTAAATACAATTAATCTGATAAAGATTTTTTCAGTACATTACTATGGATAAGTCCCTCATAAAACTCCACTTCAAATGATCTAGACTATCCCTTTAATTTATTTTTTAAACGCCCTTCAAATTTTCCCAGAGCACTGTATGACATCTCATTTGATTTGTCTAATCATTGGACCTAAACTCCTACATATTCAATCAAAAATGATATAAAACTGAGAAAAGCAGCAAAGCTTCACATTTGAGAAGCTGGAACCAGTTAATATTTGCCATTTTGTCTTGATAAATGACTCAAATTAATAATTTTTCAGTCTATCAACTAATCAATTAATCAAGTAGTTGACAAATGAGCGTATTAGCACTCATGTGTCTAGAGCAGAAGAAGTACAGCTAGTTTCAGACAGAATAAAAGATGTACAACCACTGGTTTGTGTAAATAGGATTAGCACACTCTATGCATTTGCACATATAGTAATGTATGCATTTGCATTTTAAGCTCTGGCACAGAGTGAAACACTTCTGCATGAGGAGACGTCTGGGAATAACTTGAAGGGAAGACATGAAGAGTAGCCAAAACGCTAAAGAGGAAATGTGGAAAATCCTCTCAGCTCCTTAAACGTCCTTCTCTGTCATATACAGTAAATCCTCTACATAAAGTAAGTGAAGGAAATTTATCACATGGCTACTTGAAAAAAAATGAAATTACAGTATTTGAACTGATTTTTTTTTGTTTATACTTGAATGTTAAAAGGTAATCCTTTGAGGAAGGAAGTTTGTTTTTAATTAATGAACACTTACTGCTCTGGTAAGTGCTTTAACTGCTTTAATGAGATATTTTCGGAGTGGTCTGAGACTCCTGCACAGGGATTTATGTATATTAGTACCTTGCTGACTCCAGCAGTAGTGTGTGTGTGTGTGTGTGTGTGTGTGAGCACCCTCCTGGCAGTACTACAGCACAGTTTGGTGTGTGTACTACCTGCTAGTGCCCTCCTGGCTGTAGAAAACGGAGTAGGTTAACTCGTCTCCGTGGGGCTCGGCCGGCGGGCGCCAGGTCAGCTTGATGAAGCGGGTGGAAACCAGCGATGCCACGACGTCTCGTGGGGCGGAGGGGGTGGGCCCTGATGGACCGGCTACGCCTCCGGAGCCTGGCGTTACATGGTCAGTAGTGTTAGGAGTCAGTGAGGGGGGAGGGGAGGAGGGCAGGGCTACATCTTTGGGTCGGGAGGAGGAGGAAGAAGGGAGGGAGGGAGGGAGGGAGGAAGGGAGGGAGGGGTGGTGGGATGGATGCAGGGACACGGGGAAAGGGCAGGAGACAGTGGCAGCGTAGGGAGGAGGTGATGAGAGAGGCATCACGCAGAGGCGTCCGAAAGGAACAGGTCGAGGAGAGGAAGAGGAGTTGAAATGGAAATGACAGTGGAACGAAAGAAAGGAAGGAAACAAAAAAAAGAAGAAAAAACAAAATAACAACAACGTAACAAAAAAAGACTCTTGGTGTGACAAGGAACCACAGAAATAAAACACTTCTACTACATCCACAAAGCTGACGAATAACAGCACAATACAGAGGGGACTACACATGCAGATCTACACACAGCTCTCTAATGTCGGGGTAGTGGGAGCAGAACATAGTGTCACACATTTCATTCTCAGACGGTCTTCCTGCCAATCATTTGTCATTAACAATGATTGACTGCATTTTTTGTGACATTTTTATTACACTCATCCTTGAGAATTGGGATAAAACCATATTTTACTCTTCAATTACGCTGGGAAAACATATTTTTTAAAAGATCAAACTCTTGGCTATTAAAACTTGTAACGGGCCAAACTCCGTCTGTCAGATGGAAAATCTGACAGAGCTGACAAAATGTTAAATTTTGTCATTTCACAGTATAGTTGTAGTGACCACTCATTTTATTTTTTAAAGTGGCTAAGATGCTAATCAAAATCCAATTTTTTAAACCAAAATTCTTATTAAACTTTGACTTAGAAGGGTGACAGACATGACATATCATGGTTGAGATCCAACGGCCATATTATTTAATGACTCTCAAAAAACAGAGCAGAAGTCCCGCCTTTTTTTTTAAACCAGGAAGTAAGACAGGAGCAGGAAAGCCCATTTCCGCCAGTGAAAGAAAAAAATATCTTCATGGTAATTCGTAATATGGAATTATAAACATCAAAATTACGATAAAAAGTCATAAATATGAGACAGAAAGTCAACATTATTAGATAAAAAGTCAAAATTATGACATAAAAAGGTCAAAATTATTAGACTTTGTAAAAATCTCATAATCATGATTCATCATGAGGATATTTCTGTCTCTCACTGGCAGAAATGGACTTCCATACAGGGGGTCCTTAAGGTATAATTAAACCTTTTTATACCTGATTAAATTACGTGTTTGTAAAAATCTGACAGTTGACAGTTGACAGGAAATATGGGACAGAACTTAAAAGGCCCAACATTTTCATTAAAATTAAAAAAATCAATTTTTAAAACAAAGATAATTATAATAGCAGATTTTAATACTTGCGTTATCAGTAGGTGTTGTTAGTTTTAGATTTTGAAGGCTTAAATATGTAAATATATAGATCCTTAAAGAATAAATTTTCACCAAAAAAAAGGAATTAGAGTGTTAGTATTTTTATTCATTTATTTATTTTGGTTTGACATGATTTCTCCCAATTCTCAAGAAAAACTAAAAACTGGCAATGAAGGTAGACTTTGACTTTGACTGGGACAAAGCCACCTTCTAGCCTCTCAAATGCACACAAGAAAACCGTCTCTGTGTTCAGGGAAATAAACTTTTTTATTTAAGAAACAGTAATAACAACTGAAGACTAACACCCGCCACCCCAAACAACAAAAAAAAGCTGATTCTGAAGTCTCCATTGTCTCAACTAAAACACCAGATGATGTTTTTTTTGAACACTTTTTGCCGTCACATTCCACAGCCCAGCCACAGAAATGCTGGTGATTTCATTTGGTGGGTTGTTTTTTTTTTTCTTTCTTTTTTGGAGGAACAATCTGCGGTCAGACTCAGTGAGATCTGCTTTCCATTTTGCCTGGCAAGTGGGCGAAACGAAACCATACGGAAAGAATGTCAGCTTGTATGACATTTCCATTCGTTTGCAGGTCAGGGAAACTGACTGCGGGGCAGAGCTGAAATACAGAAGAGGCAGCACGTTGAAGTGTAGTGTGCAAACGGTGTATTATTACTGCAGAAATTGTTCTGAGATTCAGAGCGGCTGCTGGCATGTTTGTCTGTCATGGCATGTGGACTAACCGCTAACTTGGCTTTCAATATTTGTTTACATTTCAGATTCACAGAGTTCACTGACTTCTTCAGATCGGAGTGATATGAAGGATTTGCGCAGAATTACATGGTGCACACACACACGTTTCTGTACGTAAACACTCTTTCATTCACACTGCGATCGACATGTTCATCAGCGGACTTTCTGCAGCTGCACAAACCTCCGAAGGTGCTCTAGCTTTACCTGAATGTCACGGTGCTTCCATGTTTACATCTGTATTTCTGCACACACAGAATACACTCAGCAGTCTTTGGCCAGTGACACCTTCTGTGTCGCCTCTGTGCTTCAGCACCTTGGATTTGAAATTACTATTTGAAAACAATGACTCTGATGTTAAAGTGCTGACCAGTCTCGCATCGCCAGACCGATTGCCACAGCGCTGTGTCAGCGCTGGACAAAGGTCTGGCTCCACACATTATCAATCAGCTACAGAGGGAAAAAAACACTCTGGCCTGTTTGTAGATCTTTAAACCAATCACAACCATCTCAGGCAGCAAAAAACCCAGGATGCAGAGATGGCGCCCCTGCAATGTAGAGTCTGGGAGAACTTGTTTTGGTGAAAGATTTGCATGTGGTGAAGCTAACCCTGGCTTTAAAATGGCTAAATTCTTGCAAAAGAAAAGCTAACAGCTTCCACCTTGTTTACAGTCATAGTGTTTGTTAGCGACCAGTTTAGAGGTCGTGGTTGTGGAGAATAAAACACAATATTGCACAAACAGCACAGAATGAGAGCCAGGAAGCAGCTGTCTGCACCTGAATGACACAATGACAATTAACTGTCATGTTCTGAACAAACACACACCTCAACAAAAGCATTTGAATTTTTTTTCATTTTTTTTTCATCATTGGTCCAACTCAACGTCCACCTGTTTCTACAACTCTTTAAGTACTGATTAATTAATAATATGTGCTATGGATATATGCTACAATATTTTAGCTTAGCTTAAAATTGCCTTAATGCATATTTATAATTCATAAATACATCAGACTGTGGAGCCTGGATTGCTACACGCATCAGTGATTACATCAGTATCAGCTCCTGACAGCGGATCAGGTTTTCCAAACTCGATCCAAAGAGAAAGTGATTTTGAAAATGGTAAAATACAGACAGGTGGGAGAACAGGCAGGTTTATACCAACAGTCTACATCCAGTGAGTCACAATAAGTGCTGACTATAAGCTTTAATTTTCATATTATTTGACACAAACCTAAAACTAAAACAAAACTTGTTCATCATATATAAGATCTGGTTGCAGAAGTCGGTGTCTGGCTCAGGCTCCAGCTCACAGACATTTGCAGACACTCTGTATGTTCTTGCCTCTTCCAGGGGATTTCTGCCTTCAGTCTTGCCTGAAGCAAGCAAGACACAGACTCAGATGGACTGAAGTCAGGTGGACTGATGTGACCAGTCAAGATCACTCCGCTGCCTGGTCCTAAAACAAAAACCCTGCCTCGTCTGTATGTTTAGTAAAAGAAAACAAACGTATAAAAAGAGCCGGGACTGCTGCACTTCACTTCATTATAGACGTCGACAACCTCAAACAACTTTAAAAATGGAAGTCAGCACTTCAACCTCAAAGCCAGTGTTCCATTTCAAATCCAGTTAGCTGGAACTGGGCCAGAAACAAAGGAAAACATATCATCCTCCTAATACTTTCTGACTGCAGTGTAAATTACCAGATGCTGAACAATTATCCTCATTTATAAAGCGACACGCGCACTCACACACGCACGCACACGCACAGCAAACGTCTGGTGTCTCACATCACACTGGTGACGGGGTTATCACGACATAACCAAAAGCTTTGTTGATGAGGATGCACTTCCAACATTACCAAAACGTGAACACACAAGAGGACGCAATCCAAGGATCATAGTGGATTATTTGTAGTGAAAATACTCATTATACAATTTGGTATTCACTTTGGCAGTTGAGACACAGGTCCACTCATTATAAAAACTCAAATTTAAAATTAGATGCAACGGCGCAAAGACAGAAATAAGATCTAATTTTGGGAACAGTTTACAGACAGGACAAACAAGAGGGAGACCAAGAAAAGACGTGGAGGACTGCAGTCAAGAGATCCAGCTTTTTTAGCTTGGATTAGCAGATCGAAACCACAACTAACTAACTGTTACATCTATAACCAAAAGAATTTGACTGGTGGAGTTTGTGGTGGCGGCTGCACAGAGCCTGGCAGGGAGCTCTGCCCAGGAGACCGTAACCAGACCTTCATGTAGAAAGTCTCTTATCTAGAAAGGCTTGCATGGAGGCTCATACTGTGTGTGTACATATGAGAAAAGAGAGAGAAACCAAGTTGAATATGGACAAAAATGACTTCTGCTTGTTTACGACTGGATCAACTGTCTTGGCCATTGTTTGATAATGATTAAATCTCTGGAGGCATGTTTGCTGCAACAAACGATTATTTTAACTCTCGATTAATATGTGCATTATTTTCTCAATTAATGAATTAGTTGTTTGGTCTATTTTATTTTAAAAAAGGTAATTAAAAGCTAAATCATTGCCCAAAATGCATTTCTTTTGTTTATATGATTCATATATGTAAATGCATACATGTTTTTTTGTTATCTCAAATGGAAAACCACCCCATGTTCCATAATTATACTGTAAAATACTGTAAAGTTGGATCAATATGCAAAAACTAAAAGACTGTCACTGTGAAAAGCTAAAGATCACTGTGCAAACTGCTGTGCTTGTGGGATTGCAAACAAAGGTTAAAAAGATTGCATTTTGGCCGATACGTTCTGCATCTTTTGCTCTCCACACGGATCATTTACCTGCAGGCAACCGAGGCCCGCTCAGACGTGATTGGTCAGTACTGCTCAGACTACAAACAGAGACCAGAAGACGTCCGGTACCAAGATCTTGCCTCTTGCCTACAGATTCCTACAGATGCCTACAGATTCTTTATTCATATGCAGATATCTGTTTGTAGAGATGATTACCCGACAGCTGCTGTAACAGAACTAAGCAAACTGATAGAACTGACAGAATTAATCATTTTTAACACGTTTTCTAAATGATTTGTTTTAATATTCATTAGGCAGATAGGTGTCAGTGCAATCTATCAGTAGTACCACCATTAGTCTGACACAAACTGTAGAAAGCTTGACAGCAAGAAACAAATACCCAGATTTCCCTCTAAAGCCTGTTTTCTTCCCTTTGAAAGAGCAAATACTCAACCAGAAAAGTAGGACAGGATCCCACGAGTCCAAAATATGTTTCATGTTAGTTGGTTTTGCATCGTCTGGAGTTCAGCCACCGCTTGTTGTTTGAGACACAAGAATAAGTCACGACAGAAGTTGAGCCAAGATTTTAGACAGAAAACCCAACCTTATCTTCGGGTTCTACAGGGATATTGTGTTGGAGTAGAGGAATCATTTTAGTGCACCGTGAAGAGAGAGAAAAGAAAACAGATGAAGACTGAGTGCTGTTACGCAGTGTAAGGTTCGTCAGAGGTCCGAGGGGGGTTACTGGAAACAGGTGACACTGCCTCACACACACTTTGATCACTGCCTTAATTCTCAGAGTAAAGTTGTCCATCAGTGTGGCTCTCTGAGCAAAGGAGCTGAGATAAGAGGTTGGATGTCTCTCCTTTTTGAACCAAACAGGACACTAGAAAATCAGTGTCAGATCACACAAAGAGATACAGAAAAGCCTGGTGAGAAATGCATTGTGGGGTAGGCCATGGAGGGGGGGAAATAAAACCATTAGATGTAGTTTCCATCTCTGGACACCTTGTCAGCTGCAGGTAATTGACATGCTGGGCAGTTTTCGGTGTCCTTCTGACAATCTGTCTTGTACATGCATGCCCAGAGTTGTTACAGTACGGAGGTGTCAGCCTCCCACTTCCGCTGCCAAGCTCTATTCATAGCTGATTAATAGTGTCATTAGTCTCTGTGCCAGAGGTAATGAATGGCTGGCATTAAGGCTTAACGAGGAAGGTTACTCTAGATCTGCATAATAAATCTGGGTAACCAATACGCAAAACAGTCAAGAAGACAAAGACATGCATAGGAAAGCATTCATCTTAATATTCAATGGAGGTAAAAGCCGTTTCCGAAATTAAAATAACTGGAGTAGCATTAAAAGTTCTGATTAAAGCCTCGTAACTTAAACTTTTATCTTCTGTTGCTAACTCCATAATACTCCCCAGTGTCCATGGCTGTAAAGTTACGCCAAGTAGTTTTTTCATCATCTGGTCCAGAGATAAGAGAGCCTACCTCACTGGCTCACACTACGCACCTCCACCGGGAGAGCATAAATCTACTGAATGCAGATATCTGCCAGAAGCACCCACAGCACTGTAACTACAGATAGCCTCTTCAGAGGGAATTCAGCAGGCCATGCCAGGCTCCTGCAAAACGGATTTTCTCAGGGCTAGTTTCCGTGTCTAATGTGGTTCGGTAATGACGACGGCGTAAGAGACAGATCCGGCACAATGCTAATGGTCCATTGCTGAGTAGCTGCTTTTATCTGCCACAGAATGAACAGAGCAAGAATGAACAATGTACTCGAAAAACAGCGGTCCAGAGCCTTCAAAAGACCAACACAAAGCAGGCTGTCAATTAAAACTGGCAGGCTTTGTCATGATTCATGTTAACATGCAACAGTGGTATGAAACAGCACATATGTGGGTTTATGGTTGAAGTGCATGAAGGTAATTACAGAGAAATGATAGATTCCCTTTGAACAAAGACAAAAATTCATAGAGAGATCCTTTTATTGGTTCCTTCCAGCAACTGCCGACAACTATGGCTGCTTTTCCCCTTACAATCTTGTTCCCTTCCCTCCCTTTCAAGATAAGACCGGAAAGATGAGCGAGCCTGACAGCTCGTGACATTTGAGCGGCTCCTTATTGCGCCGACAAAGGAAAATGAGTCAGAAAGAGAAGACAAATGTTTCAAGTGAAGACAAAGTGAGAGGTGATGGGAGCGTAAGAAAAAGTCTGACCAAGCATGTGTTTTTTGTTCTTTTTGTTTCCTCTTGAGCACCTTGTCCACAGCAATAATAAACTCAATTTTTAACACAATTTTCAATACTTACAAACTGCTTTCCTATGCAGCAGAACATTAAATGAAAAGTAATTATATAAACAATAAAATGCGAGAGGTTAATCAACAAAAGGATAAAAATGCACCTTGTATTGGGTATCATCTTATCGCTGGCCGAGGGGAAGCTGACAGAGATACAGTATCGGGTTGGTGGAGCATATCAGTAACTGCACACATTCTCTCTCACTGTGATAATCAGAGACAGTCAAGATTAAAGTGCAGCTCAAACCTCGCAAAGGCTTAAACTGACGAGGTGTTCCAACTCACTGACATAATCCAAAAAAGAAAAAAAAGTCTTTGTGTCTCGCACCGATTCTACCCAAAAAATGTCAAACAGCAGCTCTGCAACATTCCTGCCATTCTTTTTCTGGGGCATGTTCACCAGGATCAAAAAAAAAAGTGTGATATGTGGCACATTCCCCAGGAGACAAATAAGCTTTTATTAATCAAAAAAAAATAATACCAAAAATGAATGAAATTTCTCCTCATTAAGTCTTTGAGTGATTGAAATATGTCCTGGAACAATCTCTAGGCATTGAAGATGCTGATGGAGGGGCCAGAGGGGACACATCAAAGTCAGGCAAATTATGAGAAATAACTTTGAGAGCTTAGCACTTGTAAGGAACATGTACAGAATATTAAAAAATGGGACTTATTATATACTAGGCTTCAGCGACATGACAATAAATACTACTACGTAATGCACGTCTAAGTTTGATTGCCACATGCTGTGCAGGAAAGCTGCGTTTCCACCCATCATATCTGTAACTTTTAGTCCCAGGAGCTACTTTTCAAGGAACTGTTGTCAGTGTTTCTACTGGGGTCTAAAGACCCGCACATTTTTGCACAACTGCACAACAGCAGTGACAGTTGTTGGCGGTAATGCATCCCTAAGCTGGTTTGCCAAACGCCACAGAAGAAAGCCACATTTCCACCCAAACTACCTGGAAATTCTGGTCTTTGGAATTACTTTTCAAAGAGATGTTGTCTATGTTTCCACTGCTAAGACCTGCAAAGCAACAGCTGTTTTTACACATTATTTTTGTGTGTGACTATACAACAATGATGACAGATGGTGCTGGTAATGCACCTCTAAGCTTGTTTGCCACATGCTGCACAAGAAAGCTGCATTTCCACCTATACTACTTATAACTTTTAGTCCCAGTGACTGCTTTTCAAGGAGCTGTTGTGTGTGTCCACCATGATGTAAAGACACGCAAAGCAACAGCTGTTTTTACAGACCATTTTTTGTGTACGATTATACAACAACAATGACAGCTGGTGGTGGTAATACACTTCTATGCTGGTTTGCCAAACACAGCAGAAAAAAGCCATGTTTCCACCCAAAGTTTCTGGAACTTAAAGTCCCGGAAAGTATTTTTCAAGGAACTGTTTTGTGGCTACATATTTGTTTAAAATGGTGGCTGAAATAAAATGTTGTAACTTTCTGCACTTGTGGAAAGTACAACCTCCTAAGCATTAATAATGTCTAGCACTTAATTTAGACTTTGACCCCTGTGGTTGAGACTCACTGATTTCCTCCAAAAGCTCCTAGTTCCTAGGAAAAGTTCTTGTGGTGGAAACGTGGATGAAGAGAGTGACAAGAAAACATGACGGAGGAGAACGAAACTGTAAATACAGAGCATGAGGCATCCCTGCCAACTTAAAATGAGAGTCTCATGCAAGGCAGTAGCTTTAGTTTGTATGGACATTCCAATAAAAGAAGAAAATAATCAAATGTGATGAAGTACGGTACAATATGGTCATTTTAAATAATTTCTTAGTTCAATTTACAGAACAATTACTGTATCCATATGTGTATATATTGTTACATTGATAGAACATTACATATACGACGACAGAAGATTGTGGCTGTATTACCCTCCCCTACTGTATACTACTGCTGCTGCATCACAACACAGAAGGTGTGTATTGTAGGTCGATATTCTGACAAACACTTTTCAAACAGCAAAAAGCATCTTCTCTGCTTCAATAAGCACAGACCATAAATGTGCTTATAAAGGGTTTGGAGTGGGTCACAGATGTATTTATGTCTCCACACTCCCTAAACACTCCTCTGGCAGCGGAGACAAAGTGGGATGCGAGAGGACCCATCTGATAGATCCATGGGGCTCCTGGATGCCATGTGGTGATGCAGCAAATACTTCAGGAGGTGAGGGGGTTGGGGGTTGGGGGTGTTTGTACTTCCAAGGATGGTCTCTTTATCAGGCGGCTAAAACCTCCAAAAGCCTGGGCATGTTCTTGTTTATCAACCAGAAAAGCTATCCCTTTGAAACCCTGCAGCGTTTTCCTCTTAAATGGCACAGTTTGTTCAATTTTACTTTTATCTCGCCTTTCACATCCAAAATCAACATTCTCAAATTCCCTGTGGGCCCATATAAACAACTAGACGGCATTTGTATGGGGTATGTTTTGGAAGGGATGATGGTATGTCTGTGTTTGCATCCACTCTTAGCCCTCCGGCAATTTACTTTCTGGTAATTTGGTTTTCGTAAAAAAGTGACAATCCCTGCTCTGGGTTCACAAAATAAACACTGAAGAGGGGGGTTTAATGTGTGGGAATTTATGAAATGTCATATACATCCTACCGAGGCGTAAAAAACCCCCCAGAGGATCCACAGATCCCAACACGTAGGGGGAAAACAAACGCCCCGATTTGGAAATGACGACAGTAATTGAATGGGGTCGGGTACATCAATAATTAATCATCCACTGTGTATACATACAGCGTCCCTCCACCATCAAACACATGTACCCCCTTGATCCGGGAGCCACTGGTGAGTTAATTTGGGTGTGATTGCTTTGTTCCCCTGCTTCAAGACACACACACCCTTGCAGAAACATGCACCATCACAAGGCCAACAGCTGCTTGCCCAGACTCAGTATGCAAATGAAGACGTGCGACTATGGTATACAATGTAAACCCCCCCTCACCGCCACCTCATTCCTGCTTTGACAAATCTGCATCATATGCATCACGTGCTCCACATGCTGGCTGGGAGAAGGAAGCGAAGCCTCTTGGGCTCGCCTTTCAAGCAGATCAAAACAGCCAGTGATGCTGCACATCTCCAGAGCATTTCACCACCAGTGCCCAGGACTGGAAACAAGCTTTTCTTTCTGAGCTGCCTGCCTGCCTTTGTATCGTATTACATCGGAGGTACAAGAATACAATTCAACCTTTCCAGGGAAACAGAGCAGGCCTTGAATAAAATAATTGATTTCAGTATGCGTGCGTGTGTGTGTGTATATACATGCACTTGCAGCATTTCCTGTATAAAGTGAGTGGAGCTCAACAACCATGAAAAGGCTGAAAAGGTCAAATAGTATGTTTGCAGAAGTGGGTGCAGCTGCACCCCCCTCGGGAGACTCGCTAACAAACAGTCCAGCTAATCAGACTCCCGCCAATAAAGCGGCCTCCCTCGGTTAGACCCACTGGGAAGCAGCTACCGCACGACGCTAGCGGACAGCGGGGTGCCCACCACATCACACTGTGATGTTACTATTCTACTTTTAGCTTATGGAAACTGGGAGGCTCAGCGGTGGGAAGGTGGTGGGGGGGTGGGTGCTAACAGGAAAAATAAAAGCTCTAGCTTTGGTGGCGCCGCTCGCAGGGGTCAGCTGCCTGCAGCTAAGGGAAGGGTGTGAGGGGGAAGTGATGTTCTTGTGCCATGTGGTACTTCCAATTACTGCACCCAGAGGACTGTCCACGTCCAAAAACATCACATCGGCATCCTGGATGAGTGTGTGTTGGAGGAGGACGGTGTTATATCCTAAATAAGGGCACGTGTCGGTGAAACTGTCAGGAAAAGGCAGATCTCTCACATTTACTTACCCAAGCAGGCCTAAAACCGATGCTGATAACAAGACTGACCTTCAAAACACAGCACTGACGCAGGTACTGAAGGCTATTTTAATCCTTTTTGCGCTTTTCTGTGCAAAACAGGAACAAAACAGGCACCCAACATTTTGCAGTTAGCACTTAGGCGACAGACCATTTATAAATGAGGCAAAGCCTTTCACCACGCTCGAGTAAATACAACCCATAGAAAAGTTCAGCCCGTGCTGTGAGAGCCTCGGCTCGTAAACACACACATACGCATTCAGCACCGTCCCTGAGAGACGGAGCCGCAACACAAACACTTTGCCATCAGCGGCCGTGCAAACAGCAATTTGGTGGAGGCTGATTTCAGCTCTTCACAATCAATTTGGGCTACAATCCCTCTGATCAGCTTCCTACAGCCCCCAGTGGGAGAACACACTCACTAATCACTATCACTAACATGGTGTGTGTGCATGCCAGAGATACTTGTGTGTGTGTTTCAGTTAAGACGCTGTGAGCACATTTTCGGGCTTGATCCCCAAATTTGAATTTCAATATATTTTGCTATGAGGCAAAACCTAGTGGAATATATTCACATTTACATATGATTAATATTCTCCATCACACGCCCCTGATTTGTTTTTATATTGCCTTTTTATGATCACAGACATTTATAAATATAATGCCCTAAATAAAACAACAATATTATCATATTTGTTTAATCAACCATAAACCCACCAACAGAAAATGATACTACACACTGTAACTTAAGATTAGGCACTTATTATAATGGCACCCGCAGCTACATGTGGTGAATGTGAGATTTAGCTGTTGGGAAACAGGTAAATTTGGCGCTTATTGATGTTTTTTAATGGAAAAGGATTCAACTACTTTTTTGGAGGCAATTTTATCCCCCAGTTGCACTTAATTAGCGTGCGCTTAGTGCCAACAACACACTCCTCTCCCCGTTTAGGCCTCTTATCTCTGTTCCTACTGCATCACTCTAATGGGAGGTTCATTATAATACAATGTTGACTTTTGGAAATTGCCATTTTGAAAATAAACAGCGCCACAAACTGCAGCCTCAAAAAATTACCACCTAGTTATATCAACACCATCTACAACGGGCAGCAATCTGATTGATCGATTAGACATGTGGCTCCACCCAGAGGGGGGATGTTTTTGAAACATTTTTATTAATGAAAATAAATCAGAAACCACAGTGGGCCTATATAGACAATGATCTGCTGTTAAACTATTTCTTGTAGCTGTTGCAGTAACATTTATAGGATAATTAAATAACCTTTCTTTAATGAGAAGAACTATGGTTCTGTTAGATTGCTGCTACACTGCCTCTTCAATACATGCTTCCCTTGTGTGCAGCAAGCTGGAGAGCAAACAGTTTTGTGAAAATTTTATTTTTAGAAGGCAAAATACCAACAAATATGGATCGAGGCTGAATATTTCACTAGATAAAAACATGTTGTGAATTTAGGAATGACTGCGTCTATCTTTTTTCAATACATTTCGACTTTTGGATTTTACAGCGCTCTGGAGTTAATGGGAACTTTTGGATCACGGTAGCTTAGAAATACATGTGAAGTTTGTGAACATAAACTAAACTAAAACTGTCCAAAAATCAGCAGGTATCAGTTGCAACAAGACTGAGCTAAAAAAAAAAAAGCAGTTTTGTGGGGGGCTTTAAAGGAGAAATCTGTAATATATTTACTGTAATAAATCATAAAATAAGTTTAAATACTTGCTTCTCTTGACAGCAGCACTACAGCTGCCATGAGATTTCTACTCCACCCCATAACTTGTGTTACTGTTTGCCCATTTCACTTTAATTAGAGTTCAAATTAATGTTGAATTTTTACCAAATTAGTTAGAGTGTGGATTTTCAGAGCAGTGGGTCTTTGTTTTCAGGATAACAGACCTAATTTTACGCAGACAACTGACAGCTACAAACAGCTGATAAAGTGTAGGTTTTTGTCAATTTACAATGTTGCACTCGTCTTATGCTCCTCTTGCAGCCTGCTTGAGCCTCATGTTTAAGAGGCGCGATTGTTCCATATGGTTCCTTTAACGCCATTATTAGCACTTCAGTTAAGCAATATTACACAAGAGGGTGTGCATTAATGTCTTTATTAGCACAACAGTGATGCGGTCAGGACTGCTGAACATTTTAAAGTTCATGAAAGAAGTAATTGTTGCAGGGCGCCTGTGATGTGCTGCACTATGCTGTCACGTATTATTGTAAAGCATTGTATCCACCGCCTATTGTGTATACATGTGCAGTCACTGATGTACATCTTGTATATGACAGAGATGCAGCAGGAAACAAAAAGGGCCAAGGTAGGCGGGAGCGGCCTTGACGTGATGATTGCGAGCTTGAACGAACAACGAGAAACTATTCAGTCGAATCAGTCAATACACACAATTAGTTTGTGTCCCTGTCACCTCGCGAAGGCCGTCACCATACAATAAAAAACATGTGTGACCATATGTGTGCACGCATGTGCATCCCAGCAGTACGTGACACGTTGTTTAACAGTCACATTTTCACACTGCCTGCCTGCCTGCCGCTGAAGGTAAACTTTCGATGCAGACGGTGCCAACAGAAGACGTGTTGCGCAGCGCTGCACTGCGCTCACACATTCACATGCTCACAACGTTACACATTCACTCCCGCTGGCCCGGCCATGACCCTGCTAGCAGATGATGGAGCACACCGTATTCCCTGAAGTGGACCCGGGCTTTTATTCAGTACTGGTGGAGTCTGGCTGGAGGGAAGGGTCTTTTAGCAGCCTATTCTCACTTCTTGATTTGAACAGGGAATAAGGGTGGTGCTCTGATGTAGTGGAAGGATCCCCCCCGTCTCTGGCTTGTCTGCTACAAATGTGTTAGGGGGGATTTTTTTTTTTAACGATATTTTACTGCTCCGCCTACTCAAACTCGGTCTGTGTCTTTGTTGTTTAATCATGATCCAGTTACATTTTATATTACATGGATTCATAATAAAGTGAGTTTCTCTCCACGACATCAGCGCGAGCCGCCGCTGCAGTACATCATCACACTGACAGCAGTACTGGGACCTCCTTTTAAGTATCTCTCTTTATCTTCCTCTTTACTTTCAATTCAATATCAATTCGAGTACGTTCTTGATTTGTATTAGAAGACGACAACAGCGATGCTTCGGCATCAAAATATATTTGTTCATGTCGTCTCGGAGCCAAAACAATAGATCTGGTCTGCTGTGTCTCTCGTGCGTATCAACGGTCCGTGTGGAAATAATTACGGCTCATGTTGAAACAATTCAGTTTCAGTGTTTGAGTGTCTGTTTGTGTTACAAATTTGCTGCAGATACCGGTTCTGTTTGGAAAATTAGTCTCTCTTACGGGCTGGTACAACATTTTGAACATAAGGTGGAAGAGTTTGGAGCTTTCTCTGCTTTTTGTCGTTCACAGTGTGAACACATTTGCTTCTGGCAACCAGGTCTGTCCATAACAGCTTTCCTTAGCCAGTTGTGTTCAGTTTGTAGTCAGCCGCCTTCAGTACCTTCGGTCTGTTACTCTGTATTTTTTATGTTCTGGGTGTTTCTTGACAGACGTTCTCATGGGTTAATATTTTTATTAAGTCTGATTTTGTGGCTCCAGGCAGCTAAAAAGTAACCGCTGCTCTTGTTCTGCATGCATTGTTTAGTATTTTTGTTCAAGCTTAAAGGGATAGTTTGGATTACTTGAAGCAGGGTTCAGGGTATTACCTTCCATAGATGTTGGTCAACACAGCCACAGTTTGAAGAAGCAGAGGAGTACCAGTACAGAAGAAAAGCAATGTACTTTTGTGGACATGGTCAGCAGCAAAACCCATTTTGTTCTGTCCTGTAAGCACTACATCTATTGTACGTCTGTCTGTTCTTAGATGGGCCCCCTCCTCTGCGGTTCTCCCTGAGGTTTCTTACATTTTTTTCCCTTTTAAATGTGCATTTTGGGGGAGTTTTTCCTTACTCTTTTTCGAGTGTCTACAGGACACGAGGTGTCACACACTACACAGATTGTAAAACTCCTTGAGGCAAATGTGATTTGTGATGTTGAACTATGTAAATGACAACTGACTTTACATAAGGACATCTAAAAAAAAATCCTCTATATCAATTTAAGTGTTATATTTAGAATATTCTTACAGCTTTATCTTGCCATCAGGCAGCCTTTTCCAAGAAGCCAATTACTGATCACTCTCACTCAACCATTGGCAAAATCAGTAATTTTATCTCACAGAACAAGAGAGTTGCTGGACTACTGCTGCCTCCATTGGTTTGTTTGCCGGTGTCATTGTGTGACTTTGGTGAATCTGAACTAACCTTTTATAGCGTCAAAGGCACACAATGACGCAAACAAATTAACAGTAGTAGACCAGCAACTCTCCGTTCTGTGAGGCAGAATTACTGATTTCGACAATGGGGTCTGGTTGAGCGAGACAAAGTGATGTTTTGCTTAAATAATCACAGCTTTCATTCACAAAAGACTGTCTGATGTCAAGGTAATGTACTGAAAATTATTCTAAATATAGCATACACTTTATCTGATGTTGATTTTTTAGATGTGGCTAAAATACGTGTCAGAACTCTTCTCTGCTCCTCCAAACTGGGAACATTCGTTATGGTTAAGTACCTCATACGACCCCACTTAAAATGATCCAAACTATCGCTTTAATTCCTTTAGAGAAATATTTGGAGATTAATTTTGTTTCACTTGATAACCATTGTTATAAATCTTGTTGTTATACAGCACTTGAAGTCTTCACGGTGCCTCTAATTGGTTTATCATCAGATGCTGCATCACCAAGGTTAAACTTCCACTTCACTTGGCTTCATGTGTTGCAAATTAGCGACATCTAAATAAAACTTGCGTGGGTTTTCTTGACTTCTGCATCCTTTCTGAGGCGTAATCTTTATTAGGTGTTAAGTGTCTTGGCCCAGATCAAAGGCATTCAGCGGTTGTTAATGGCAGCGCCGCCAAGTCATCTGCAAATACAGTGGGGGACTGTTGGTTTCTGTGTCATTTCACAGGGAGGTCTGGTGCTCAAGTCTCCCATAATTAATTGATTTACTAATGAAGTTACGGTATGTGCAACTCTCTACATATCTGCTCCAGTATCTCCCTGTGCCTGTCAGTTTGTCAGGCGACAGCTTTGGGGACAGCACACATGTCAGTTTATCATGCCAGCACTCCTGACGCCCGCACTCATAAATACACGGAGTGATGGAGGGAGAGAGGAAAGCAGGAGGCACAGCGAGCACTCAGGCAGTGATGAGGCTTCTCCATCTCTCAGTGGGGGACTGGTACCTCTGATGGGAGGGGAGGACAGGACTCTTCTGTTAGCTGCCACAGGTCTAACAGGGGGGGAGGGAAAACTAATGGCAGCATGGACGGATAAAGGAGGAAGATGAAGGGAGAGGAGGGGGGTATGGAGGCAGAGAGAAAGAAGCAGGGAGAAAGGGAAGAAGAAAGAGATGAAAGGGAAGGAGGAATCAGGAAATTCTGCTTGCCTGTTTAAGCTTTGGATTCAACAAAAGGTTGAATAAATGCATTTACATCAGAAATAGTGTGTCATCTTTCTTTCGTCATAAAACGCCATGAATAATAGCTGGAAACACCAGCCTACAGGATAAAGGAGCTAAAATCTATGAGTTGCACTTTTATATTACACTAACAAGCAGTACTGCACTGTAAGTGTATTATTCCCCACTGTTAAACCTTTATTAGAACTTATTTAATGATAATTAAACAGACATTACAACAGAACTGCACTATAAATTAAGGTGCATTATTTCCCACTATTATACCCTTATTAGACTTTGTCATTAAGGACACATTACAAAAGAACTGTACTGTAAACTAAAATGTATTATTTCCCATTTATAGACCCGTGTTGGATGTTATTAAAAGGTTGGCTTTACTTGGCAGATGTGGTACACATATTGTTTTTGAATGAGGAAGTAGCAGCTATGTAATTTCACATAAGTTTGCAGTACAAGTCTGTTGTAATGTGTCCCTAATGACCACCTAAGAAAGTCTAATTACGCTAATAATTTCTGATAAGGGTCTAAAGAAGGGTCTAATCCTGTCTAATCAAGCACATATTAACCTATTTCCAGTTTTCATTTAATTTGATAACAAGCACGGCTTGTTGCGTCTTATCAGTGTACTCTAAAATGAAGTGTGATCAGTTTATGCAGCTGTTTGGCACAGCAGCACCAAGCGCTGTTTTTAAATTGTGTTATCTCTGACCTGAAGTTGTTAAGTATTCACTGAAACGCCTCCCTTTTCATTCATCATGAAATTCACTTGCAAAAGTCGTGTCTGAACCAGCATGAGAGCTCAGAGCTTCTACATCCAAACAAGCTTTCAGGCTCTCTAGTGAAGTACTTGGCTTGGGCACTAGGAGGCAAAATGTCAAAACATTATTCATGTGAGCTGTGGGAATGGAGAGGAGCAGAGAGGAGAGATGGAGAGACAGACAAACGCAGACAGACGGCGGAGCATTTCCATATTGAAGGCAGTGCACAGCATATGGAAGGAGCAAAAAAAAAATAAGCATTCACATGCAAATGGAAGTGCATCTCTTGAATTTATGCAAAGATAAAAAAGCAAAAAAAACACATTTAAGGGCAAACAGCAAAGAGAGTGCATCCACTTCTCTTTTGTTTGCCAACGATAAATGCAGATCTGTCTGCATTTTTCATATTAAGCTTTTAGGTGCTTGAATTTTAAACTTGCCGTTTTTCGACAAGTGGGAACCTAGTAAGAGTTCACACGTAGGATGGTATGTGGCCTTGGGTTTGTGATTGTTAAAATAAGAATACGTAATGCGGAATAACATGCTTTTATTTTCTCTTATGAATGTCTGTTTCTAAAATGTAAAATGCTATATGCGGTTCTCCACCTCCAGAAGGCAACACCAGCAATACTCAACACAATTTTTTTTTTTTCGGCTCTGCTCTACATCTTAAAGAGCTGCACAAAAAGCAACCACACAGCAAAAACCCGGGTGTACATCTCAGCGTGCCACCTTATCAAACTTCAAACACAGTCTCAGTCTTTGTACCATATATGGAAAGATGACAATCATATAAACAAGTGCTTTGTCGAGGCGTGGGTCACAGATGTCATCTTCAAAGTTGAAAAACGTGACCCATTTCCTCTCCAAGCTGTAATTGCCGCCTACTACAGTATCATGCATAAACGCGTCACGTAATCATGCGCCTGGAAAAGACCGCAAATTGTTTCAGCACATTGTCTATAGATGACATGTGACGATAATCCCATAAATAGCATATTCTCTGCAGCTGACTAACCTCCCTCACGATCATTTTGACAAGGGGTTCTACACGTGAGCAACAAATATCCAAACTGCCAGCAGGGAATCATTCCCGATGGCCATTAGTGGTCAATTTTGTAGTTTAGTGGGGAAAGAATGAGCCTATCTGCTGGGAATTTGATGAAATCTCATTTAACGTGTGCGTATGTTGAGTCAAACTTGTTTTGATTTAATACAAGTTTAAATCTCTATTGTTTCTGGAAAAAAACACCATATAATTACCCACTTATCCATCCATCATGTATAACTGCTTATCCTTTAGGGGGTCACGGGAGGGCTGGAGCCGATCCCAGCTGACACTGGGCGAGCAGAACACCCCGGACAGGTCGCCAGTTTCCATATAATTATACATGAGAAGTTATTTTGCATTTGTCAGTGGGAAAAGTCATACCAAATTAAATTATCGCTTCCCTTCTCTGTGGCAAAACGTAATGACTTACAACAGAAACCAGCACAACTACACATATTTCCAGCACTTCCACAAATACGACAAGTCTGAATGTGGCAGTTTTACAAGGGACATTAAGAGGCGCTGCATTACACTGCATAATTAGGTCCCCTTGAGGTCCACTTTTGGCATTTGTGCTCCTATTTACCCACATCTGTTTGCAACTAGTTGACCCATATTGCACATGGCTGTGGAATGTCAAGGAAAATTGTTTGAGACGGCAATCTGTGGGCCTATTTTTGACCTCCACTCCCAGCCAAAAGAAACTGTTTTTCAAGGGATTTTAAAGGGATAGTTTGGATAATTTGAAGTAGGGCTATATGAGGTACTTATCAATAGTCAAAGTAGATGGTAGTCAGCTTGCCCCAGTTTGGAGAAACAGAAGGGGAATCAGAACAGAAGCTAAGCAATGTACAGTTGGGACAGGGTCAACAGGAAAGCATATTTAAGTCACTTAAAAAAGACTCATATTCAAAATATTTTCACTGCTTTACCCTGCTGTCAGACAGCCTTTTATGATGGGAAACTGCCATTATATCAGCCAAATATCGCTCTCTCAAAAACCAACCAAACCCCATACACAAAATCAGTGATTTTACCTCGCAGCACACGGCAGTTTCTGGGTCCCTGCTGCATCGATCAGTTAGTTTGTTTGTTCTATTGTGTGACTACAGTGAATCCAACCTAACCTTTTAAAACATCAAAGTCACACGATAAAGCCAACAAACTAACTGATCGAGGCAGCAGGAAGCCAGCAACTCCCGTCTTCTGCGAGGTAAAATTACTTATTTTGTTAATGAAGTCTGGTTTATTAAAAAAAGAGTGATATTTGGCTTATACAACGGCGGATTTCCATCTGAAAAGGCTGTCTGACCGCTAGGTAAAGTTCATGTTCATTTTTGCTGACGTGTAATTTATTATATAGTATTAGGTTGTAACTGTTAGCTGCTGTCCACGCAGAGTGACCTAGATTAGTTAGAAAAGTGATGAGCACCTAATGTAGGTAATACACTGGCAATCAATAAGTGTACAACCCCCCTTCAAAAAATCCAAACCATTGCTTTAAGATTGCTGAAAATGAGTGAAATAATGTTATTTTTTTTGGTCCACATACTACCCAGTGTTATCTGCTGGAGTTCAAAGCCGTAAGTATTGATACAAAGCACATATCACTATAAATAACTGTTGATACTGTACATATGCTACCAGCTGACCTTTTTCCATTCCACACAGCCACAAGTGGGAATCATCACTGGAGCCACATTTAACTGCAGCTGGCAGTGTCAAGATGCAAAGATTATGAGCACTAATGAATATTAGCCAACTTGCAGCTGGCTGGCTGTTTAGATGCAGTTCACCCCCATTGATTTCCCTGTTGGGTGAAGACAACTTTATCCCTGTGGCAAGTCCCAGGCTTAGCTCCCTCGACTGGCAGACAGACAGGGTGTTTTCCTGGCCCCGGTTCAGGATGATTCAAGCCTGGCAGGTGTGAGCGGGATACCTGACCGAGGCGAAAACACGCAGGGGCAGCAAAGAGCAGGAGGGGCTGTTTGTGTAAAGAGCGGGCTAAGAAGTGGACAAAGACGCCCAGCTGTGAGGGGACGGCCATATAGGGGGAATATTCGAGGCGGCACAATTAACACAAAGCCCAGCGTGTTGGATTATCACAGAGAGCAGGTGGCTGTGAAAGACGAGGAGAGAAAAAGTGTGAGGAAGTGGCAAGAAAGGTGGCAGATGGCTGTAGAATTGAACGTGTCCATGCTGAGCAGCAGCACAGGAAGAAAAAGAGAGAAGAATATAACCGAGGAGAAAGTCTGAGGCAGGAGATACAACTCTGATAGAACTTAATAGGATAATTTGGATTATTTGATGTGGAGCTGTATGAGCTTCTCATTGATAGTCAGTGTTTTAGCTACAGAGGATGCCGGCCCCTGGTTTGAAGAAGCAGAGAGGCTGTCAGATACACTTTCCTGATGGGAAACTGCCGTTATATAAGCCAAATATCGCTCTCTCCAAACCAACCAAACTCTATAGGCAAAATCATTGATATTAGCTGGCAGAACATGGGACTCGCTCATCTACTGTTGCCTCAAAAAAAAGTTAAAAAGTTTAAAAAAGTTAGTTTGGACTCATCAAAGTCAAACAAACAAACTAACAGAGAGATCGAGGCAATGTTCTGCGAGGTAAAATGACTGATTTCGCCCATGGAGTTTGGTTAGTTTGGAGAAAGTGATATTTGGCGTATATAACGGTGGTTTCCTGTCAAATGTTTTTCAGTCTGTCCAATGCCAACATCTGAATTTGGATATCTGCTGATTCTATATCAATACCAGTGCTTTTAAGATAATAAATAATATTATTATTATTATTATTATTATTATTATTATTATTGCTGCTATCAGTAAGATTACATGAGTCTGAAATTGAACTTCAGTCTGGAAAGCGTGTTTAGTTTGTATAGTGTTACTTGTCTAAGGGTGTCATTCAACCATTGTGAGTCGCCGACGATTATGGCTTGTGACAGCTGATAGGCTGAGATGTGGCCCACATTTGCATAATTTCCCATGATGCTTTCCTTTGACTTTTAAGTTTGCTGTTTTATGTTCCAAGATGCAAATGTTACTTTTTCATTTGTCATGTGTTTGTCATGTTTTTGTGATGTGTTTGTTCAGAACAGGAAGGTTTATGTTGGATATTATTGTCATTTTTGTGCTGCTTCATCATTACACCATGACTGTGGTGTCTAGTACATTTCTTCAATCCAGCTCCTTAACACTGCATGTGTTACCCTTGTGTAATACACTTATGCAAAGTTAATGTGAAAAGTGCTGCTCAACTTTCAGTTCACCCTGGGGTTCTGGTACTTATTTCAGGATGTGGATCCTGACGTCCAATACCAGATAAATTATTTACAGCAAATCTGGGTCATGATATTGGATCAGATCAGCCCTATCTCCAATAACAATATTCCAAATACAGTTTACACTTAAACAGATATGTTTTTTTTAAGGTGGACCTTTTTTAGTGGCTAAAATACCTTTCGTTGGTGAATCTGTCCAGTGCCTCATACACCCTCACATCAAATAATCCAGACTATCCCTTTAATGAGATTCACATCAACCTCACATCACAGAGCTGTGCCCGAAAAACACAAACAGCTGTAGAAAATGAGCTGATCTCTAATATGTTCTCATAGATTCACCACTGCACCTTTGAGAGAGTAAATTACTTTGACACAGTGGAGCAAGCAGGGATAAACAGAATCACGGAAACTTCAGTTATTTGCAACTGAGACTCAGATGATGAGCGGATAATAAACTGATGAATAAACAGGAAAACTTTGCAGTACTAAGTGTGTCTGGATTAGCGTTGCTGTGACCGAGACACTCAGAAAAGAAAGAAAGGCGAAGATTCTCAGTGATATTTATGGATTAAACAGAGATTAATTTCTTCAAAGCTCTGCTCAGGGCAGACCCCGTGCACAAGGCCAGCTGCCTCAGTAATTCATCCCATTCATCATCAACTCAAACCAAAAAAGAAAAAAAAAAAGACTCGGGGCCACGTAAAAAGTGGCAAAGCCCTCGTCAATGGTGTCAAACACAAACGCACAATGAGCTGCAGGTCATCATTATTTCTGACTTCATGTCCTCCAATCAGAGGGGGGGTGACACAGCTGGGGGGCCACCGGTTGGACTCCTCTATGCTAATCCATTAGCCACCTGCTTCAACAGAAAGGGGGAGTTCACGCTTGATTACATTTTGCCATCTTCCTCGATAACACGGGAGAGTCAACAGTAAAGTAGTCTCTCCTACTACAGTGGAAACCTCTTTGTAATGATCATGTCTGTCCGGGTTAAATTAATCACTGCGGATGATTATTAAAACTAAATTGTTCCCTTTTCTGTACTTCTCATGCAGATTACCATCTGATTGACATTTCTATTTATTGCATGAATCTATTGTTAAATAACTGATTCTGATTGGCCAATTACAGCATTTTAAAGTCTGTTATTTCTGTAAAGCAGACCGTTGCTATGAATAAAGTTCTGATCATAGACAAAATTAATATTTTGTGTCAAATCATTGATTTTTCTGGCTAAGTAATAAGCGGGACAATGTACTGCAAGCAGGTCATTCAGGGTGATTGAAGTTCGGCATCGCCCTTTCAGGGTTTATTTCACAATAATGACCCGCTCACTGTACATTATCCCTTACAAAAAGTAATGGAGTGGACTATTTACTGCATTTTATTGACTGTTTCAAAATACAGTACCGCTGTAATTTGCTTTTCAAATGACTGTACAAGTTATATTACTGTACTGTGTCTCATAGCTCGCTGTAGTTTTACTACTGAGTTTCTTTGGCTCATTTTTGGCAGTTTGCATCGCATTAAGACTGCTTTAGCTTCGCTCCCCTCACTGTTTTATTGTTCCTCCATCTCCCACCTTGTTGTTTTATTTAAATGATGTTTTTCAGTGAAATTGTGCGTCGCTCATCATCTTGAATTCCTTGTCGTTTCTTGTTTTGCAGAGAGGTTTTTTTTTATTTGCCCTGTGGGTTAAACTATGATTATTATGACTGTGCAAATGATCTCAAATCTAAGTCGTATTACAATTTTCTCTTAATGATCAGAGGTAATGAAACAAAATCACCTCAAGAACTGGGATGTTAACATTGTTTTCCACATTTCTTTCTATTTTCGGGGATTTTGTGTGTTTTTTTTCCCCCTCGCTCCTAGCCACTGTCCTTGGCGTGTGCTTTTGTTGTACTCTGCACTCAGCGGCTCCACTCTGGGAATTAGCGTTCAAACCTCTCCTTTGGCTTTAAAGGGAATTGTACAACAAGAAAGGCAGTGCTGCAGCCATCCAGGCACTCTCACTCTACCAGCATGTGTGTTTCACGTTTAGGTAAAGCTCCCTGCTAAAAGACAGCCTTTATGTCTAAGGGTGCTGCATCAAAGTGCAGGCTTTGTGAGAAGCGTTTTTTTTTAAGTCCTCACAACATTTCTGTAAGACTGGATGTGGAATGGACTGTGTGCAAACCGAGCCTCATTTGGCCCAGATATAACTCTGTTCCCTCAGAGTCACCTCTGGTTTAACAAGATCCCAGCGGTTTCATTTCACTGTTCACTACACCCTCACACACTCCTCACACCTTCACAGATGTGCACAGCCTCCAGAACCCATCGAGGTGTTTAGAAATAAGGGAAACTGTGTAGAGAGCGGGAGACCCACCCTGTTACCAAGCAAAGCTGCTGTGTTACAAGCCTTTGTGGAAAGAATATTTTTTGGAGAGATTGTTTCTTTTATCACTTTTTCTAAGAAGCCCAAACAACATGTAAGTTACAGTTACAGAGAGACAAAGCAACTTAAATTAAGATATTTCTACAAAATAAAATCTTCTCATTAAGATTTTTAGTAGCAGCTGTAGTTTTTTTTTCTTATCTTGGTCTTATACTTAACAGTGTCTCTGCAGGTTAAAATAAGTTAAATTTAAGACTTTTTAAGACATTTAAACCATTATGATGATATTATTTCACATCCACATCCACGCTGGCATAAAAGTAGAATTAATCTCCAACTAACCGATTAGTATTAATTAATCTTTGATAAGACTTCTTCTCTTTTCCATGTTTGAATGTGGAGCATGAAACCAGCTGCTCTGGTAACTTCTGACCAGGCTGCATACTTTGCATCAGCAAGTCTTGGTTCAGTGCTGGTTTTGTTTTGTGGTTGTAAGCAGTGTGATTAATACAGTTTTTTTTTTCCAAAAATGCGAGACTGAAGTTAATGCAATTTTATCAAAGGAACATTAACATCATAATATAATCAATTTTAAAGATCTGTCAAACATATTTTGGATAAAGCTTAAAATTCTGATTATTGGACTCACTTAACTTGTTAAAGATGTGCAGAAACCTTCCTTAAAGAATCTTTTAAAGTTACTTAAACTGTTGCACAAAAGATCTTCATATCCGAAGTCAGGAAAAAAAAACTTTAAGTACCTCTGACTGTGTCTAAAGTGCAACAGGTCGAGTTAAAGGGGATAAATGAATACTGTATAGAATAAATTCTGTTAAAAATGATTTCTTTTGAGGCACATCAAGTTTATATCTAGTGCTTAAATATTTCATATATATAAAGAAATTTCACAATATATAAAGAAATCAACAATAAATAACTTTTTAGAGGATGCTGTCGTCTGTATTATGAATGCCTTCTGCTTAGAGAACTTAACTTTTAATTATTCTTACCAGTTTTGTTGGATTTCTTCTTGAAATCACTAATCTCTATTTTTTTAGGCAAAACAGACAAGTTGTCTTCTCTTGGATGGTATCAGATATCACAAGCTAACAAGCTGTAGAATTTCACAGGTGTAAAGTCTCTTTCAGTGCCGTTACCTTAAGGTTTTTTCCTTAACTATGGAAAACTTTTAAGGGATTCTGTGCAACACACTCGGCTATGGAGAAATAAAGCCAAGTGTCACATTAAGGGAGAAAACTTAGGGTGTATTGTATTAGTCTGCTTGACATTATACGGTACTTTAACAAAGATTAAATAAAAAGATTATTTTGTTAGGGCTCAACAACTCAAGCTCTGATAACTGTGATTCCTACGAGGCCGTTAAAAGCTAAGAAATAATCAGAAGGAGCATTGTGTGAAGACTGTTGTTGATGCTCAACTGTCTGTGAACAGATGCTTGGATTTCCAACTGTAGTCTTTGGCTGCCTGAGCAAAACTGATCAGACACGGTTAATTTCTGAGTCATTCCTGACATTAATGATTTAATCACTGACGCATTTTATCAATTTTGTGTTTTTGCCATCCTTTCATGCAGGAAATCAGTTTTCTCTCGTTAGCTAACACACCCACACCTGATTTGCACACTTGTGTGTCGTGTCCTTCCCTTCTTTATAAACAGTATCCACTGAGGTGGAAAGAATATTTTTGCAGAGATTGTTTCTTTTGTCACTTTTTCTAAAAAGCCCTAACCACTGAAATAAAGATATTTCTGCAAAATAAAATCAGTTGCAGAAAAAAAAGCTCAACTCTCCTCATTTAGAGCTCCTTAAAATGTTATTTAGGTATGTTTCAGTAGTAGTATTAGTGTTTTTTTGGTTTGGCTCTTTGGCTGTCTGAGCAAAACTGGTCAGACACGGTTAATTTCTGAGTCATTCCTGACATTAATGATTTAATCACTGGTGCATTTTATCGATTTTCTGTTCTTGCCATCCTTTCATGCAGGAAATCATTTTTCTCTCGTTAGCTAACACACCCACACCTGATTTGCACACTCGTGTGTCGTGTCCTGGTGAGTGTGGCGTACCGTGATCTAAGATGATGAGCTGGGCGCTGGACTGGATGTTGCCCGCGTCGTTTTCTGCGAGGCACTGATAGAAACCCTCGTCTGACTTGACCAGACCCAGAACCTGCAGGTTGTGCTCCTTCTACAAAACAAGAGGGAAGGGGAAAAAAAACAAGGAAAAATAAAGACAAGAAGTTAGTAATGTTACAGTAGAAGTTTTAAAGCTACTACAAGAAGTTTTTAACTGGTTATGAAACAGTTTTATTTGAATACTGATGCCTCTATATGACCATCAGTGAGAAGACTGGCTGTTTCTTTATGGTTATTCCCCTTGAAATCAGATTAAACTAGCGCATGTTTACATTTTCCCAGTCAAAGTTACAGTAAATAGTACACTGGCCCATTAAAAAGAAGTAGGGGGAAACTTTTCTCAAGATACTTTTATTTTTGATGTTGTATTTAGTGGTTATGGCAGAGAAAACACTGCTGCTTTTGTTCGCTGGAGCCTCCAAAATCAATACACAAGATGAAAATTCCTTGTAGTAGCTTTAACCACTCTGGTGTAATATATGCTTATACACTAAATATGTAATTGTTGCATAATGCAACATATTTATTATTTCTCATTTACCAAACATAACATGTTGCTTAATGCAACATACTTATCATTTCTCAATCTTTACTTTATTGTATTCTTCTTATGATATTATTCAAATCTATCAAGTATTCTTAATTTGTATATAATTGTTTTATTTAGGTCTACTCTTGGATTGACTTGAGTTTCCTCATTAGAGATACTGACACACAGACCTACGATTTAATTGACTGATTATCTAAGTAGCAAGTGTTACTCTCACTTTATTTATTTTTTATCTCTCTTTTTAACTTTTTAAATCATAGTGTTTATTGTCTCATATCTTATGGATGTTGTTTATGGTCTTGTCTGTTATATCTAGTGTATGTTTTTGCATTTAAAAAGCCAATAAAAGCGCAGTAGATGAGTGATATGCTGTATATTACTTTGGTACACATGTATGAAATAAAGTGCATCTGAAACAAAGCATTGGAAATATCTCTGAAATTTCCATGGGTTCACATTTTTCCACTTTTTTTTTTTAAACTATGATTATTTTGAAGCAAATTGTATTTTTATTAATTAGTTTCCCCATCTTATTTGCATAGATTAAGCTGTATACCCTCTGAATGTTATCATTAGCGGGGAAATTTCTATCATCATGTGCCTCTACAGTGAATCGTCAAAGTTTAATTAAGAAAAACTCAAAATTCAGATAGAAACTTTGTTCAAAATGCAATAAAAACATGATAAAACAATACAGAATTCTTTCCTTTCTTTCCTGTGTATACTGTACATTTCGTATACAAAGCACTTCTGATTCTGATCTCAAACTCTTTATTATAAAGACACTGTGATGATGCAAAGTCATGCAAGTCTTGCTGAGAGTACAATGTGTTCAGTGCAGAAAAGCTAGAGAGGCTCCACTTTGGTGCCAAATGAACTTACAATTATTTTGAAGTAGTCGCTGGGGATGACGGCATCTCCATTCTTGACCCATTTGACGGTGGGCGCTGGCGACCCGGAGACCTCACACTCGAAGACGATGTCCATGGATTCGTGGGCGTAGATGTTGGCCGGCCGTTTCACAAACTGGGGAGGAGCTGCGGAAAACAGATAAGAAAGACGAGTCAAGGAAGGTTCAAAAAGGAAAACAGAACATCTTTTGTTAAAGGCAAACTATGCAGGATTTTCACAAAAAAACAATGCATAGACTCGCACAAAAATAAATTCTCAATCATCGCCCACGACCTGACAGAAGTGTGCGGCGGCACATGCACCTGCAGACACCCTGCCCTCCGCCTGTACCTTCTTATTTCTCATTATTTTGCAGTGCTAGGGACACTTTACCAACCCAGAATACCTGTATTTGATTTTTGGGGAATGAGATTCAACTTTCTGATGTATTTAAAAACAGTAACAGATACATATTGTTTATTCTACCTTTAAAAGAGCAATATTTAGCAAGTCTGCAATCAAAAAATGAGCACTGCAGTCCAAACAGTGAGTCTGGAGCCATAGACAGTATATTAAATAGGCTGAAATCCCATTTAATACACAGTCTATGGTTGAAACGGGTTGTTTTTCCCCCCTCCACTGCAGGTTGCAGGAACACTGCAGGAGTGAAGGTTGCACAGAACATGGTAAACTGACAATAATACGTGACAGCACAACGCAGTGCATCACAAGCATCCTGCAACAAGTACTTCTTCCATAAAGTTCATAATGTTCAGCAGTCACTGTCGTGCTAATAATGACGTTAAAGGGGCCATATGTAACAATCACATGTCCAAAAATGAGGCTCAAGCAAGAATGCTGCAGGAGCGTCAGACGAGTGCAACATTGTAAATCGACAATAACAAGCGAGGACAAAACCTAAATTTTTATATTCATCTATAACTGTCAATTGTCTGTAAAATCATGTCTCGGGGACTCAAGTGACTTGACTGAAATGACTTGACTTGAGTCAGACTTAAGTCACATATTTGAGGACTTGAGACTTGACAGAGGAGACACTGATTTGGCATTTTCACCTCAGAGCTCTGTAGAGTTATGGAGCTCTATTATAAGATCAGAGTCCCAACAGTTTTCATTGAAAGTAAAAAAAAAAAAAAAAAAAACTTTTCATGACCACTGTGTTTTAATTGATTTAAATAAGGAAACTGAGGGGATCATCAGAATTTCACATGACTTGTGATTTGCTTGACCTGAACAATGACTCGACTTGCTTGACTTGTAGCAGGGACTGGACTTGACTTGCTTAATTCTCACCACAGTAACTTGGGACTTGCTTGTGACTTAAAGGTTAAAATTTGAGACTTGCACTTTGGTGACTGGAAAATACACACTCTGACCTTTGAGCTCACTTACTGCCCACCAGTCTACATTAACATATTGTTCCATTTCAACCGATATAAACATCCACGCCTTCTACAGGATTATTAATAATTTCTTATGACTCATAACCAGAGACTGACTCATTCAGCGAATATTCTACGAAACTTGAACTCTAATTAACATGAAACAGGCAAACAAAAACAGTTATTCAAGCCTGGAATAGAAATTTGTGACACCGCAGCTGCAATGTTGATGTCAGAGCAGCGAGTATTTCAACTTAGCATGTTGCTTTGATCTCTGATGACATATCATGGTCATTTTACGAGTTATTACATTAAATATCTTACAGATTTCTCCTTTAACTGCAGCACTCTGGTCTCTGCCAGGAAATGAACAAGACCGAATGATGCCATGCCTCTGATTTAACAGCCAAATTGCCAGTTAAGGGAGGGTGGAAAGAACAACAAACAGTATCATATAACAGCTTATCCTATTATCTTCTGCACCATTCACACAACTGTGACCTTTGCATCCGATGGCAACACTTGGAATATTCGATAAAAAAAGGGTTCAGTACCCTCTGTTTTTATTTATTCAGGACTGAGTCAGAAATAGCAGCCACTTCGGTAGCAGCGCAGCGTGTAAGCATGCTGCACAAGCTAAGCTGAGCACTCGCAGATCTCCCCTAGTGCTGGTAATGAGGGCCAGAAAGGAGTTATTTGATCTGCTGGGGCGATACAGCGCCTCATCAATCTGTCCTGGAACAAGGTCACTGGGAGCGGCGGGCCCAGGCCTCGTCCTCTCTCTATAATTGGACTCTATGTGCATGTGAGGAGAGACGGAGTAAGACAGACCATGCATGTGTGTGTGTGTTTCTGTGCCTTTGCTGCCTCTGTGCATTCTCTGATAAACGGCGACCCCGCTGACCACAGTTTAAATGACTGTATTGTTAGAGCGTTGCAGTGTGTCAGGCCTCACATCAGCCTTCTGGGCTCTGTGATAGCTTGTTATTAGCATCTATTTTGTGGCTGTTCACAGGGGCTGATGGGATATTAGCAGCAGTGGGTGGATTAGGTCCCTTTTCTGGCTTTATTCAGCAGAAGAGCAGGTTGCGAGGTCAAGTCCCGCTCATCTGCTTGATGTAGCTGTGCCTAATTTACTCAAACATAAAATCGCTAGTTAACAGATTAGGCCTCATTCTGCAGGGATGCGCTGCTGCAACAAAATTAAGACTCCCAAATTATAGTTATTTGTAATTAAAACTGCTAAAGGAACTATCTGCTCCATCAATAACAGACTCTGTGCAGAAGCAGCGCAGCTCCAGCGCACACTGGGCACTATGTCACGTCTGTATTTTCCTGACCTTAACATGCACTTTGCCCATCTGTTTGGTATTTTCATGCCCTACACAGATCACACGGGGCAAAGGTGGGAGGAGAGAAGCAACGTGACAGAAGTTGGACACAAAGAGATAACAAAATGTCATTCAAACAAAATGATTTGATGATTAAAAAACCCCAGGGGCAGCACCTGTGTTATGATTGTCGTGTGTTTTCTAATTAAAGTGAAGTGTGAAGTATGTGAAGTACCAAAACAAAAAACTGAATGCGACTTTATAAACAGCTAAAATAAACTAACCCATTTTGACATTCTGTGCCCCACATTTTTGAAAGTGCATTTCTTTGTGAATGCTATTGTGCAGTCAAAATACAGCCCTGAGGCCTTATTACAGACGATCCCCATCTTAAGTCTTATGTTAAGACCGGAAGAGTCAAAGACAGGATTTTACCCACTTTGGTACTACAGAATCTTCCAGAATCCCATTTTATCTTACTTCATCCGGTCTTATCTCAGATCAGGAAATCGTGACAAAGTGCTCAATCCAACATCGTTTATCAACTTTTATATTTGTTACCTAGCAACCGGCACTACTTTTCTCACAGAGCTAAACAACTTTGTCATAGAGCTGCAGGTCTGTCAGTACTTTCAAGACCAACTTAATAAGACTTTTGAAAGACGCTCAGCTCTTTACTCACTGACCTCGGGTTTAATTTGACAAGCACACACTTGGGATTGTTGTGTGTAGCTTTATATTGTGTGTCTTGTGTGATGCGCTATTTTGTGCTGCTTTATATTGTATTGTGTGTCTTGTATAACATTATATTATGTTTTTGTGCTGTTTCTTTGCTCTGACCTGCTGAGGGATTACAGACGCAAATTAGCTTTAAGATATAATCTGGTACGGTGCATCAAATGGTGACATTTATGTTTTTAACAGTACATGCTCGCTTTAAAAGAAATAAACTAAAAACAAACATTATTTTTATCATCGAAACACACTGTAAGAAACAGTAAAACACACACAAAAATTGAGCAAAAACAACAACAAGCACTTCTTACTTAACTTCAAGACTGATGAGTTAGAGGTTTTGACAACATCTGTTGAGAAATCCAAAGATGTTTATTTTTTGGAAATTTACAACAACGCTAATTTGGAGATAAAAGAAAGATAGCAGGCTAAGACAGCTAACACTACTGTTAGCAAATACTTCTGTTAGGTACTGTTAGCAAACATTTCCATTAGCTACTGTTAGTGAACACTCCAGTCAGTAACAAACGGTACTGTTAGCGAACAGTAACTGTTAGCTAACATTACAGTTTGATACTGTTAACTAACAATACTGTTAGCTACTGTTAGTGAACACTACTGTTAGGCACTGTTAGCAAACATTTCCATTAGCTACTGTTAGTGAACACTTACATTAGCTACTATTAATCAACACTACAGTGAGCTACTGTTACCTTACAGTACCGTTAGTTACTGTTAGTGAAAACTGCTGTCACTGTTTGCAAAAGCTACCATTAGCTACTGTTAGAGAACACTACAGTTTGATACTGTTAGCTACTGTTAGTGAACACTACAGTTAGGTACTGTTAATAAACATTTACATTAGATACTGTTAGTGAACTCGCCAGTTAGAAACAAATGGTACTGTTAGCGAACCGTAACTCTTGGTAAACACTACAGTTAGCCACTGTTAGCTTGTAGTCCCATCAGCTACTGTTAGCCAACACTACATTTTGATACTGTTAGCTAACAATATCATTACTTACTGTTAGTGAACGCTTCCTTTACTACTATTAGAAAATACTACAGTTAGCTACAATTAGTGAACACTACAGTTAGTTACTGTTAGCTGTCAGTAATGTTTGTTATTGATATTTAACATTACAGTTAGCTACTGTTAGCTAACAGTACTGTTACTGTTAGTGAAAACTGCTGTTAGTTGCTGTTCGCAAAAACTACCATTAGCTACTGTGAGCGAACACTACAGTTTGATACTGTTAGCTAACGGTACAGTTATTTACTGTTAGTGAACGCTTCTTTTAGCTACTGTTAGAAAACACTTCTGTTAGGTATTTAGTAAGTTAGCTACTACTACAGGGGGAGAAGTGAAAGTCAGAACAGCTTAACAGTAAACCTAAAGTTAGCTAAGTTTATTTAAGATTTCAGGTAGTTTCTTATCTTAAGTTAGAATAAGAACAATCATTTAAGAACTGTTCTGTGAGGGCTTTTTTCAGATTTGATGCTATGCAGTAAAAAAAAAATGCAGTTTTTCAACAAAAAGCCGACTGAACAGTATCTGAGTTTTTTTCTGTAACTTCCAAATACCAGTTTTCCAGCCATACCGTGTAGCAGAACAAGTCAAACAGGAAACAGGCGAATAGTGCCACAGAGTATTGAAACCTTCCCTCGCCTCGCTTAATGAGTGTCTAGACTTTTCTGTGAGCTACTGTGGCGAATATTGACGACCAAGACAAGGATGGAAATGAGGACGGTGATGCTTGTAGACTGGATCGCTGTGTGATTGTCAAGGCGGCGTCACCCTGCTCTGCAATGTGCGTGTTTATGTCTGTGTGTACGTGTATCTGTACGTGTATCTGTGTGTGTGAGAGTGTGTGTGTGTATCGGTGTTCCCTGCAGGAGGATGTGTGAGCTGTGAATAATGTGTTTCACAGTGTGCTGTCCCCTGGATATTTGCCTTTAGTAGCTGTGCAGCATAGGCAGGTGGAATCTTGGTTTACTTTGGTGTGTCAGGGACACAGTGTTAAGACACCAGTGAGTCAGTGTGTGTGTGTGTGTGTGTGTGTGTGTGTGTGTGTGTGTGTGTGTGTGTGGATGGTTGTTGAGCCATGTGTGAGTATGAATAATTTTAAATGTGTCTGGATACATGTGTTGTTGCATTATTACTGGTGCTATATGCTGCTACATAATTGTGTGTGCTTCCTTCCCTGCTGGCAATATGTGTACGGCTGCATTTTGTTTGCATAATACAAGTATGAGTGTGTGTGTGTGTGTGTGTTTGTGTGTGTGTGTGTGTGTAAGTGGCTTCTTATGTATGCAAACATATGTTTCTGTGCGTCCATGCTGTCTCAATCTGTACACGTTCATTGAATTCATATGGCTTTGTGCATCTCTTCTGTCTGTCAATATATAATGTATTTTATATGTGCATCGGCGTCTGTGTGCGTTTGTGTGTGTGTGTGTGTGCAGGGCCCCCTGGTGAGGTTTGCTGGTGACAGGATTTGATGGTGACTGGTACCCTGCGGCTCTCGTTATCTCTCACTCTTTCGCTGCATTTCGCCACTCAGTCTCCCATTTTTTTTTCTCCTCCCCAACTCTTAATCTTCCTATAACTCCCCTGTCTATCTCTCCATCTTCAGCCTGCCCCCCCCCTCCCTCATTCTGTGCAGACATGCACCATTTTCTCTAAATGGAGTTCAGACATTTGGAACCTATTGGACTGAGCAATGAGAAGAAACGCCTAAATATACCAATAAGGCTCGGGCGATGGGGGTGGAGGAAGCTTTCAGAACTCAACGGAGCGTGACGCGTGGAGGGTTGTGTGTATGTGTGAGTGTGTGTGTGTGTACATGTGTGTGGAGGGGTGACTCTCGTTGCAACAAGTCTGATGACCTTCCTTAATTGGCTGTTTGGAGCATGAAACATGCATATGCAAAGGTGGACTTAGACACATTTGCAAAAGGATGCAGATGAGTGCTACTAGACACCAGCTGTTAGTCAGCGCTGAAGTTGAATATCAAAGTTCTTTCTCAAAAATAAGTGGTTAACGACCAGGACTTTATAGATACACACAGAGGTGTAATACTTGAGTCTCATGGCTAAAACCACAAATTTGATGACTTAAGACTCGACTTGACAAAACAAGGATTTGCTACGCTATTCATTCTCAGCACGCTGACACTTAATTACCCAGATCCACTTACAGCCCATTTACAACTGGTATTAAAATGCAATCTGTATCCAAATACAATATACAGGTAAGGAAAAACAAATGCTAATGCAAGGTGTAAACACTACGTGATTGGAATGTGATCAGATCTGTCAGACCACATCTGGAGGTGGTCTGCTTGTGTTGTTTCTGGATCTTATGTAGATCTAAATGCAATCCATACATCAATCTGGATGCAGATCACATTTTAATGCCAGGTGTAAATGGGGTGCATGATTGAACCAATCTAAGAGCAATCAATCAAGCAATCAAGTTGCAGGAGAGAACCATGAAGAACTACCATTATGTTAGTGGGGACCAACTGGGAAAAAAATACAAGGTGGTAAGAAAAAAAAAAAAGAAGAAAATTAACTGCAGGATGCAAAACTTGTGGATTGAAAATTACAAACAGAGATGCAACAACTTCAAAGTTTTTTCAATATTTGAGCTCACACAAAAACAGTAAGTTGATACTCTCTTGTTAAAATGGCACTACCTACGGTGAAAAGTGCATCATAACTTGTTTAGGGCTCAAAAATCGACATTTAGATTTTGATTTGGGACGTGAGTGCAAACACTTAAGACTTACAGGTGAATTGTGAAACAATGACTTGATTGATTGATTGATTGATTGATTGATCCACCACTTTTACCTTCTTCTTTACGTGTCCATGTTTTTTCCAGCGACTCGACTCAAGACAAACGGGTCATCAGTTAAAGACACACCTTCATGTTGTAAAAGAGATGCAAATCCCTGACATGCTTGGCTGACGTGCAAAGTCTACCCGAGTCAAGCCAAGTCAGCGCATGCGTATGGAAAAGGTCTATTAGCCTATCACACTCTGCAGTGCTTTTAGAGCTCACAGTCTCTCAGCGACTCAACTGCTGCTGCAGCCTGCACCCAAATTTGGATTTTCTGGACCTAATGGCTGCTGAAAATGGCGATGAGTGATCACTCCAAATCAAGGACTAAATATGTCCCTTCGTAAAAATATGGATGACGTCACAGGCGCCAAGTCCATATTTTCATATAGTTTACGGTTCACAGAGGCACAGATGCTCGACTCTACCAGCTGGACGGACTCCAAACAGGCCGACTTGTTTTGGGAACATAAATACCACTCTCTAATGAAAGAGAAATCCAGCAGGGACAGCAAAACAACAAAAGAAATGCAGACACACAAACGAGAGAGGAAAAAACACACCAAGACAAATATAAAAGAGGGAACTCTGATGCCAGCTCTGTGAGGCTGGTATCATCTCTAGCCTGTAGCTTAGTAAAAGAGGCTTTAATGCAGACTTACACCGACTCCAGTGAACTACTAAAAGAGGGCCACAAAAAGGTCATGTGTGTGTCTTACTGTGAGCTTGTTAAAACAAAACCTCAAGGGATTCCTAGCGGGATTCTGGGCAGATTACGTTACTTAAAGCATCACTTTTAGCCGGGAATAAACTGAATAAAGACACAGCGAGGGGGGAAAAAGTCAAGTCTCCATCTATTGGTGCCGAAAAATGGTGAAATATCAAAGTCGAAAAGATGAGAAAAGCAGCTGCTGCGGTTGGTGTATTTTCTGGCTTGCTGGGATGAGTCGAAAACTGAAATAAATGACTTTTTTAGACATCCATTAAGAGCTAATGTAAGAATGTTGAAGCTGAAGGATCCAAATATGAAAGACATTTTTCCGCTTTGTTAGCTTGGCTGGAGTCCAGTTTGCTTCATAATGTTAAACAATAGCTGTTGGGCAGTCAGGGTTTACTCTGAGGGCAAGTGGAGCTTGAACTGCGCTAATTACCCATCCTGCTCGTCCAGTGATAACAGCTTTACTCTTAATTCTGCTGGTCAAAACAAACAGCTTCAGCTGTAAGGCAAGAGAGACGCCTGCTTCACCAGTCATTGAGGAGAGTCAGAGGCCTCACCGAAGAGGGGGAGAGTTCAATCTTTGGATGTTTTTGTGGACTCACTTTGACAGATCTAAAATTGCTAGAACTGAGTAAAAGCAGAGTCCTGAGATCGTCCATGAAATGCTGAACAAAGCTCGGTTGATGGTTTCATTACGGCATACAGAGGAGTTCAAGGTGTTCCTTCTGAGCAGCGCCTTTATTACAGAGCAAGGCCAGTTTCTCAGAGTAGAGGCTTTAAAACAGATGCTTACTCCTCCACATCCAACTGGAAATGTATAGAAAACATGGCAAATAAAAACGGCATTAATTTGACCATTCATTTGCATGGCATAATGCATATTTTACTTTAAAATGTGCTGTTAATCTCAGCTATTATAAGAAAGTCCCTGGTGCATCAGTCACTGGGTGTTAAAGCTGGATATCGTTTCAAAAATTATGATTATGACCCTTAAAGTGATACTGATTTCAATACAGCACTTTCACATTCGATATGCATCATGTGAATGAGGCAGTCCTGCATTAATTTCATTAGACAGAGCAGGCCCTCAGCCTTACTTTGGACTGTTTCGGTGGCATCTCGGCACGCTGAACCGCCAACTCCATCAAACGGACCTTGCTCGACTTCACCAAATCACAGACTGCATGGGTTGTACTGTAGCTGCCGTGATAACGGGCCAACCGCACATTAAACTGAACGAAATCTACAGTCATTTGCTATTAAAATTAGTCCTTGTTATCTAGATTGAATGCAGGTATAGTTTGACTGGAGGTCCGAATAATTATTCTCACTATAGATTAGTCTGCTGATTGTTTTCACGATTAACCAATTAATCATTTAGTCTATAAAATGTAAAAAAAATGTGAAAGGTGCTAATCTCCCAGTGCAGTCTTCAAACAGCTTCTTTCGTCCGACCAACAGTTCAAAACCCAAAGATGCTCACATGAGTGACAAAGAAACGTAGCAAAACCTCACATTTAAGCAGCTGGAACCAGCCAGATTTTTGCTTGAAAAATGATTAATCATTTATCAAAACAGTTGGCAACTAATTTTCTTTTGATGGATTCAGTTCTCTTCAGGACATGAAATGAAATTGTAATGCGGCGATGACTGACTGTGTTTCGAAGTGTCCACACTGCAAGGATCAGTTGGACGGGATGATTAACGCCGGCCAGAAGCCGCTGCTGCCCACTCAAACACCTGATAAGGTGGGCCGAGCTGGACTGGCTTCCCAGCAGCAGACGAGGAAACGTGGGGACAGACGAACACAACGGCTCGGGCAAAACAAAGCACTTTGACTCAGTGTAACAAACCGGAGACGCGCAGTACTTCATGTTCCTGATGCAAATGTGTCTCTATCTCAAATAAACAGCAGACTCTTGATTCCCCGCAGATGAATTCAGGCAGAGCGGAATCAGATGGAGACGCCTCCACACACCTCTGTCCTCCCACTGGCGGAGATAACACCCCCCCCCACCCTCATGAAAAAGGGAAAAGGTGTGTGCCTGTGGGTGTTACTCCTTATCAGATTAGTGTTCTTTTAATAGCTAAATGGAAACTTTCTTTTTATTCCGGACAGAAAATAACTGCTCTGACTGTGACACAGGAGGGAGGGAGGACAGGAAGACGGTGTGCCAGAGTAAAAACAGACAAAAATACCCAGCAGATTTTATCAAATATGTAATTCTTCCATGCGTCATTTACAACAACTATTCCAGTCCCTTACTGGAAAAAATACTTTGAGCACAGTTCAGAAAATAATCCTTTATTGCATCTTCAACTGATATGTTAACAGACTCCACATGCCCTTTAACTTTTGTCTTTTTTTTTTTCTGGAGGAGCTGCAGGTATGTAGATGTGAAATATAATCCACGTCTTGCTTGTTTCTTGCTACAGAAAAGCAAAGACAAATTTGGAACTAAAATCTAAGTTTTTTTTATGTTTCTGTCTATTTTTGCCCATTTCTAAAACAAAGTAAAAGCACTCCCGCTGACTCTGGGTATAAATCTCCACGGCCCATATAAGAGAGACATGAAACTTTTACAGCGGGCAGGGATTTCCTGCATGGAAAGAACAATTACGTTGATGACATGATAGCATGAGGCCATGATAAATGAGGGCCACTGACTCGGAGCCTTGTAAAACTGGAAACATACATGTTTGTGGAGAGAAACTATTCCTGTACTCTGCAGACACACACACACACACACACACACAGACAGACATACAGAGTCCAGGTCTGGGTGGTGCCCCTGTCACACAAGACCATAATCAAAAGCTGCTGCCTCCTCTGGCCTCATTTATCCTGTTGCCAGCTTTAATGGAGGGTGAGATGTCACAGGAAAGTCAAATACACACACACACACACACACACACACACACACTGCGCCTGTGCTCCAAAACGTTACTGTCGACACCATTGTTCAGAAGTACCTGTCTGGAGTTCTGCTGCAGTGGAACGAGTTTGCGACGGGCTTCACTGCAGTGCCAGATTGTGCTCGTGTTTACACAAATAAAAGGTTCAAATCCTCTTTATCTCTCCGGCGCTTTGATTACATTTAATAAAAAAAGATATGGCACAGGCTGCTCACTCGGATACCTATTGCTTATTCTTGACAGCGGCTGACATTATCTCGTCTGAAGCTGTGTGTACATCGTTTCACGTTGTAAAGAGGCTTGCTTGTTTATTCAGTTATTTTGTCTATAGATATCAGATTTGCAACTGTTTTGATAGTACGGAGCGGCGTGACTGTTGTGTCCAGAGTTTTATTGGAGCTCGCTGTGAATTCTCAGGGCTTAAAAGATCTCTGCTATAATAAATGGTATCATGTTCTGATCAGCGGGGTTCTTCAGGTATCTTCAAACTGAGATGTCCTGAAGTGTAAAGGCCTCGGTAACTTCTAGGAAACTGTGTCTCCCCTATACCACGCAGTTAAGGAGTTTTGTGGCTGGGGATGGGTGTTGTTAGGATTTTATCAATACGTGTTTTGTACACCAGGAATTGAGGGTGTCAACTGATAACTCCTTCACCTTAAGGATGTGCACGATTAGTTGACTATACGATTAAACGTCACCACCCTCGCTAGTCAGCACCAGAAATACTAGTCGTTTAAACTATTTATCAATATTTCATTCATGCACAATGCCAGCTAACCGTTGCCTCTAAGATGTTATGCAGCCGCCCACCCCATCAGACAGCAGCCCCATCTCAACGTATGCCATAAGTGTGTGCGCCCTGATAGTCCAGACAACACTGGATGTTTTTATCAGCAAAGTCGGACAGATGACAGCTCGTAAAACCAGCGCAGTTTGGCAGTGTTTTAATCTAGAGAATGGAAATAACTTTGAATGTAGACTGTAACAGAATAATCTAGTATATAACCACTTGACTTGAGCAACATGTCAACCTGCCAGCAGAGCAGCTGCTGCTGCTAGCACTGCTAACGTTAGCCACACTGTGTGTCTTGCTGGCAGTTAAGGTCAGCTTTGGGTCGTTTAGCCGCAGACACTGTGACCCTCTTCGGTCTGAAAAGTTAAAGCATTTAGTGAGTTGCTGTCATGCTTGTAGGTTAATGTGTAATGTTTGTACTGCACAGTGCAAAGTAGAGCCCATTTCAGCGGCATTTAAAATACAATTTGCAGATTGCAGACCGTGATTAAAGGCTTCAAATGGCTCTTAACATGCACATTTTTTTTCAGACAGTGTTTAACATTAGAAATTAATAAATTCTGCTTAATTTGAACTGCTTTCTGAGTGTTTTCTTGGTGTTTGACTAGTCGACTAGTCTAAATTATATTTTGCATTTAATAGACAGGGAAATTAGTCACCAGGAACATCCCTAGTTCACATTCTGTAAAGTATCAGATTAAACGTTAAACATTATTTTAAGTCACATTTTCACTATTAAGCTGACATATTATTAATCAAAATATAAGGTGACTGCAGATGGCAAACATATTTTCAGTTTCAGCAACAAAAAGCTGATGCCTCGTTTCTAACTTGGCAACTACTTTTAAAAGTTAGTGCTGAACCCTGAATCAGTTCAATAAATTAAAACTTGTAGGTTTATTCTTCTAACAAACAGTGGACATTGCACAAGTCACCAAAGCTTACTGAGTGAAAAACAAAAGGTGGAAACAAACTCTAGGTGTTTAGCAGCAACGAAGGAGGCCTGAGTTAACTAAAGAACCAGCAGTGCAGGTTCAATGTCTGAATAATGGTCGGATCTGCACACGTGTGAATTCACACATTTGCAAGTGAATGCATACAGGTGTATAGACCGAGTGCATAATTGACCTTGTGTGGCATCATTATGTATGCACCGTTGTGTGTTAGAGTGTGTGTGTGCACACACCTGCTGCAGCCTCAGTGCCTCTCTCCCTCCACAGATGAGCACCAGCTGCATCTCAAACCCTGCAGCTATCTCCAGGCGAAACCTAACAATGTTTCCCCATCTCAAATCCCCGGCTGACTCCCTGCATCCGCTCCTAAACACAAACTGTCCAGTGTTTATGAAAAAGCCACTCGCCGTAAACACACAATTTCTCCTTGTTACTGCAGCAGCGAGGGCCCTGAGGTGTTTTAGAAGGAGTCACTCACAGGAAAAATTGTTTTGTTGTTAGTATGGATTCATACCACACTGATTTGTATGAGGGTCTTTGACGGGCTTCTTGAGGGAATCAATTGACCTTTCAAGTGTCACTCCTGTTATCATGGGAGCAAATCAATGCCACAATCTGCTTTCTTCATGAATCTGAATGAAGCAAATGCGATTAGGCCTGCAAGTCTACAGCGTGGGATCTAATCAAACTGTTTTATCGTGTTACAATGACTGATGTCTTTCAACAATATTCCTGATCAATCCTCCACAGCCTTGTCACATTGGCGGCGGAGGCTTGGCGGGGGTCGGGGTCAGAGACATGAGGGATTTCAGCGAGAGCGACTTGAGGACTGAAAACGAGTGAAGTCAGATGTCCTCCTGCGACCTGATCCGATTTTTCCATTACTGTCTCCTTTAATCACAGCGAGCGACGGGAAATGATGAAAAGGGCGGCGGAGGGGTGATGGAGAGATGAAGGGATTTGGGAAGAAAGGGATGGAGTCATAGCATGATGTGGCTGCGTGTGCAATGCGGCGAACCCGGGAATGAGCCTCGGGGTGTTTCCCCCATTCTCAAGTTATTTCACAGCAAATCCTGTTGACATGCTTCACCTGGGAAAAGTACACTCCCAGCACTGTGTTCAAGTGTGTTTTTTCCATAAACACAAAGTCTGACAACAGTAATTACAACACAATTACTGAGGGTGTGTCTGATATGAGTAACAATGGTTGTACTGTTTGTTTTTCTAACATCTATTTGACCAGGATGATCCCACTGAGGTTAAAAAAAAAGTTTAAGGCCAAGACAGACTCTGTAGGGTTGTTTTCTCATAATTTTCTAATGAACAGATGCGAACAAGAGTTTCACAAATGGGGGTACTAGTTCCTATTATACTGTTTCTAAACCAAAATTAGTGCATATATGCAGCTAAACCTGCAAAAAATAGGGAACTGACCGATTTCCCATTGCCAGTAGATGAGTTTGTATTTCAGGTTTTTTTTTTTTATGTGCACTACAAAGCTAAAACTCAACTCATGTTTGTGCAAGAGAGCAGAAACAAAGATGTTATTAAAAGTCTCTCTCTCAGTATTTTTGTAGCTACTAACTGAATCTCTGCGGTTCAAAGTTTAGAAGTTTAATATCCGCTTAATTTTACAGTTTCATGTTCGCTTTCAGCTCGACAGGAGAGTCACTGCTGATGAAAACAGTTACAGAATTCACTGCTTCATAATAAAAGCGATCAGATAACAAAATAACTTTTATTATGAAGAATCCATAGGAAATAAAATGTTTTTCCACGGTTTTGACTCGACTAAAGATGAGTGGGTCGTCAGTTGGATACACACCTCCAGGCAGCGCCAGATGTTGGGTGTTAGAAGGTTTTTGTTCGATGTAAAAGGAACTTTAAGGTACTTTGGAGTACAAAACATGTTCATTTAAAAAACATCAGTCGTGCCTAATTCCTAAAATAATTATACTACAAAAAGTTATATGTAACTGTAGGTTCAATTAAAGTACATTTTAAATTCAATGTTCCTATTTTCAGTGCAATCGTTAACTTCTTAAAACAGTCAACTGCTGTAAATCCTCACATAAGAAAACAGCAAACATAATAATGTTCTATGTGAGTAGGAGGCCAGTTTCTGTACTGAATGATGGATGAAAATCAAGTAAATAGATTCAAGGTTGAAACACAGCAGTAATGAAGCTGCAAACACAGAGGAAGAAGTGAAAAAAACAAAAAGAAGAGCCAACAAAATGCTGTCAGTATCAGGAAGATTACGTTTCCGTGGGATTTACCTCAACAAGCTGACACAGCATCATAATGTACTTCTTTATATCAGCTTTTTGTCTTATTAAAATGTCTTGGTCAGGGTTATTTGGCTGAAAAAAAAAATATTTCAAAGGGGGTTCTGAATTACTGAAAAAAGCTGATAGTTGTGGATGTCTGAAACCACGTGCTTACTATGAGTATCTCGAAAGCACTTGATCGTCATTTTCTTTGAGTTCAAGTAGCAAAACTTGCACCCGCTGCCTCCTGCCAAATACAGGGTGAATTTTGGCTGTGACAGGTCAGAATTTCAAGTTACCTGCCAACCTGGCAGACAAGAAATATTATAATAAGTTAAAAATAGTCAGGGATTAAGGTTACATGCTATATACTCCATATTTCTACTGACGGACTCAGTGTTCAGATTTCTAAGGTGCTTCATGTAGATTTCTGGCAGCGCCTTTCTGTGTGGAGTTTCTATGTTCTTCACATGCATGCGTGGGTTTCCTCCATACATGCATGCTGGGTCAAGTGACCAAGATGCTGGCTTAGAACGCTTAGAACTGTATATGTGACAATAAAGTTGACTTCTATAAATATTGAGAGGCGGGTAGACATGCGAAGTGTCCCGTCACAGTGGCAGGGGAGGAAAAAACTTCATTTCAGACCCTGTTTGAGTAAAAACCATGGCAGAAGCTGTAAAGTGACCGACTCTTGCTACACGCGTATTTGTTTTTTTCTTACGGTTTTGGAAGAGGAAAGCATGTGTCAAACCAAGATAATTAGTGATGCAAGTTTCCTTTTCAGCATAACAGAACATGTGATGCAACATTTATGGCTGTTGTGAGTGTCACTTCTGAGCAAAGTGCGCTTGATTTGTTGTTTCACCCGAAGTTTCACACGGCTCACTTATTGTCCTCACATCAGACGGGGGTGGATATAGTGTCTGAAGTGCATAACATCAGTGTGTGAGGAAATGAGGACATTTTCAAAGACCAGTGACTAATGTTTGAGAAGAAGGAAGCAGACAAAGATAATGTGGTGGGGAAGTTCACATAAGGGCTCCACGTTCTGATTATTGACAACTTATGATGATTTCAAGTGCCGGTCGTCTGTAATGAGCCTTGAAACGCCGAACATGAATAACCTTGGAATGATTTCTGTAGGACTTTAACCACTCATCACACCCTACAATCCAGTTGGATTTCTTAAGATCTTTTATGCATGAATTTTTCATTTTGTATTTTGCGTCATAACTGAAGCAGTGAACTTCTCTATAATAATGTATTTTTTAGTCTTCCACAAATTAGGCTCTTACTTTCAAACTAGGACTCGGAAAGCGAAGATTAGTCAGCGTTCACTTGGGAAACAGCAGCTGTTGCTCGCCAAAGAGTGATAATTAATACTCATTAAAAAATACGTCTCAAATCCAGTATGTCTAGAATTCAAATGTGCTCATCGACACTGAATTTTGAGTGATGAATACGAAGCGTCAGCAGTCGAGTTCCTGCACAGAACTGACAGAACATTCAATGAAGAGCGAGGATCATTTATACCTGAAGCACATAAACTGACAGCATCTGTTGTTTTTAAGTTACAGCGCTGTGATGTGGCAAAGCTACACATATAGAGCTCAAACAGCGATGTTGATTATGTCATCAACTGTTTACTTAATATTGAACAGGGTAAACATCCCTATTAAGTCCACGTACCCTATAAACCCACCGGCAGCTTCTGAATCACATTTTTAAAAACCTGCATAAACATTTTTTGCACGTGTCTAAAGCTGTTTTCATTAAGTGCTCATTTGTCTGACTACTGCTTTTAATAAGACATTTGTTGAAATATCAATTTAATTATTGTTTCTTTTGAAAACAAACGGTGAGTTTTATTGTTCAACCACCTCACAAAAATTGACAAATTAAATAATAAAACATTAGAAACTGGTATAAATGAACTATTGACACTGCAAACGAGGGATTAGACTTTCATTTTAGCTAAAATGTGCACTCTTAGACTGGGGCAGTACATATTAAAAATAATAGGCTAAACAGGGATGTTTATCCTACTACTTATAATTAGTGAGAATAAATGTATTTGGACACACAATTAGGAAAACACAATGTGTGTGGTGCTCTAATAAAAACGACTCGATCTCTTGCAGTTCTTCTGTTATTTCCTGCGTGGGGGTGAAGTTCTGTGCAACAGCAGATACAAACAAGTACAAACACTCCATATGCTTCCTACTCATGCTGAATACATTAGTCACCGTCAACGCTATGTTAAAAAAATATATTAGATTCTTCAACAGGGCAGAGTTAACTCTGCTTCTATAGTTAGCATGCTGGAAACACACCTTGCGCATTTCATTTCCAGTTAAACTGTCAGTGACTTTGTTTCAGGTTTGGTTTATGGGTTCTTAAGGTATTTTTATGAACTCAGTCCCAAACAATATGAAGTGAAATGAGATGGTTTTCAGTCGCAGAAGGTCTGAAAGTTCAGCAGCACCTCAATTTCAGCCTGTACAGTTGCTTTCTTCGTAATTTGCTCCAAAAACATAAAGCCACGACTATGTTCTCAGACCGGCTGACTTATAACTCCGAAAGCCTGATTTAAATCCATGTGGCGCTGTTATGACATGAGCCTCCATAAAATGCTTATAATGTATATTCAAGTCTGTATCGTCCTATAAAAGAAAGCAGACGGTGTTTACGTGCACAAAATACTCTGTTTTTGACCTTATTCTGAAACAGACAGTTTTTATGGATAATGAAAATTAATATTCCACTATTGCACTGCACTGCACTGGACCCAATTCAGTACCAGAACAATACTTGGGTGCTGATTTGATATGTACTGCGATTTCTAAGTATTGCCATTTGATATTATGATTTCTTGCAGTATTTGTTTCCTTTTTTTAACACTAGACCATAAGAAAAAGTTGAATCACACCCCGTATATCAACAGTCGTATTTCTGAAAACATACCAGCTTTATTTCAGCAGCATCATTGCTGTCCTGCTTATAAAAGCAGTAAATAAAATACTTTTTGATGTAAACAGCTACATTTAACTGTACCTGTTTATCAAGCTAGTGTTATGAGAAAATAATGTGCAAATAAAGAAAGTTTGAGTTTGGAACTTTTCAGGCTGCTTACACACATGAATTTAAATTTAAGAGAATTTATTTTTTCTCAGACCGTTTACATGCAGCTGTGCAAACTGATTATGGAAAAGTGGAACAGCTGAGCTACTTCGCTTTGTGTCAGAATATTAGATTTTACAAAATGTTCCACTGGTGGCAGAGCTGTTCTACCACACAAACACAGCCGCTCTCTTCCATTGATTCAACCACTTTGTTGAAAAGGTCGCTGTTGCAAAATCTGCACATATCTAAAAACCCGTTGATATAAAAGTCCTAATGTTTAAAAGCAGGTGTGTTTATCCTTCCACCCAGAAACGTGGTTTTCTCTTGCATGCATGGATCTCTACCCCAGCCTCGCAAACTGTTGGCTAGTCGGTATGTTTCAGCACGAAGCTGACAGTAAACAGACAAGAGGCTGTCGCAGACTGCGGTGAATTCTCCATTATATCCATAACAGCGGAAAATTGGTGTGCATGTAAATGTGGCCACTGTGGGTTCCTGAAGGTACCTTGTAAGGTGAGTTGAGCCTGCGCTTCAATGGTTGCGTTGCCGTTGTCCGCCATGCAGGTGTAGACGCCGGCGTCCTCCTCTGTGAGGTTGTAGATCTGCAGACTGCCTCCACCCAGCACCTCCACTCGACCCTCACTGGAGACAGAAAGAGACGAAGACAGTGAGTTAGATCCGACTGTGGACGAGTCTTTCCTCCTGAGTTCTGGCGTCTTGCTACACGTAACGCTGTGAGCCTCATGGAGTCAGAGACAGAGTTGAACTTAGGCCTCAACATCTTGGCTTTTTTTGTTGTTTTTTTTATACCCGACCTGTAAAATATGTAAGAAGTCATTACAGTGGTTAAAGGCTGCAGCCTCAGGAGCTCCATGTTACCCCGCTGAACTGAAGTTGACTCCTCGCCTCCCTCCTCCAGTCACCTTTTATCAACTCTCTGAATAAATAAAATATGCTAAAAGCAGAGTCAGCTGCCCTGAAACAAAATGCAATTTACAAGTCTTCCTAATTTATATTTTATAAATTGATTCATAGACAGTTGGAGAATTTGGAAATCTGTGTAAGTATATTTAAGCAAACAGGATTTAGGACACAGGAGATCCGACTCGAGGCATTAACTCGTACTTTTAAAGAAAACATGTCCAAGTCACTCTGAAGCTGCAGCTGGGGCTTGTAGTCTGTCACTACTGCGGTTGTTACATCATCTTAACAAGTGTTTTCGTTTTCTTTCATCAGCTGTTAAGTGGGGTGACGTGCATCTTCACAACAACAATGCAGCCGTCAGACATCATGAAGAAGTGACTCTGACTTTGAGAACCACCATTTCGTTTCATTCAGCGTGGACAGAGGACATAAACATCCAGACAAAATCTTCATAATTATCAGCGTTAGGAGTGTTTTGCTTTTCTTATACAGGCTCCAAGTATTATTCACTCTGTTTTATATTCGAGCTTCCAATTAGTCTTTTCATATATAAAAGCTATTCTGGAATAAATCATGTCCTTCCAAAAAAAATATTAAAACCAACACTCTAACTCTAATTTTTGGTGAAACTTTATTCTTTGAGGATTTATATATATGTGAAATATACATAATTTATTAAATGCTTTGGCTTGCTTTATTTTTTTATTCAATTTTTAAGAACACCAGAAACAATCTTCTCCCAGGCAAGAATTCACAATTTTAGCAATTAATTTTTTTTAAAGCCTCCAAAATCTAAGACTAACAATAACTACTGATAACACAGGTGTGTGCTATTACAGTCATCTTTGTTATATATATATTTTTTAAATCTGCAAATGTTGGCCCTTTTAAGTTGCGTTCCACATTTCTGTCAACTCTGTCAGATTTTTTCAAAAACATGATTTAATCAGGCGAGTTTCAGCTAAACCCTCAGGACCCCTGTCTCCCTTCCTGGTTTAAAAAAAAGGCAGAATTACTGCTCAAACACTGGTAAGCTTCTGTTCATTCATTCATTCATTCATTCATTCATTCATTCATTCATCATCTGTAACCGCTTATCAGATGTGTCTCCACCACAGGATATCAACCTTGTAGCCCTTTAATATCAAAGCTCAATCAGAAAAATATGCGTACTTTGAGCAACTTTAAAAAATAAAATGGCTGCTCATTACGACTGCGCTGCAAAATAAAAAATATATAACAGTTTGTCAACTCTAAGATGGAAAATCTGACTTCTAGGTCTACATCTAATAAAAAATGGTTCACTCATTTTGAGGTTTAACAGCCAAAAGTTTGATCTTTTAAAATATAATTTCCAGCATAATTGAAGAGTAAAAATCAAAACCCCTTCGAAATACGGTTTGTTTTACACACTGCGGCAGGAGATAGAAGCTCACTGAGGACTGAATAACAGCCTGAGCGATCTTAAATATTTATTATTCTAAACTCTTCACGCCTGATCCAAAAATATAACCACACATCTTATTTGTGTAGCCTCTCTTTGAACCAGTGACCCTCCTCCATCTTAAACAGTCCCAACTTTGATTTTCCCCACGGGCCCAGGGGGAAGCCGTCTGTGGCCAAGCTCTGGCTTGATTCAACAACCGCTGGAGCAGGGGAGTAGGAGGAGGCTGAGAGGAAAGAAAACAGAAATCAATAGCTGACAGAGAGAGCTCTGCATTCAGAAAGAGGCAGGGAGAGGAGAGGGAGCAGCGGGTCGGCCGAGGAAGATAAAAATCCAAAGAGGGCCACAGCAAGTACGACGCAACCGAGGAAAGCGGCATCGGCGCATAATGGTTTCTGCACAGAGGAGCGAGGATGCATGCAGAGGTAAAGAGTGCACTGAGGAAAACAACCCGACGCTGCAGGCTGATTTAGTTTTAAACAAACTGCTGACTAGCTCGGGCTTCCACGCCAGTAGAGCTCCTGTTTCTGTCTCTCTGACTACGTCTGGGTTTTGGCAGCAGTGGCCTTCGAGACCATCTGCCTGTCTGTCTGTGCTGGAGTGGAGCATTCGAGTGGCACTCGACCTGCTGTCACCAACATGACATCACTGTTTCACTCCTATTGTAGGAATAAAAGATCAACTTCAGAATTAACCACAATCACAGTATTATACAGAATAACAGTCGGCTCACACTTTCAGGTCGGCAGGAATTTCTTTTATACGACTGAAACTTGAGCGCCGAAAAATGACAAACTCGGATTGTAAAACGGTGTTTAAGATTTAAATGGTACTACAGTTTTTCTTAAACGCTTTCTGCACTGTTGGTCCTCAGGCCGTGAAGGATTTGGCTTGGGGACCAGTAGGTGGCCACTTCCAGTCCAGCGTGGACCAGTCAGTACAGAAGTGGACTCATGGCTGGAGAGGTGCACTGCTGAGGTTCCCTTGAGCAAAACACCCAAGACCTGACCGCTCCGAGCGCTGCGGCGAAACCTCACTCAGACATCTCTCCACTTCGAATCATGTACATGTGTCTGTGTGCGTCCAGATCTGTGTGTGTAATAAAGCACTAATCACAGTGTAAAGATGCATTTCCCCGCAGGGAGATTAATAAAGTTATTTTTAAATGATCGTGCTGTTTAACACGTCTATACCAGGCTGCCATGACATGTTAATCTACCACCAGACTGAGGAGCAGTAAGGCTGTGCGTTTGCTCGATTCTTCCTCCTACCTTAAATTAATGCCACAACTAATGTTCTACAATGATCCTGAAATATCTCGATTTGGCTCACCAGATGTTTGTTGCCACTGTTTATACTATTTGATTTTCTGTGTGGTAAAAATGCTCTTAAAGATTCGGGGGCTGCTGCCATTTGTGGTGCCATAAGCGTAAGCCTTCCAACCATATCCAATTTACAATAATAGAAAATACTGTTTAGGGACCCTTGTATGCAGAAAAACTCAAATAGAATATGTGGAGACTCTTGGGCACACATATGTGGAACCAGTTTTCATTCAAATATCCCTCCCCAGAATGTAGTTAGGCTACATACTGTGGAGTGTTATTTAGCCTCCTTCCCAACAAGCTACCAATATCAATGCATGCCTTAGTTTCATCCGATACCTGTATCACTGTAGCCTTAAAACTGAGCTCGCTACAGCCTCTGAGAGACACTAATGTCAGCCAAAGACAAGGGCGTCCCCACAGAGTTATTAATGCAGCAGGCTGAGCTCGGAGAGGCTGCCCCGGTGACCCCTTTGGCACTTGGTGCCCTGAGCACAGCACAGGATGTGTGTAAGTAGTGGCATCGCTGTGAGATCTCTTATTTTTTAATTACTTTCATAATCTGAGTATGACGGGCAGGGTGACACTTCGCACAGGATTTCAGTCTATTCATGAAACTTGAGATTGCTTCCTGATGTGCCATTTTACAACTGCATACAATAGGTGTTTTCTTTTGGTTAAAGGGCCACCATTAAGTTTTATTTTTGGTCCTCCAGTGGAAAAACTTTGGCCACCCCTGACCTAGACTGAGAACTGCAGATTATTTGGCTGAGGTGGTTTGAAGTTGTCACCAAATCTCTACTGCAGTCAAGTGACAGTCCATCTGCAACTATTAATATATTTTTATCAGTGGAGCTGCCAATTATTTTCCTTATTAGTTGATTGATCATTTAGTCTCCAGAATATCATGTGAATAATGCTCATCACAATTTCCCTAAATCACTTATTTTGTCCAACAAACAATCGAAAACCTAAAGACTTTTCATTTACTGTCATAACTCACAAAAAAAACAGCACATCATCACATTTAAAGATGCTGGAATCAGCAAATGTTTGACATTTTTCCTTGAAAAATGACTGAAACAATAAATCAATTATCAAAGTAGTTGGTTGATTAATCGAGTAATTATTAGCTAATAATAGTAATACTAAAATTCTTTGACCATCCCAGCATTCATGTAATTTCTGTAATTTCAGTATTTACTCATTTGCAATGAACCTGAGCTGCTGTTTCTTTCAGGTCAGGAGCAGGTTCATGCAGTCAGGTCAAAAAAAAAAGATGTTTTGACCAGTTCAGACAGGAAACAGTAATCCCAGTACAGCATGTCAGTGTAAAGGAAGTATCAAACAACACTGGGCCTGTTCTGACAGCAGCAGATTGTATAATAAATAAAATCACACAGAGAAAATATTGTGCTCAGCAGAAACCCTGACAGAATGCCCCAGGTCTTCAAGGTGGGGAACAAAGAGGAAAAATAAAGCAGGTAGCTGCTTTTTCTTTTGGTCCTGAGACTGCAGAGCACAACACAGGACCAGCGAAAATACCAAATGTCTTGCTGTACATCGACTTCTTGGCCGTGCACATTTGAGAGCGAGGCTGATTCTGCTGTGAGCCTCAGCATGTCAAATCCCCGCTGAATGAAACATTCCTCTGAAAGACGTCCCGGGTTCGTTGTGGCAGGCGTTCCCGCAGTCCGTCTCACCAGGACAACCATTCAGAGCGTTGGCCTTTAGTGCCGCATGCACCATAAAGGGCATTGACAGCTTCCTCTTGTACATGAAAGCGAAACATACAGCACGTACCAAACCACCAGGCAGTTTCTCATTCTGTTCAGAGCGAGTCAATCTTAGCTCTAACTGCTGCTGCTAAAGTGCTCTGCGCTCTGAACGAGGAACATGTAACTGTTTATACACCTTGAGGGGAGGAGGGGGGGGGGGATGCAGTAAATTGGCTCGAGCTGAATGGGCTGAAGACACCTCGTGTTATTGTGAGGGAGCTCTCTCCTCTTGTGTTCATTTAAATTAAGACAAGGCGCCTGCTGCTGCAAGGATACAGAGGATATCTGCTGCATTAGCTGCAGGTCCTCGGTGGGAGATGCTGGTAAGTGAGGCTCTAATTAAAACTGCAATATGCGTTTTCACCCACAAAGAGCTGCTCAATTAGCTCACTACTTCTACTGTCACTTTTTATCCTGTAACAAAGCAGCAGATGCACACATACAGTACAAGCACGGTAAAGATTACACGATAAGTGTGTCAGCAGAAGAGGTGCAGTGATGCTAACTGGCCTTGCTCTCTCCATCAGGTTCTGTGTCGATGTTATTTCACTTTCAGCAGCAACAACTTGTTTTCGTTGTGGTGTGCAATGATGTATGATGTTATTATATTTTGAGAAACAGTGACTTTCTGTTTTGCAAACAGGGCTGGGAATTGTTCAGAAGTTTGTGATACAGACACTAGTTCCTGAATGACACTTTTTTGGTATCAGCTTTATAAAATCTATTTTTACCAAAAAGAAAATTACATTGCACATTGCGGTACAATGGCTGATTTCAAAGCAAGAACTGTTCAAGGACCTGGGAGCAGCTGGAGAAACTGTTTTAACTCTGCGCACTGATTCAACCTGGATAACTGGACGAAAAATGAAGAAACTGACTTTAGACTACACAAAAGAGCAGCAGAAAGGCTCCAGGTCACGTCTCCAGGTTATTCATATCTGTAGGGGTGAAGATGTGCTGAGGCTTCAATCCTGGTGAACGGACTCACCGACAAGCTAACAGGTTAGCTGCACTGGGTCGCAAACAAGCAGCACAAAGTTTACTTATTTGTGCAGATAAGCAGAACTGATGATGACCATCTCTGCTATCGTTAACATAGTGTTTTTCCTGCAATATTAGCGAGCCAGTCAGCAGCTTTATTAGATCTTAGTACAAGCATGCTGCACTGTTAACCCTTAAATGGGCAAGCACATATAAATGTTTGGGAAAATTAAATAATTTGCTGAACAGAACGTCCTCTGCACAGCCACTCTCAAGGATCAGGTGCTGGTCAGCTGCAGGAACATCCCAAATAAAATCATCAACATGAACAATCGCACACTGAATTGAGATACTGTGATTTTTCAGGTTTGCTCAGCAGAAAAAAAAAAAAAAAGAAAAAAAAAAAAGCTTTTTTTTCCATCAACATCTTCCCTATCAGGGAAAAACTACAGACCTCACCTTTCATTTTCTTGAACTGCAGAAACTACTGACGCAAATTCCCTGAAAGCATATTTATACTGATGAATTAATCAAAAATAACATTTAGGTCTAAAATAAAGAGTAATCAGTGTAAATATATCTGAGTGATTATCCCTGTTTAAGACTCTTGTCTGGGCAACGTATCCTACAGGATGCAGACATTCATGTTCACCTTCTTAATGCCACTCCTCCCACAGCCTGTCACATGACCAAGACATTGTACATTTGGTACTGAAACACAAAGCATTTTTCAGTAATCGACAGGATCGGAGCAATTCGGTCGGTGCCATGAACGTGTAGAAGTTCTGTCAGTTTCAGAATCTTGGGAAGAACAACGCCGTCGTCCTTCACATCCTCTTAAGAGTGTAACCGGCCCATAAAAGGTGTTGAAAATGTCCCATCAACATGTCGAGGTCTCTAACACGGCCCGGTCGCCTGTTCTGCCACTCAGCTTTGAAGGCGCTGGCAGCCACGGAGACTACAGAGAGGAGCTTTGGGGGGTGAAAGAACACATTTGGTATGTATGAATGGTGACTCAGCCTTCCGTAACACAGACTAGTGGCAAGGTCAGTACACCTGGGCGAGGGGGAGCTGCAGATCACTGAGGAGCTGAGTGTGTGTGTGTGTGTGCGCGTTGATGGAGGTGGTGCAGCGCGCTGTCACAGAGCGATCAGTGGTGGTGTGACAGTAGTCGGGCACGGGTCACGCTACCTGCAGCACGAGGGGGAGGCAGGTGGAATCACAACTGTCACAACAAAAAAAAAGGATTCATTATTAATGGATAGAGAGGGAATCACTCAACTTTTTCTTTCCTCTTATTTTTCTCCCTTCAGATTAAATTTCTGTCTGTGCTTTCCTCCCCGTCTCTGTGGCCACCGAGCCCGCCGCCGACTCAGCCATCTCTCTCCGCTCCGTCATGCACCACGAATGCCAACTATTGTGCCGTTCATGGTGTTGTGGTTCAAAGTGAACGCAAATCGGACCCCCTCCCTCTTTGACCAGAACGTAATCATAACAGTTCCATGAATGTGAAACATGTTGAACGTGTGAAAGAAAGCAGTGGGGATTTCGTTTTACAGCCGAGGAAGGCAGACGGCGGACTGGAATGATTTTTCCCGCTTCCAAAAAACACAACATTTTGTTCTTTAGCAATTCAAGTCGAGTCTTGACTTGACTTGATTTACCTTCCCCTGTTCAGATATGAGCCGCGGTATATGGGGAAAACAAATGTGAGGGGAGAGAAGTCAGACTAGCGGAGGAAATAAATGAATGAATAAACAAATAGAGATTAATGTGAGAAACAACCTGGTGCCAATAGCGCAGGCTGGGCCTTCTCAAGTGACTCAGCCATGAAAACGCTTTTGTTTTCCTCTGGCTCGTAATGGAAAGCCGCAGGGCCCACGAGACAAAAACAACCCTCGCATACCTGACTTTATTTGCTTTTTTTTTTTTCACCCTAGCAGGGTCCCCAAGAATAAACTGATCGTTTGATTAGTGCATGGTACAATGAAGCCTGCAGCCCATAACTCGCATAATATACTTTTAGATGGCTCTGCTGGGCCCACCGGGGTGCTTGAAGCCATGTGAACCCTGTGTGCCCCATGCTGCGTCACGTCTACAAAACTACAGGACTCCATCGGATAATAAAGCCTTTAAATAGGACATATGGTCATATAATGTGTGGTGAAGAGCCACAGTAAAGCGCTGCAGGTGAGCTGTTTTACACTGAAAGACAAGCAACCCCTGAACAAAGATCCATACTGTCAAGTTTATTTCAACTAATGATGCTGCACAGTTGGATCTTTTAAAAGTGACCACATTTGGCTAATTTTCAAGCTCATACTTTAATTTTGGGTTTTTACTAGAACTGGTTTACAAGCCTTTGTGTTCAAAAAACATTTTTTCGTATTCAGGCCACAGCTGCAGTGCCTCTATTCACCGTCTGACTGAAACGTTTCATTTTAGCTCCTGTCTCTTTAAAGCTGGACATACGCCGTACGAGTCGAGCCTCTTTCTGACCCGATATTTGAGCCGCACGCCTCGTTTCAAAGTTGGACCAAATTTTAGCTTTGTTGGGTGTCGTTTTTCATGCGGCGCGCAACGGGTAGTAAAGGGGCAATTAACTGAATTACAGAAATTTTGGTCAGAGCCAGGAGTCAATTCCACAAAATCGGTGCCTGTTTTCTCGCTGCACCTGCAAAAAAAAAAGTGGCAAACAGGGCTTCTGAAAGTGCCATGGCGACGAAATGATGCGTCATGTGGATGGAAAATACCGACTTTAAAAAGAGACTACCTCACATCTGTTCTGCAAAATGGACAAGCCATGCTCACCACGACCACAACCTTCCTCTTTTGTTTGTGCAGGTGATCGAGGCAGCGATTTTTCAAACTAATCTAATCTTTATTGTTACCGTCCTCAGGAGGCCGTAAGACTTTTTACATGTACAGTGATTACTCAGGTCCTGGCTTGACGATCGGACCAAACATTGTGAGCACAACAATCGTGACCTTTGGCTTTATATCGCAGATCATTAACTCATACAGTAGAAGTTAGAATCAGACAACTTTTCTAAAGTTGTACAGTGTGTGTGCAGCTTGAGGCCCCACATTCACTATGCATTATGCAAATGTCTAACAACATGATGTAACCGAGGAACAGGCAAAAGGCTGGATTACAAACGAGGAGGTTCTGTCAGTTCAGGAGTCTTTTCTGTGACAGAAAGGACCAACTTGGGCATGCACTTTGGGTTTTATAACTTTGCAGATCTCTTACGTGTACAGAAAAGCTATATGACACAAGTAAAGAGAAGAAAACCCTAAAGCACAATATGACCACTTTAAGGTAAATTAAATAATGTGCATAAAAAGAGTTTCTTGGTGCCTGTTATCATGTTTCAGAACAACAAAAAAAATCAGATGACTGACTGAGCCAGTGGCCGAAAGCCGATGCATTTCCACTCAGCCTCAATTCCTGCTTGACAATAAAAGCAGCATTATGACAAAAATGCAAAGAAAAAACAACAGACGCTCTGACAGGAGACATGTTTTGAAGAGAGCCGGTGAGATGGTGTGTGTTTGTGATGTGTTGGAGACTGAGAGACATCCTAAAAGGAGATTTCTGATGCTTCACTGCCAGAAAACCGTGTTGCCTGTCTTGTTTTCTCAGCCCCACATGCCTGCAAAACCACTCCATTACCTTAACCCGCTCTGCTGCTGCCATTTATCATTTTACTGCTGGTTTTTTTTTTTTGGAGTTATAAGCAGAATTCTCACCATACGGGCCTCCTGAAAGAATGTGGTGTGCTGGATACCTACAGCACACGTCCACCTCTCTCACCGAGGGAAACATGGAGCAGAAAAGTTGACGCTTCTATTCAAACTCACATGGATCTTAATCTATTCCTTGTTTTATTTTTCTAAAATATTAGAAGTATAGTTTGATATAACGTAGTGAAATATAACACAACCACTAACTAGGACCTCATTAATACACAACAGAGCTTTGCAATATGATGATTTATTACACCGCTTTGTTTGATTCTCAGTTCTGTTATTTCTGAATACCAGACCACTGCTATGAAAAACAGACCCTAAATCAATAAAATCATTTTTAAACTGATATTTTGTTTCAGATTATTGATTTTTTTAGTAAGTAGCTGTATAATAAGCAGGAAGATGTACATTTAGTGAGTCATTATAGTAAAATTAAATCCTGCATCAACCTGTTAAGGTTTATTTTGTAATAATGAGTCACTCACTGTACATGATCCCCTTCACATGTAGTGTGAAAATAAAACACATGTATAATTTCAGATGATGCTCTATTTCTTTGGGTTGCAAATCACGCTCTTTATGTCAATATTTTTAGTCATTTGGACGATGCTTTGCGTCCCTCTGAATGGTTCTACTGCAGGCAACATGAAGGGACATCAGGAGAAAGCCTCCGACCAGCCAGACCTAAAAGATGGCCTCCTCCTGTCTCACTGATACTTTAGTATTTAAATTTTGGTACGTGCTCTAATGCAAAATGTACCTAAATAAAAAGAGAAAAATAAACAAACATGAGTAAGTCTATTATTTAAAATGCAATAAGAAACAGGCCTTTCCATGTGGTCATTTTATATCAATCACTGATTCATTTAATTTATGGAAAATGTGCTATATCATGATATGCATCATTATCTGAATATGAAATGAAATATGAAAACATTTGTTTCTCATTGTTTGTTTCTGTTTTTGTCTAGACGTATATATTTATTTATTCATTTACTTATTTATTTTATTTTTATCTGTTGTATTGGATTGCATTACCTAATAAAGTGGTCAGAGAGCGTCCTCACATTCTGACACTCAGACGTTAAGAAACTACTGTTTGCAAGTTATCCTCCTGAACAATAATCTAGGCAGCAGTGTTCTGAGTGTTTGCTGTATTTGTCAGCTGAATCTGTGCTTTCCAAAGATACCAATAAGACCTGTATTATCTGCTGCTGCAGGATGCGTATGAGAGCTCAGCACGAGGCGGACATTTGCCATTAACCTCACTAATAGTTACTCTGAAGAAAGGAACAAGTGAAAATCACAGGCCATTAACATTGATAGGTTTTATGTCTGACAGGCTGAAAGGTTCAGTTGCAATACCCATGTTTTTATTGCAGTGGTTATTCTCTGCGCTGTTTGAGACAACATGTAAAGAGCAGATGGAGCAGAATGTCTTCAAATTGGTCTGAAAACCGAAACGGAGAATTAAAAAATCAATGACAGCGGCTGATGGCGTGGGTGTTAACAATGTAACTGCACTTAAAAGTATGACAAGAACAAAGCGGGTCAAAGTTCTGAGTGTCACTTTGTGACTTCACTCAAAAATACAGACAATTACGGATGATTGCATCTGAAGGATTGTTAGCTTGGATGAAAATTTAAATGGCAGCGGCACTGGTTCAGCCATGCTGTCTTTTCAGGAGTGGTGGAACCAATTCTTCTTTGTGTGCATGCAGCAATGCCTGAGCTATCACAATCTTCAAACTATTATATAAAAGTGCTGGTTGTTTGAATTCCACATGATTACAATTCATCTAAAGCTCCTACTGCAGGATTTCTGTTGTGAGTTAGCACTCGCACAGTGATAAATGGAGCTTTAAGCTTTTTACAACATCCAACACCGTTTTTTAGACGACTTATGACTGGAATTGTTTGCTGCTGACAGCAGTCGATACACCCGGGATTCTCTGACTTGTTACTCATAAGATCTGCATCTGATTCCCTAAATCTGGAATAATTAGTCATAACATAACATCTAATCAACTTACTTATAACTTTTAAGTGACATAGATTCAAGTTCGAGGGAGTCAAAATAGAAGAAAAGACCCATCCTTTTCTGTCCTGTGCTCCAATCACACGGGAGAAAACCTGGAACCTTTCCTGTACTTTAATAAGTTTTGTGCTCAGTTTGTCTGTGTTGTAAAGAAAAACAAATTGTGAAGATGGTTGAAAGATGTTTCTTTGGTACCTGTAAAAGCCACATATATTCACATTTTAAGTTAGCAAATGTAAACAGTAGTTAACTAGCTAGGCACAATCTACAATCAGCAGTCATTAGCTAGCTAGTTAGCTGGTGTTTTGCTAAAATTAACTAACTTAAGATGTGACCTTCTATGTTTCTCTTTCAGAAGGAAAGGAGAAAGCTGACCGATCCACCAGGTTTGCTCGGTCACGCCTGAAAGGGAACCCAAGATTGGTGAAACTCTGGCGAGATTTGTTTGTGTCTCTTCATTGTGCACGTTATACAAACTAATTAGGTTTTATAATGTGACATGTGATATGATGATGTGCTGTGGTTTGGGTCGCTTTAGGGGCAAAAAAACACCTGGAAAAGATCATGGTTTGGATAAATATGATCACACTTGCGGGTCTGGGGTTCCCTTAGAGACACCATCATTTTGCTCAGCTGTTTTTGGGGCACAGAGGAAAAAGGGGTTTGGTTGGGTCAATTAATGTCACATCACTTGTGATTGGTTCAGGATGAAACAGCAGGTGCGGGCTGGGTCCAGATTGACTTCCTATTCGGTCCAGACATGGAGAAGCCCTGCAATACAAACTAAATGGGACTTGCGTTCGAACAAGACTTGATGCTCACACCACAGGTATCTGAAACTGCACGCATTATAACTTCCTGTTAACAATACTAGAGCAATTTGGGATAATTTCCCTTCTTTTACTGATGAATTTTCTTTTGAATGAAATGAAATTAGGACATCGCCAAGACTGACTGACTAAACAACGGCCATTTAGGAAGAGAAAAGCAATTCGGCATTCAATTTGGAGCAGCAGAATGTAGGATTCTCAAATCTGTGATGTTTTATTGTTTGGAATTTTTTGTTAAAACTAGTGGTAAAGCATGAGGTTTAATGATGTATGGCAGGATTTTGATTTAAACCCCCAACACTAACATTTCTAGGCTCTTACTATTGGACAGTGGGGTTAAAAATCAGTTTTAATTACCTTCATGTTGTTCTGGCTCCCATGGCAGCTCACTAAAATAAAGACTTTCCACAGACAGTGCGCTTATGAATTTAAAGGTGTTCCTTTTCTTCTCTCGCCCAGAAAAAAACAGCCAAGTGAACCAGGTGACGTGCGCGTGTTGTGTCTGAGGGTTACACTGCGGTCCAATTGCAAACAAAATTTTCCCGCACCACGCTTCTCTCTTCGTACACACGTAAATGCAATATATACACAATCATATTTAAATGAAAGCGAGAAGACAAGGAGGAGAGGAGACGGACGGTTTGGAGGCTTTGGAAGAGGGGGTTGATTTACATGCGCTGTCAATTCCCCGTTGCTGGCCGACATGCATAATTCATCCGTTTTATTGACTGCTGGGGAATTCTATTAGGTGATAGAGTGATACTCCCAAGAACAAAAGATGACTGTCCTTTTGAGTGTCATCATCAGGACCAGTGTGTGTGTGTGTGTGAGAGAGAAATCCAAAGGCCTGTCTCTCTGTCCACTCTGGCGCCCGGGGACGCTATCGATGACACACAGGGCGTTTGCTCAGAACGTGTTTTTCAGCATGTTGACTGAGCGGCTTCCAGTGTCACATGTTCTGTCGTGGCGCTGCTGAGCTTAATCAGAATAAATGGTGAGCTTGGCGTCCTTGGCAATAGACTTTCTCTGAGCCTAAATGAATTTGAGGCTACGATCGGGACACTGGTGAATACATAAACAGCATGTTACAGTAGAATAATACGATGTGATTGATACCGCAACATCAATCTTTCATTCAAGATACGGTGTGGGGATATTTCAGCTCAATAATTTCAAACAAGAGAGAATAATAGATAGTCTGAGCAACACCCCAACTTTTCTATGAAAAACTATATTAACATATGAACAAAACTAGGTCAAAACCTCGTATATTGCTGGATTTTTAATTTGAAACAACGGCTTTTAATCTGAAATGGCATTTATGATGTACACAGGAGGCAGACCATCTGCACTGATTTGTTTATGTTTGTACACGATACAGTGTACCTAAGCTTTCCAGGTAATTTCATTATTGTGTGGGACATTTAAGCACCAACTATGTTTGCTAGTCGCTGCTGTTGTCGTAGTTATAAATTTGACAGGACAGAGGAAACTCTCCAGAAAACACAGACAATCAATGAAGTTGCAGTGCTGTGCCTCGTGCGTAAATGCGCACACAGAATCTCACTTAACAGGGAGACGCATCCTATTTTCACTAATCACAATGTTAATTTTAATGACCTGGTCCAGCCAATCCACAGATTAACGGTTGTAACTGTAGTCCGCGCATCGCTAGTTTGCACCAATTCATTTGGAAAAAGCATCAGCCGTTCGGAAAACTCTTAACTAGCTTTGCTGCACACAGGTATCAGATGTCCAACAAACTACTTGGCTACACAAAAGTATCTCTCTACCACAAAAAGTCCATTAATATACAGATGAAATTCTGGGATGAGACTACAAAACATCAATATGAACAATGTGGAACATAAATGAGTCTGTTTTATCCTGTATAAAGTGTCTTAGTGGAAGATAACTGACACGCCATCAGAGATGCATCACAATGTCCCGACAAAAAGACGAGCATGTCAGATGATTTTTGTCTTGTCTTCTGCAATAGGTGTCTGTGATGTTGACTCACACTGAACTATGTTTTACAAATCTTCTGTGCACAATCGTAATTATGGCAAAGCAAAAGATGAATTTTGTTTTATTTATCGTCAGCAAACTTGTAACCACTTGACTATTTTCCCTCAATTTAGCATCACTGTACCAGATTAACTGTACCTGAGGATGCAATGTCCACCTCTACAGGGGTGAAAATCTGATACCGACTCTGGAGGGGACAATCACATCAGATTTTCCTTAAAAATCCTGAGGGGGACACCAAAAGTAGAGCTGCAACTCTGCTAATGAACACTCTCTCAAACTGAGAGCAAATATCAGCTAACTGCTAGCTAACATTAAGACTGACCTGTAGTTCGACGCAGCAAAAATGAAGGCTGGTGATGAATAGAAATGTGTTTTATGGTACTGAGTAGCAGAAGTGAAGAAAAGTCTATGAATGTCAAAGTATGGGGGGGATCATTATCTTTTGAAACTTAAAAATGTGTTATTAATTGTTTATAATTAGCACAAGTGCTTTCAGTGCATATATTATTAATAGTATTGAAATTACACTTGTGTTTAAAGTGATATATTGCAGGGATGAATAGTATTTTTCCCAGGATGAGTGGGTCATGTCCCCTCTGCCCCCTCTAATATTTCTGCCTGTGAATGGTTCCAGGTTTACCTTCACTCACAAAATTGTGTTTAGATGCATAAATACTCCGTGTTGAGGTGTCAGGTGGAAAATGGAAGCCATTCCAAATCACCTACTTGTATGTAAAAGGCCGTTAGCTATGATTGGTCGGGATCTAACACGCTGTCTCCGCCATCTAAGAAAAACATTGTCCCAGCATGTTGGACTTTTAAGAGACAGATACAGTAACCGAACAGAGAGAAATCACCTTCTCAACAACTGAGAGTTCGGTAACCACCTGTTCTAAATTTCCACCTCCAGATCTTTGCTCCGTCCCCATCTGTCATCACAGACATCAAAGACTTTTAGAGCATCCGTTAACTCCTACATGGTAATATGGACAGGTGATAGCAAAGAAACAGCCGTGTCTGTCTTCGCAGAGGTTATGAATAACATACTAATGAGACCCTTCAAAGAAATCCAACTTAAGACGGAAATCCTTTATATGGCACATTTTTGAAAAAAAAAACTTTTGAAGGATTCAACTGTGTCTTTAAAAGTATCCGAAAGTACTTCAGAGGAGAGGAACGACTGGCGAAGAATTACTGAGCAGAATTAGACATCCAAGAATCAGCGCCGTCTCAAACCACCATACAGGGTGCGCTGGTTTTGAATCACCTAGTATCTGTGGCTCAGGATAAAACTGTCCGACTGAGAAAGAAAACAAGACACATGACCAAGCCGAAGCATCAGCGGCGGAAGCTTAATGCGATAATCCCCGCTGTCAGTGAGTCACCCTGCCTTCAATTGGTAGCTTTGACACATCTTCATAAACTTTCATCTCGTGTCTGCAGCTTCGCCATCCCCACTTTCAAGGACCCCCGTTTGCACCGTGCACCAAAGACCAATTAGACACTCTGTGCAGATTCCCCTTTCACTCTCCCTTACACACCAAGTTTTAATTGACAGCAGCTCTTCTATCTCTCGTGTAATGCCTGAGAGGGACAGGAGACTCTCAAGGAGAAAAAAAAGAAAGTTCCACTGCTTTTCTTTTTTAATTGTCAGTGTTGTATTAAAATCAAAAGAGTGGTCTCTGTAATGTATTCGCCACACAATCCGCTTCTACTCCGAAGGCAGGAGCATGGGGGTCCACTTCAATATCGCAAAAGACTTCCCTGGTTGTTCAGAGTGCGCTTGCTAATTACCAACGGAGGCACCCTTGGGGGGGGGGCGGGTGCGCACACTGGATAGTGTTTTGTAATTAATACAAGGTAGATTAATAAGTACCTTTTTAGCCAGCTCCCATTGGAGGTCAGAGGTACTCGGAGACAATTCCAGAGGTGTTTAAGACGTTTAGCTTCAGATGCGGTGCCGTGCTTGGAACTAAAGGTTGGAAAATAATGATATTCTAGCTCACACCACACTGGCGCCTCGTGGTTACCGATGTGATGACCTTATATTTAATTTCTCTGAAGGCAGGAATCCCATTGCAGGGCTGGATTTAGATGAATGAGACCAATTTCAGCTATTTTCTGTTGATACCACAAGTTGCAAAGTTATCATTTCTGCAGGACCCACTGCAGGGAGACGAGTTTGCCTTTCTGTGTCTTTCTCAGCTCATGTCTGTGCAGGAGAGCAAAGAGGAAGGAGTTTTTAAGTTGTCTTAACTGTCTGTGTGTTCAGTTCTCAGGTCTTTTGTAGTGTCTAACTGAAACTGGTTTGAAGTTTAGTTTCTCTCCTGTTTCAGATATCTGCTTTATTTAACTGTGTGAAGAAAGAGTAATAGATTAGACTTAACACTGAACAACTTATACCTTAAAGTCTGAACACTTATGTTTTGTATTAACCACGTGAAGTAAACTGGGTCTGTCAATAATAATAATAAAAATAATAATGATATTACCATGACCGTGATGCTAATATTTGTTAGCCCATCAATAGGAATTTCCATTATGTGTTAGCATGAAGCTAAAGGACCAAGCGCTACATAGTTATATATAAAAAATATCTATTAAGGAATCATTAAATTCAGTCAAACCGAGTCAAGCTAAGAAGCACGTTTACGAAAAAGGAGCAAAAGACAGGCGACAGGCCTTCACTGTCTCAGCCAAAATGGTGGAATAATTATCATGTGTCATGTTTGGATCACTGCCGAAACAGGAGCTGATAAATACCCATGACTGCTGCAGAGTCATTTGACCCGGGAGCGACTGCTGATCGAATCTTTTCCCACTGAACACAAAAGCCAGAGTTTCTTCTCCAGTGTAAAAGGGTCTCTACAGTAGACGGCAGTGAGTACGCCCCTACTTGGAACTGAAGTTTGGAAAGTCTAATGATATTCTAGCTCACACCGCGGTGGATTCTTGTGGTTACCAGTGTGATGACCTTACATATAATTTCACTGAAGGTAGCACTCCCATCGCGGGGACTGGATTTAGATGAATGAGTCCTATTTCAGCTATTTTCTGTTGACCCCACAAGTTGCAAAGTTATTATTTCTGCAGGCCCGGTACACAGGGGTTAGGTAAACAAAGTGCTTTCTTAATTGGTGAGAATCAAACTTCCCATGTCCGGTGCAATTCTCTCAGAGGGGATTTGAGCTGCTCTGCCTGAGCTAATGAGAGCCAGAGAAGTGAGAGCACAGGCGCTGTGACACTCTCTCTGGGCTCTTAATTTGTGAACTTCCCCCTCAGCTGGCAACCCTGCAGCCTCGTCTCCCGGCTGAAGTGGTTCCACTGGCACGACCCCCCCCCCCCCCCCCCTTCTCTGGAATAGCATTAACACCTTGGGGAGCAGGCGCCAGGACTAACAGGTTAGCTTTTGGAGGCCAGCGGCATCAGGTACAAAAGGAGGAGAACATTATGGTCTGTGTTGCTTTTCAGAAGCTGAGAGTGTGAGATAGCCAGGGGAGCATGATGCATTAGAGAAACTACTGGTGACTTTGATGGGTAAAGGTGAGTTTGGACAGTTTCTGCAAGAGTAAGACTAGAGACAAACAAACAAATGTGTATCATTTTAAGGCTTCTTTTAAAGGAATAGTTTTGATGTGGGGCTTTATGTGAAACTTATCAAAGAAATCAATATCTGTTTAATTGTACACTATATTTTGAATATTTTCACCCTTTCACCTTGCCATCAGACAGCCTTTACCAACTGGAAACTGTTGTTATACAAGCCAGGTATCACTTTCTCCAAACCAACCAAACTCCTGAAGGAAAATCAATAATTTTACCACACAGATCAGAGGAGGTGTGGATCTACTGCTGCCCTGATTGGTGAGTTTCTTTGTTTTATTTTATGACTGTGGTGAATCCAAACTAACTTTTAGAACACCAAAGTTACACAGTAACACGAACAAATTAATAGATTGAGGCAGCGGCAGACCGGCAGCTCCTTTGTCCTGCCAAGTAAAATGACTGATTTTCCTAATGGAGTTTGGTTTGTTTGGACAGAGCGATATATGACTCATATAAAGGTGGTTTCATCAGAAAATGCTACTTCATTTACTGATTTATTTATACTTTTCTGTATTATTACCCCTTTATTATTATGTATTTGCACTGTTTTGTTTTTCAAATCTTTTTATGTCTCTTAATCTTTAACTTTTGTCAAATTGAATTGATTTATATGCATGTATAATTGTTTATGAAATTGATGTTGTTTGATTATTGTATGGTAACAGTTATATTGTAATAGGGATGGGGTTCTGTCGGAGCAGAAACATGTGGGGAGTATATTGTGTTTATCCAGCTATGTCTGTGATTTATTGCATTTTGTATGGCTTTAAATACCAATAAAAAGACCTTGAGTTAAAAAATGAAAAACTGTCTGACGGCTAGGAAAAGCCTTGAAAACTCTTAAACTGATATTGATTGATGATCCCTTTAATTTTTCAAAGGGATCAAAAAGGTAAACACAACTTGCAGCCAGAGCTCATGTTCGTACCTTTCTTCTAGCAGCTTGTCTCCTAACATCCAGCGGACGTGCGGCGCAGGGTAACCAGTGACCACGCAGGGCAGCAGCACGCTGGCGCCCACCACCTTGGTGACAGACGCAGGCTGCGCCAGGAACTCCAGCTTCCTGTCTTCTCCGGTTTCTAAGACGGGAGAGAAAAAAGGTCAGAGTTCGGGCCGGGGTGAAGCAGAGCAGCGACCTTCTACGAAACAGGTGTCATCTGTCTTAAAAACTTCAAAAGAGCTCATGTCTGACGGGCATTTGTCCCCAGACACCCAAACCGAGAGCCGTCAAATGAATGATGTTCGCGGTGACGTCTGAGAGGGCTGAAGTCGCAGCTCTTTAGGAGTTCAGACTGATGCTACGGGATTCCAGCTGCAACTTACTGCCCGAGAGGCATCCTGCAAAAACCTCGAGTGACCCCGGCACATAGACAGGACTGCAGCTGCAATGATTAACTGATTAATCAATGAACTGTCAATTATTAAATCAACTGTCAACTATTTTGATAATGACAATTAGAGTATAGGGTATTTAGAGGTTTATATAGTCCCAATCTTCACTAGAACAAATATTTTCACATTTCATATTATGTTATTTTACTTTTTTCTGGCTTTACAATGTATTTTTCTTTAAACAGAAATATTTGACCTAACAGAATAATTGTATTTATTATCTGGGGAGAGTTTTTATCCAGAGCTCCTTATATAATGTTTAAAGATGTAAATTCAAAGTGAATGTCAGGAAGCCTCAGTCAATCTGATGTTGGGACATACGGACAACAGAAAAACAAACACATCTGGTTTTCCTCTTCGTCATTACAGAATCTACACAGTGATGATTGTTCGATGTTAAACAAGTTAGGATGTTTTTTTAGTGGCAATCATTTTGTAGAATGTCTTTAAATGAAAGAATCTGGACTAGGAATCGATTGTTGTGTTGTAAAGTTGTTTCCAGGGTATCAAAATATTAAACTCATCTTCCCAAAAGGAACAAACTGTAGGGGTTGTGGACAAAAAAAAGACATTTGAGGACGTTACCTCGGGCTTTATCAACATTTGATGAACATTTTTCACCATTTTCTGACATTTTATGAACCAAACAACTAATCGATTTATCAAGAAAATTATCAACAGATCGATAATGAAAACAAACATCAGTTGCCACCCTACCCGGTCTTTTTTATTATTCTATAAGTTTAGTTTAGTTGAGATCATATTTCTATGGAGCTCAAACCAGGATTTTAATGAAAATTCAACTCTCTGTGGAAACACCCAAGTTACTTTATATTCTCAACCTGATTTGCTGCGACTTCAAAGAAACCAAATAACTGTAAACGTATTTCTGTCGCTTCAACATCTGGCAGCATCTAAACAAAATTTCTTTCAATTTCCTCACACGGTTTTATGAGAATTTTTCTTCTGCATGCATCCCAGCTTTTGCCACCGCACCGCACATCCATGAAGGAGACATGCAGAGATAAAGACCCCCACTGGGGTCTTGTTGAAGTCTGATTTATGACCTCTAATATCTTCTCGGCGCTGCCAGGAGCCTGGTGCTTAACAACTCAGTAAATAAAAGTTGTGGACGGGTGAGGCGAGACACTGCCACAATGGAATTCAGCCCCCTTTCGAGCTACAGCTGAGTTACTGTTAGCATCACTGATAACCCCAGTGGGAGCTCCACCACTCCTTTTGGCATTCAACCATCTCTCATTACACTCCAGATTTCTTCGTGCTGAAGGTAATGAGCAGCCCAGAGAGGACACCATGTACCACTGTAATCAAATGACGCACTGAACTACATTTTAATTCCAATTTACTGCACAAGAGCTGCAACAATAGAAACATAATTGCGCCATGCTCAAGGACGTGAAAATGTTTGATTACCAGGTACAATCGAGGACGAGCTGCCAGTGTTGCATAACAAAGGAAGTGAAGTGCCCAACAAACCTTTCACGTGCTTGTGATGAAAATTAAAACTCTAAAATCCTTATTTCCTTAAATTACCTGGCACGACCTGGAGCTGGGCCTCGTCGCTGAACTTGGACGACCCCACGTTTTCCACCAGGCAGCGGTACAGGCCGGCGTCGGCCTCCGAGGCGTTGCTGATCACCAGGGCTCCGCCGGGCAGCTGGACCAGCCTGGCGGTCGGCTCCAGCGGCAGCCGGTCTTTCTCCCACCGGGTGAACGGCACAAGATCTGAATTGACCTCACACGCCATCACCTGACTGCTCCCGAGGTGCACGGAGGCTGCCGATGGCTGGCTGGCGAACCGGGGCATCCCTGAAAGACAACGACAAGACAGGGATGTAAAACCAGCACTCGACCTCCAACACAACAACATTTCTGTTTCAGAGGGAAGAGATAAAGGTCACAAACAACCAGACTGAAAAAGTTGCATAAATGCATTCACATTAAAATGTTTAAAGGACCTGAAAACATGTTTTCTCAGCAGCTAAATTTGATATGACACCGATTCATTTTGTCATGATTTTTAATTCAGGTATGTAGCTTTTCAAAGTAAAGACTGATTTCTAGGAGATAAAAAGAAAAAAAATACACATATTGCTGCTTTTTATATATTTCTGTATGGTTTTGCACATTTCACTTGCATTTTGTTGATGCATACTCTATTGTACTGTTTTACACTTAATTTTTACTTTTTCCACATTTCTCACCATGCATATCGATGCACCCTGTTCTCACAGTGGTATTAGCACTGTTAGTGTCGCACAGTTCGACAGTTTGATCCGCGATTTAAGGAGACTGAACAGGACTGCTGACTGGACGCACCTGGACAGACCCCAAACCGACCAGACCAGCGAAATGTGACGTGACTTTTCAAATCTGTCAGTCATAGTATAGAACCCGTCCCACTTTAAATAAATGCTTGTTATTGGCTCGACTGGATTCCAAGGCTCGTGCGCATGAACATGAGCTCGGGGGAGGTTTCTGTATTTTTCTCCCTCTGAGTTTTTCCGACTGGTTTGAAGTGGGCGCGGCTTGTTGGAAAAGGTGACAGACTTCCGTGCGCCATTCAGGATTAAACAACATCTGGATCACGATCTGATGAATGTTAATGAGTTCTTTGGCCACTGTCAATAAAATCTGATGAAACACACCCGCAGAAACACAGATTAACTCTAGTTTAGAGTTTTGAGGGTTTAACTCTTCATATATAATACTTAACAATGATTTTTTTTAGCTTTGGTTGTTATTAGTCATAAATGTTGAACGTAAAATACTAAAACTTTTCAGGGCTTTGAGCTTTTATAAAAGTAGCTGATTTCGAAACAATCATTGTTTTTTTTTAAAAACTCCCATCCTTTTCACACTAATTGCAGTGAGGGCTTCACTGAGCTACAAATACAAATTAACTTATTCGACTTTTAGCTATATTTATTTTCAAAACATTTTTTCTGAGGCAGATTATATAAACAAGCAGACTGATCGTGGACCTTTTGCACATCACTGAAAGAACTCATAAAAACTTGTTTCAAACTGCGACAAGATGTATTTTAGTCAAATCGTTAGAGCTGAAAAACATAACAGCATATTGGACGCAACATCTTGCAATCCATATTCAGAACAGATTTCAGGAGTGAAGAGGGCCAAACGTAACCCCCCCACCCACCCCCGACCTCTTACATACACAAACCCTCATGCACAAACACACACACACACACACACACACACACACACACACACACACACCACCCACACACAGTTGTGTAGCACAATCACTTATCCTGGATGGTGGATGTTAATTTGCCACGCGGAGCTGCAGACACACAGCACTAATTAAAAAAGGCTGGATCCACAGGCTGTTTGTGCTGCTGTACCTCGACTTTCATCTCCACGCAAAATAATTATTTCCTGCATTTGAAGCCATTGATCTGAAACCAACACTCGCGGGCCGCGTTCGAAACAATCGCGCACAATGGCTTCAATTAAAAAGAACGCACAATGTCTAAACTGCAAATGGTATTCTTGGGGTTGTTAGGGAAGAAGGCAGAGTTGTTTTTTTAAAAAAGCAGGAAGGCCACTTCGTCTGCAATAAAAAGAAAATCATGCTGTGTTATTACCATGGAGGGCCTCTTGAGTTTTTAGGCTGACTGTGTTTGTCTCCTTGGTAATGTCTGTGTGAGGAAGAAATGACTGGATAAAAATATGTGTGACTAAAGATGAAAAAAGAGGCTTGTTTCAGGGTGTTTATCTATTTATGAATGCGAGCCTGCCTGCTGTAGCTGTGCTCCAGCACAGGAAATGATGCTGAGGACTCGCTGAGTGACGATTCGGTATCCCTGCCCCCTCTCACCTACAGACAGCTCTTCAAATCCCCTGCCAAGTGCTGCTCTGCGGTAAATCACACTTGAAGATAAGGCCCCGGCAGCTACAGACTCTCCTCCGGCCCGGGCCGACGCGCTCAGCCTCCCTGAGTATATCCCAGCACAATAGTTCAGCTAATATGGGCTTAGCTGATTCCAGGACTGATATTTTTGTATCAGAGCTGCCAATCACCTCCTGCATAATCACGCCAGGGAAAAAAAAAAAAGCCTCAGCTGAATCATTTAGATTAGACTCACTGAAGCTCTTCACTGAATCAAATCTTTTTTTATGATTAGCAGCTGTAGTGCAGGATGAGTAATCAGTCTAACCAACGTTAGAGGGAATTCTGGGATATATATATATATATATATATATATATATATATATACACATATCACTTAAGGTTTAATTTATCAAGGAAAATAGAATAAATGTTTGAAAAAAGAAGGAATTCCATTGCAGGTTAAGGAGCTGTAGTCAAGAGGCTCAAGGTCTCTGCCTGTTGAAAGGGAGTTTTTTCTTACCGCCATCTCCAAATACTTTCTAATGGTGGAAACTGTTTGGTCTTTGTAAATAATATTAGGAAGAATACAGTCTAGACCTGCTGCCCAGAAATAACTTCTGCTGTGAACTGGTTCTACATAAATGAAACTGAACTCAAATGATGGTGGTGATCTTGATGACAGTAACAAAATGTTATTTTTAGAGGTGTCACAAATTGGATATCAATCAAAACGAGCTTTTAATTTCATTTCAACAATTGAAATCAAAGGCAGAATCTGCTATTTTTTTTTTCTGCTCTCTGCACTCGCCTACTTGTGGCGTCCAGCATGTGCCAAAAAAAAAAAAAAACCTTGATACCACACTTGACACCATACAGCCTTTTTAAAAAATAATGTAAACGACAGTTTTCAGGACATAAAACCAATGAAATGTTGATCTTTACAAATCAAGACTTGTCTAACAACGCCACAGCCGTCAGTGCGGAATAAAACCTTTAAATTGTTACTAAAAGAAAGCAAAGTTTCAAGAGTTTTAAGGGTGTTATTACAGTGACTTAGTAACTTTATTTTTGTGTGTTTGTGTCTCTCAGCTTCAATGGAGAGGTCCTCTGCATCCTTTTTATTTTTCTTGGCATTATGTTTATTTTTTGTGCCAAGGCGTGATACATTCATTACCTTCATACCATGGTATGTGTCGATACCATACCATGCATGATTCTGTTTGGCTGCAGGATCGGCATTAATTCCTGAAAATTAACATCTACTCAGAAGCTCCAGTGCAGCTGTCCGTTACAGCTCGAACTATTAGTCGATTAATCTGTTGGTCGGCTGTAAGAAAATTTGTTTTGCTTGTTCCAGTTTCCGCTTTTCTTTGTCATTAATGAGAGAAAATGAAGAGTCTTTGGGTTTTTGGACCGTTGGCTGGACCAAAAAAGCCACCTGTAGATGGTCTCTGAGATATCGTGATGAGAATTTTTGACAGTGTTTTGACATTTTACAGATTAAACAAGTGTGAAAATGATTGGCAGCTCTCCTGTCTTTTCACTATTCCAAATTAATGTGGCTGGCTGACTACATGTTTTTTTTCCCTCTGGCAAGTGACCATGATATAAGCAAATTATGTCATTTGAGATATCCATCATAAGAAATGAATGGGGACTCAAAGTGGACAGTATGAGGTATATCTGCCCATTATCTGCTTAAACACAAGCTGATATATTTGTCTAATTTTTACTAATTTTACAAACATGGACACAGAAGAATATGACATTAGCACTTAAGATACTGAGCTTCATTTATCCACAAACACTTATAGTGTCTCCAAGCCAAAAATCAAACAACATAGCCGTCTTGGCTCGCTGCCTGACTCTTACCAGTCTGAGTGCTTTCTACACAGGAAGGGGAATCCTCTGGCCCGTGGAGCGATGACATTTCATAAGATGAGGCTGAAGACGACGCCCTGAGTTAATGCACCAGGTCTAATAGCTTGAGATACAGTATACCCACACGTTTGTGAAACAGCTCGAGACCTGACATTTGGCCCGGAGAGGACTCGGGAGAGAGTCCTGAAAAGTCGTCTGCAGACACGACGAGAAATTACGTTTCCACAAAGAACCGTAGAGGGGAAGAGAAAACGTTATCCCCTCACAACGTCAGGTCAGATTGTTGTGAGCACTTTCTGACTCAGCCTGCAATCGACTGATCCTTTGTTCCTCCAGCCTCATCACATCTCTGCAGGCTGAGTTCAGCTGTTTAGTGTGTGTGTGATTGAGTGTGTGCGGGGACCCGCTCTTAAATCGTAGCCATACCGTTTTGTTAATGAAGTGGATGCTTCACGTTATGATGTCCTGAATATGCATGTGAGAGTCCATGCATGTGTGTTAGGTGGCGTACACAAGCACATTAAGTGTGGGTCAAGGCAGGGCGCCGTAGATGGAAAGTGGTGAGTGTCGATGCTAACGCTATCGATTCCAATTAATCACAATTCTCCATTTAAATCGACTGGACGGGAGCTTCATTTTCCACAGCCTTGCTCAGCACCGTCTATTGAAGTGCTGCAGTGCCAATCTCAACACTTATTACCCGAGCGTGATAAGGCCAAATGATTCCAAGAGAGCAATAATGTCTCAGTGGTCAAAACACGAGAATGGAAAGAGTTTTATGCAAATGGAAAGCAGTTCCTTTGTTCATTTCATACAACATAAATGAGACGAAATGCGACTCGGCTGATTTTATTGTGCCTGCAAACAACATTTTCCTAGAAAATAAAGCGGTTAACCAAGTGGTGGCACCAAATGCTTCCTCTGTGAAGTAGTTAGATTCACCAAACCTTACATCATCTGCTCGGCTGTGCCAGCAGAGCTTGTAATCATGTGAATGCCGATGAATGAATGGCATCCATCGTTGGTTGGAGATTAGCAGAGGGGAACTGTGCTACAGAGAGCAACAAACAGGCGTAACAACTGTCCATGAACAGGAAACTGCTGTTATATCAGCAAATTTATCACTCTGTCCAACTTAACCAAACTCCACTGGCAGAAGAGAGCAAGAAACATGGAACCTGCTAATCTACTGCTGCTTTGATTGGTTAATTTCTTTGTTAATTTCTTGGGACTTCAGTGTTTTGAAGGGTCAGTTTGGATTCACACACGGTGATGCACACAAACTAGCTGATCAAGGCAACAATATATCAGCAACTCTTGTGTTTTGCAAGGTAAAAGTAGTGATTTTGTGAATGGAGTTTGATATTGATTTTTTTAGGTAACTGTGCAGGTATTCCTCTCTGCTTCCCCAAACTGGAGGCATGCTGACCACCTTCTACTGAGAAGTACCAAATTCAACTCGACTTAAAATAATCTGAAGAATGTTGAGCATTAAAATATTAAAAGAAAAGCACAGAGATAGAATATAATCTAAATAGTGAGTGAGTAACCGACTGTATTCTTCTGTGTGTGTCTCCAGGTTTCAATTGCTGATTTTATTGTGCCTCCAAACAACATTTTCCTTGAGAGTAAAGCAGTTAACCAAGTGGTGGCACCAAATGCCTCCTCAGCGAGGAGCAGTTAGATTCACCAAACCTTACATCATCTGTTCGGCTTTGCCAGCAGAGCTTATAATCATATGAATGCTAATGAATGAATGTGTCCATCATTGGATGGAGATTAGCAGAAAAGAATTGTGCTGCAGAGAGCGACGAACAGGCGTAACGACTGTCTACCCCGCCTCGGAGCAAAACTGAGCATGCTCGCATGCACATACACAGACATACACTTAAATCACACAGTTGGGTTCCTACTATTCTTAATTAAAATCAGGTATAGAATAACAATGAGCAGCTTAATGAAATATGCAGAGGGCTTTAAGGATCTCCCTCCAGATTCAGCTGAATTAGTAACTGACTGCAGAATGGCTGCCTTTCACCTTGGATCAAATTTACAACAGTGCTCCATGTTACATATTTTCAAGCGGAGTCAGTTTAAGTAATTAAGGGGAAAAAATGAAATGGGCTTACATTTTGGAGCTGCCCAGAAGGCTTATACCTCCTTATATGGCTCTGGTCTGACAAAGAGCTATGTTTGGACTGGCAACATGAAACAACCTGTTTCCTACGGATATTTTAGAACGTAAAAAAATAAATAAATAAATGAATAAAAATGAGGGCAAAGTGAATGCAATCGAGCATATTTTCCAAGTCATTTAAACTGTAAAGGAAACCTAACAGACAAAATCTAACTTGGGTAAATCATCTGAGCAGGGCACTTAAATTTACTGTTGTTTGGGACACAGCTGCTTATTATTTTCAGCTTTTCTTTTCCTCCTATTAGCATACTAATGGCCCTATTTGACTAATAAGTGCCAATAGTCTAACTTATTAATGTAATTTATGTAAATATTTATTGTACTTGTATCACATTTAACTCTGAAATAACATCTGTAATCACAAAAAAGGATAAAAAATTAAATGCTGGAGCCCTGGTGCTAAAGGATAGGTTAATATGGTGATTCTTCAAATGCTCAAATCTTTACGCCGCCTCCAAACGCTTTAACAACATAACCACTGAAAACTGTGCCGAACAAAAACAGTCTAATTTGAACTATAAATTTTGGCAGTCAACACTTAAGAATGGCAGAAAGAAAAAAAAATCTCCAAACATTATGCCAGGCCAATGTCAAAAGACTCGTTTGTGGGACAGAGGAACGGGTACAAAGCGACGCATTGTGCCAAAACTGGACGGCTCGTGCCTACAGGCGTTATGGGATCGTGGCTAAACCATGCAAGTACAACACTTGTTGCGAATTAGTCAACCCTGCAGCAGTGTGCTTTCTTTGACTGAACAGTCGGTTAGGCTATTTTCCAGCGGTGGCTAATATCTGCGGGCGTCACGGCAACATATGAAGGAGGAGATAAATATCAAGTATATGATTCAGAATAAAGTTCAACTTAAATGCAGCAATGAAAGCATGAAGACCTGTAAAATAAATAAATAAATAAATAAAAATATTGCATATTATCTTGCATTGCTGCATCTGTGCAATCCTGGTGTTTCTGCCACAGTCACAGATAAATGTTAGGCTACACTAATATTATTAGTATTATAGTATTTGTGGAATTTAACTCCAGTAGTGTCGGCATAGGATTGTTTCCCACTCGTGGGATCCAAGCATTTCCAGTAACATATTTTTATCCAACGAAATGCTCCACTTCAGTCGATATTTGTTGATGTTAAGCCTTTCAAAAACAACATTTTCCCTGCGGTGAAAACTGTTTGCTCTCCTGCTTGTCAAACACAAAAGGAGGCATGCACCGTCTGATGGCACCGTCTAGAAGCGATCTACTGGCACCAAAAATAGCATTTATGTTGACGAAACTGACGAGTTATATTCATTAAAGAAAGATGATTAATCTGATTAATACCTTAATACAAATTTTGCAGTTTGTGTTAGCATAATGATGTCAGAAAATATGAAGAGAAACATTTGCAGCTTCAGTTATAAACATCAATAGAAGCTTTGAATGTAAAAAAAAAAGACAGATATATAGATCATGTGACATCACGCTCCTTCCAGTTCATCAGACGTTGGAGCTTGACAACAGACGACCGGGAGATCGCAGGTAAATGTTTGGTTTTGGTGTCAGTCCCCTCAAGTCAAAGAGCAGGGTCGTCCTTTCAGATTTAACAATTTGCTATCAGGAGCAACCAGGAGGAATAAATACATCGCAGAAAGGGACAACAAAAGATCCCAATATCTGCACCAGAATCAGCCGAGCAGAATGCAACACAGCAACAACTGAGACGCTCATTGTTCTCGTGCTATTATTTCCACTACTTCTCTCTCTTTCTCCCTCTCAGAATTCAACAAGTTCACACTCTCCGGGGGTTGGTGAAAGTCATTCTGGGAAATGCAGGAGATCAATACCTTAAATTGAAGTACACAAGTCTGATTGAAGGAAAGTGGGTACACCAAAAAAAAAAAAAAAGTAAATTAAAGCCCTTCATGTCAGAATAATTCTTGGAATGCATTGACTGTTACAAATTGATATTTACTGGTGTATGACCATCCAAAAGGGGGAAGCGTTTTCCGTTGAAGCACAGAAACGACACCTTCACGAGCTCCACCTTTCTCTTATCGATACATCTATTACTAGTTTTGCAACCCGTGCATGTGAATACAGAGCAACCATAGTCTCATCGCTGGCGAATTTATGAATTTCACAAGACCAGACAGACAAAATCGAGGTTGCCGGAGCCAAAAGAGACCAATTTCAGTCGGCGATGTGATGGATCCAACCCCCCGGACGAAGAGTAAATTAGACAGTGTGTGAAGTCGTCCAATCAATGGCAATGAAAATCTGAGAGTCAGGGTGAACGGAGGAGTGGCAGGGTAATCAAGTGGTCCAAAAAAAAAAAAAGGACGATAAAGTCTATTAGATGTACTGGCTTTAAGAGGTGTGTGCTTAGGTAAGGTCTAACTGTATTTTCCCCGCTGTAAAATCCCCCTGTACAATATGTACTCTGCTTTATTCAGTTCGGCGCCTCCTTTTTTGTTCACGTTGCCTTTAAGGCCAGCTGTAGCCTAAGTGATAATTAATTCCCTAATTGAAGGTTTCAGAGCTTCAGGGGAGAATGTTTCTAAGGGTTTCCTCCATTACAGTAAATCACAGTCAACCCTACACTTACATTACAGTCTCACGGGACAGAATTCACGCCTTATTGATATTTCGTGCTTTTCAAAGGAGGATTTCAAATGTGCAATTCAAACAGAACTCAACTCAGTCGAACAAAAGGAGAAAGTTATATATCGTCTGAGGATCACTTGGCACAAATACTGGCCAGGGGGAAATTTATTCAATATAAGTTAATACATAGGTTTTATTTTACTCCTCCTAAGCTCCACAGGACGGGCTTGTGATTTATGTTGGAAATGTCAGGCAGAAACGGGAATATTTCTACATGCAATTTGTGTAAACTTTCTGTTCTACAACACACAGGGAAGTGGTTAGGAACTACGGTACCTAAATCACCCAGACTATGACTGATGGGGGACCAGACACAATTTCCACATTCATCAAAATATGATTTTTTTTCAGTGATTCTGCAGTCGAGGTCGTCACAGCTGCTTGAGTGATCCTCAGATTTCGGAAAAAGTACATCACCTCCAGACTTTAGGTGGTAGAAATGGTATCATATGAACAAATGTTAGCTAGACTCTGTGACGCCGGTGAGTACTTTACGAGGTCATGGGACGGCTTTCTTTTTTTTTTTTTTTGGCTCACACCGCCGCCGGGACACTGTGATGATCTGGCTGTACCGCTGTGGTTGTTAAATTATTTTGGTTCTGAGTACTGTATGTGTATTCACCACGGGCCTCTGGATCCAGTAATACAAAACTTTTAATCTAGATCGGAATTATCTGGATTTTTTGGTTGATAATTTAGAATAGATATTGTTTTGGCATGATCTGTGTTACATTAATATGCAAGAAATGCATGAGTGACTGATTAAATACGTCCCATGAGTCCTAAATATCCATACAACCATCTTGAATCCAGGCTGAATCCACCTTCCCAGTGGGATCAGGATAATCCTGATCTTTAGCATCAAAACCTTCCTAATTTCCACCTTGGGAGTTTTCATCTGGATTCTGGGTAGGATTCCTTTACCAAATATGTATCCCAATTTTGTAGGAAAATAAAATCACATCTCCTGGTTTTGAAATGCCCAAATTCGGGATTTAATCCAACCCAGATAATTCTGATCTAGATTAAAAGTTTTGACGTACCGGCTCCAGGTGATTTGTCATCTGTCCGTCATTCATCGTCAGAAATGCATAAAGTATGTTATGCTATGTTTGGTGTTTTGGCTGGCGAGTGCAGCTACCAGCCATTTGCACATTTCGCCATCATTGTGTTGGTGGCTGGTGCTAATTTTGTGTCCTGACTGCAAGTAAAGACGTTCAGTTTAACAGCAACTCAGGATCTGACAGCGAGCAAATTAACTATCACAGAGGAAAGCAAAGTAAATGTTAAATACACCAAAAAGACGTGTAAAGTTACTCGATCAGTAAAACTATGTGCAAACATCATCCCGTTCTTCAGCAGTTTAAGTGTACACTATATTTACAATATTTTCACAGCTTTACTCTGTTGTCAGACAGTCTTTTCTGACCAGAAACTGACTTTATAAAAGCCAACTATCACTCTCTCCAAACAAACCAAACTCCAATGGTAAAAAATTAGTAATTTTACATTGAAGAACACGAGAGTTATCTGTCTACTGATGCCTCAGTCAATTAGTTTGTTTGTGTTATTGTGTGATTCCAGTGTTTTAAAATGGTGCTCCTGGCTGCTTCTTCAAACTGGAGGCGTGCCGACCTCCATCTACTGTAGTTAATACAGCGACTATCAGTAAGTACCTCATACAGTACAATGCCAATTTAAAAAAAATCTGAACTATCCCTTTAAAATATCAGAGCCACTCTGCATTATCATGCAGTCAAACACAACAGCAGCATTTCTTCTTGTAAGTGTTTCCTGTGATATTTTTTCTTCAGAATGTTTCTAATGCCGGATTAAAGCTTTTTTAAAAAACTAGATGTATCACTTATTTGAGTGTTACGCATCCAATTTCAGGGTTTACATTTTACGTTTAGGATTGGATTAAAAAGCCAGTGGGCTGATTCCCTCTGGCTTCCTGAGAAAACACTGTTGGGCCAAAACGTTCACAGGATTTAGAGCCAGAAAATAAACCTCCCATTGGTTGTGTGTGATTATTAACACATTAATGCATGCAAGTTTGTGTGCATTTTCGCAGGCAACACCGTGGAAGCTGATGGGCGGTAAAAAAAAAAAAAAAAACAGCTGCATAAAACACTGTCTGCTCTGAGAGACAAGTGCTTATATTTCTCATTTGCTCTTGCGGTTTTCAAACTTTAATTGCATTGCATTGCAAAGCTCACTCCAAACAGCACAAAGACAACATTGTTCACCCACGTTATCAGTCCTAATAAAGCCACTAAAAGATTATTCTATCTCTCTAATGCAGCCGAGATCATTGTGAAATTTAGCTTTGAGGGGTGGTGCCTTAGTGATGTTCTTAAGTGGCTGTGCATGTTACATGAAAACCACAGCATGAATTCTTTATATCGTACGCCAAGAGGGAGTTTGCTTTTTCTTCTTTTGGTTTAATATGAATATAGGATGTGGTCAGAAATGGGGCTAATTTAAGTATTTTACAAAGAAACCCTCAATGTTTAATTACAAAGTTTGTACGGCCTGATATGGAGAAATATAATGAAAATATAAAACCACAGATTTATGAGGAGGACTGTGGGTGTTCATCTAAAAATACATATAAGATATCTACACTCTCTGAAAAGAGGGTTCCAAAAGGGCTGAAGTTCTACCCAGAACAGTTGGCTTCTGAAGATCCCTTTTTTGAAGAAGTCAAGTGTTCTTTATAAGACTAATGGTTCCATTAAGACCCCGTTCTATCTGAGAAACCTTTTTCGGAAGAAAGAGTTCTTTAAGTTGAAATCCTTGAAAACCTTTTTCATCAAGGGTTCATCAAATGTTCTGTACCATAACATAAAATGGGTCTCGGCAGAACCTCTAAGCGTGTTCTAAAATCCTGGAAGTGAATTCCCCTGGGTGGGTTCTAGATAAGACTCTTGGAGTAAAAAAAGGCTCACGGGAGAACCCCCATGGCGAGTTCTAGATAAAATCCTTGGAATATAAAAGCATTCTCTGTAGAATCTCCTGGGTATGTTCTACATAAAATCCTAGAAAAAAGGTTCTCAGTAGAACCTGCTGGGGCAGGTTCTAGATAAATCCCTTGGAATGTGAAAAACTTCTCATAGAACCCTCTGGGTGGGCTATTGTTGGCCTCCTTAGATGGTGGACAGGTTCTGGATGGAACTCCTGGAGATGGTTCTGGGTAGAACTTTTAAGACAGAATGGTTCTCTTTAGAACCTTTCATTGAAGATTATGGGTGAAATCTTTCGCAGATGGTTCTAGATGTATCTTTTTATACTGGACTCTAGGTAGAACTCTCTGAAACAGTTCTAAGAAGAACCTTTATAAACCCTTTATGGTTCTAGATAGCAGTTTTATTTATTTATTTATTTTATTTAGGCCTTTTCCACCAAAATGGAACTGGTTCCAGTTCAAGAACAAAAAAACTTTTCCATCAAAAACAAATTAGTTCTGAAGCTGAAAAGTTGGTTCCTGTCGGGAACCAAAGAATAGCACGTTTTCACTGGGAACCAAAGTGGGCGTGTCATTTTCTAGTGGTCGTAATGGTGCAGCGCCCTCTGTTGATGACATGGTTCCAGTCTAAACTGGTGGAAAAGCCTCACTAAATAGAATCAATGGAACCAGTTCAAGAACCAGAGACTCTCCTATTGGGACAAGCCAGAGAACCCTTTATGGTTCTGGTTGGTTCCTTTGTGTCTAAGAGCGCACAGTCATCCTGGAGAAAAGGAAACAACCTCAAAAGCTAAATAAAGTCAAGAGAAATGAAGGAAACGGAAACTTTGAAGGTTCCGTCAGTTTTGGAGGAGATGTTCTTCTGATGTTCTTCTTCTACTCGCTCCAGCGTATTGCAAAATGTAACAGCAACCTTCATCCTGTCGGGGGGGCGACAGGTGGGAGGTCTTCAAAGATTGACAAGAATGAAAACAGGATTAATTAATGAGCGTGTCTTGTGAATCTAATAAAGAAGTCACAGTGGCACTCCATCATGTATGAAGCCTGACAGGCCCGACACACTGCGCGGATGATGAAACGCGCAGTCTGGCTGTGTCATCACAACATATTTGTCTTTTCCACCAACGGGGAGAGGTGACTGGGAGTGACTGCCATAACACGAATGATGTTGGACCATAAAGGCTGTCTAAATCTGCGCTCATCAAATATGTTCAGTTTTCATCTGATCCAAACAGCTGTCCGCGGACATAAACGGATAACAACGACACCGGTTTACAACTCAGCTAAACACGGAGCGGCTCACTCCAAAAAGCTCTGGCAGACCGAAACATGTAATGAACAATCAGCTAATCAGCGGACAGACTGCGGCTCGAACATCAATCGGTACTTTTCAACTGAGCGATACAGTGTGTGTGCAGAACGGCGACCGCAAAGCGCACGCACACACACACACAGAGAGAAATGCTTGTGTTGTGTCCACACATCAGAGGGGCAGACGGAAGATGGATGGGTGGCGTTCCACAGGAGTCAACCCCAGACAGGGCTTCTTATTTTATCTGCTGGGCTGTAAAAATGCCTCTCGGGTGCAGGAGATGACAGAAAGAGCAAATCTTGACCTTGTAACCAGTCAGTGACTCAAGAGGGTAACAGTAACACCCTTACAAGACAACTGGTGACACTTCAGCCTGTTGTTACAGTGATAAATCTGATTATTTGAAGTGGGGTTGTATTAGACAGTCGGCGTATTAACTACAGTAGGTTGGCAGTTGACACGCCCAGGTTGGAGAAGCAGAGAGAGGCACAATTGCCATTCAATATTATGATTTATTGCGATTTCAGTTTGCTTTTTAAACACATGACCATAGGAAAAAGTCAAAACATGTACTTCTAGAGTCTAGAGTCTAGAAAACAATGCACATCACATGTCAGTCAGTCTCTGAGTTTTATTTAAGCAGCATCATTACTACACTGCTTATAAATGTAGTAAATAAAATACTTTTTGAAGTAAACTTTAGCTGCTCCTGCCCATCAGGACAGTGCCAAAACAGGACAACAGATTAAACAAGATGTGGCCAAAATAAATAGAGCCCTTTAAAAATAGCACACAGCTAGTTTTGTCTCTTTGAGTCGTGGAGTGTGGGAAAGTTAACAGTGTGGCTTAAAGTATGACCACACATGTTGTTTTATCATTAACCATGAGAAATTAAATAGATCAGTTTATTACGATAATATTACAGCTATAGCAATTTCTGTTAGCGTGTCAAAGGGAATTCCCATTATGTGTTAGCATTGAGCTAACGGAATAAGTTATTTATATATAAATAAATCAATTCAGCAATAATAATAAAAAAAAAAAATCAGGAATCATCAACAGGCAGCCTTTTCTGATCTGAAACCACTGTTATATAAACCAAATATCACTCTCTCCAAACCAGCCAAACTTCATAGGCGAAATCAGTACCTTTTACCTCGCAGAACACAGGAGTTGCTACTTCAGTCGGTTAAGTTTGTTTCAGTTATTGTGCGACTTTTACGTTTTAAAATGACAGTTCAGGTTCACTGAAGTCACATAATAACACAAACAAACTAACAGATCGAGGCAGCAGTAGACCAGCGACTCCTGTGCTCTGCGTGGTAAAATTACTGATTTCGCAAAATGGAGTTTGGTGGGTTTGGAGAGAGGGATATTTGGTTTATGAAACATTGGTATCCTGTCAGAAGAGGCTGTCTGATGGCAATGCAAAGCAGTGAAAGAGTTGTTTTAGGTGGACTTTTTAAGTGGCTAAAATACCTGTTGCTACTGACCCTGTCCACACCAGTGCATTGTTTAACTTCTGTACCGGTGCCCTTCTCTGTTTCTCCAGCATCTACTGCAGGCGGACTATCGAGTAGTGCCCCATCAAATAATCTGAACTATCCCTTTAAATTCCCGTTATAACACCTCAAGAAAATGACGGCAGGAGGTTAGTGAAAAAATACATAATTTCATCGTTAAAACCAAAGATGCACACAGAAGCCTCTTGCAGTCGTACAGTAGTGGCGTGTTGAAGGCGTTGATCCTCAGCCAGCAGACATCTTTAAGTATGTTAAGCTAACTCTGCAGGGCTTAACATCTCTGATAGCTCTTAGCCAGGGGAGAGATATTTTTAACTGCTAAACCACTCTGGGTTCAGACCAGATGTTGTGCAAAGAACGCCCTTCTAAACATTTATGACTATCAGCGGATGGGTCCTGGGGCGCAGCTGCTGTTTAGAGTAAAACTGAGGCGAGGGGAAGTCGCCTCCGTCTGATAACTGTGTTCCTCTCTCTTTACAGGAGCGATTTCTCGCTTTGTTTTTTACAACAACGCTCGGGAAGATCGCCAATATAACATGTACTTTAGAGGACAGTCACTGTAAAAGGTTTGCTCTGAACAAATGTCAGTGATCTGCCTCTCCATCGTGCATGTTGCTACGGCGACAAGTCGCTTGTTTGATTGCTGAATATGTTTTCTACTTACAAAAATGAAAGAGAGATCAGATCACACACCATTAACCGTGTCTGGAAGGGAAATGACACGTCAGGCTGAAGCACAGTTGGCACCCTGACAGCTCCTGACTGCCTGTTGTGGTAACAGACAGAGGAGACACTACAACGAGGAGAGGCTTGTGGACGGTGATGGATGGAGACGGATGCATGACAGGGCCGGGTCATTTGCCATGGGAACCTCAACGAGAAGGAAATCAATATTTCCACTAGCTCAATCATTGTTTCCACCAACTTGATGTTGTTTGATGTATATACTTTACTATTGTTGTAATTATAAGTCTAATGAGAGATGAGGACAAGAGGGGAAATCAAAAGTCAACTTGAAAAGAAAGCGAGGGTTGAGCAGTTGCAAGCACGTAGGACGGGTTATCTCTAGATAGGAACCCCAGACCCATATAAGATCACGCAAGTAGGGCTGCAACTAATTATATAATTAAAATAATCATTATTTGGTGTATGAAATGTTAGAAAAGGGTTAAAAATTCAATCAGTGTTTATAAAGCCCAAGGTGATGTCCCCCAATAGTGTGTAATAATGTGTAATAACAGTTACAGTCGATTAATCGTTGCAGCTCTACTCACAAGGTTTTCACCCAAACCATGATCTGTCCCTGACTAAAGCCAGGTGTCTTTTTAAACAGGTGTTTTTTGAGCAGATCTTAACCAGAGCTACACATCAGTTTGTTTGTACAACACAGCAACAAATCTCGTGAAAGTTTGGCAAGCTTAGGTTTCCCATCCAGACACGACCTTTAGAGAGGGTTGAGCTCATGCTCGTCACAGCTCCTTGCACGTGGAGCAGAAATGCTCCCTCACAAGGAAGCTTTTTTCACTCGTGGATGCCGTTCTCTGTGCTCGTATCATGTGCACGTACCTGTTTTTTATGAGAGTGGGTTTTGAGACTAATTCAACGCAATAGAGACGCTCCATTTCTGGCTCTTTATCAGTTGTGTGCCTCTTTCTCACTGCAGCCGATGCAACATCTCATTCTTCTTTTCAAAAACAAAAATCACAACAATGTCCCCCCAAAAAGCATTCAAACACTGCTCTGGATAAACATTACCATGGTAACGGTAGAAACTAGAGGCCTCCGTGGAAGTAGACCTGCACCTGCACCTACTGTTGACTATACTCTATTGAAAACACACTTATGAATATTATACACCCATTCTGCCATTAAATCCCCTTAAATCTTACACAATGGACCTTTAATTTGTGTGAGGAATGATTATTATGATTGGGCAAATAAGTCATGCCACAAATCTTTAGAGATCAAGTGAGTTGGAAATCAGAGGCAAAGTTTGTCCTGTTGATTATCAATGCTAATGTAATTGATTAATAATTATAAAAGAACAATGGTCAATATCACACCAGATACTTTTTTTAATGGAAACAGGGCAGTTAAAGGTACAATGAGTAGGATTTATCAGTTGCTGTCCTGAGCACAGGAAACTTAAGAGGAAATAAGACGGTACAGGCGGAGGGCGGAGTCTCTGCGGGTGCAGGCGCCACGACACACCTCTGGATTGTGGGTGTTGATTGTGAAGGATTATGTTTGTGAGTCTATACATTGTTTTTTCTGGGAAAAATCCTACGTAATTTGCCTAAAATGTCCAATTGTAAGTAATCAATCAAATCATTTGTATGTGTAAACACATTTGATGAGAACAGTCCTGCTCACCGATTTGGATAATCACCGCATTATTAATGAGACAGAAAAACAGCTGACATGTCACGACACATATCGGCCAACACTAATTATTTACTAAAAAGCCTTTGATCCAAAAACTACAACAATCACAATCACAATCCGCCTGCTATAATAAGCAAAACCATTAAAAAAAACATGATTTCTTTACAATCCTTTCTTCTCCACACAGACAAAAACTGTCAATAGTCGTTACAGACATCCAGCCAGCAGCCGCACCCACACAGCAGGGGTCATTTATCAGCCTTTGAGATGTCACTGTGCACGGCCTTACTGATAAAATAGGAGCTTTTTTCCAAAGTAGTAACTGGGATGTGAGGCTGCAAATAGCGATTATTTTAATTATCAATTAATCAGCAAATCTTTTTTTCAAGTCATCAGTTAAACATTTGGTGGAATGTTAGAAAATTGTGCTTTTTTTTAACTTGCAAAATTACTTAAATAATTAATTGATTATAAAAAAAATAGCAAATTGCTGATTAATTTTCTGCCTATCAGCTAATAAATTAACGTACTAGTTGCTGTACTGGAATCAGCTCCAGCTGAATGTTTGTTGTGTGCACAGATTCTTAGCTGATGGATGTGTCTGTGTGTCTCTGTGTTGGATCCCCAGCTTGTGAGTCAGCATGTTAGCGTGTAATCTCTCCTTCCCGGGTATCACATGTCTGCTTCGCATGTGCGTTTCACCTGTTCACAGTCAGACCTCCAGCCAAGCGAACGCCCCGCGGTATCTTGGGAGAAAAAGAGCCCTTTTTCATTACAGGTAATTGAGTTGTAGCTGAAACAATACTGATTGCATTAGGGCCCTTAATCATGTTAAGGTGTCTTATTTTATCACTGGGAATTTAGCTCATTCTTGGCCCATTTTGAGGCTAACCTTCTGCAGAGGTCGTTGCCACGGGAGACCACGGCTGCTCCCATTACCCGAGCACAGATAAATGTGTTGGCACTACGACCGTACATCCCTTTGCTCTTTCCGTCTCACCTCCCCCCCGCTCTTCCCCCTCGCTCCGTTATCAGACAGAAGAGGGTGAGGGGGAGGAGGAGGAGGTGAGAGGATGCAGAGAGGAGCTCAGCGGAGCGACCTCCAATGTCAGAGGAGCGTATGAAGGAGACGTCAATCAAATCCAACACAGGTGCCGCAAAGAGCAGCTATCACTGGCCACCATCCTCACGTCTTTCGTCAAGTGCTTGTTTCCTTAAGGCTGCCGAGCTACACCCCCCCTCCACAGGAATGAAGGGCCCCCCTCCACCCTCTACCACCTCAACAGGCCATCCAGAGAACAATGAACACACAGTGGGATTTTTAGGGGATTTCTCAAAAGCCTTCGATACTGTAAGTCAGTATTTCGATGGTTAGGCGAGTACCTTAGAAACAGAAAATGGTCCGTTTCAATCCAGAAACGGTCTTCTCATTAGTCCACCAGGAAAAACTGTCATTGAGGGTGTAAAATTTCTGATTTTTAGTAAAAGATAAATATAATAAGGCTATAACACAAAAATGGACATAACAAATGAGATGAGTGATGACAAGAGGACAGCACTATGAGAAAATGGAAGTGGGCAGCTTGTACAGGAATACTGATTCTGTGAGAAAAGAGTATCAAAATTCAAACATTCAATATAAATATTTATCGGTATACTGATATTTTTGACCACAGCTCTTCTCATAAAGCCAACAATCTGTGTGGGATCCCACAAGGATCAATAATCGGCCCACTTCTTTTTCTTTTTTATATAAATGATTTAGCCTTCTCCAAAGCTGTATTTGCTATCGTATTCATAGATAATACCAGTGTGTCTCCTAAAAAGCTGAAATTCTGGTGAAATCAACCGACCCTTCGCTAAGCCCCGCCTCCAAACAGCAACTGTCCAATCACAGGTTAGCAAACATAACTCGGGAGCCGCAGCCCTGTCAAGCTTTGTATTTCCCTACATGATGAAGTGGTGTGCATGGGGCTCTGAGGAGAGTGATAGTCAGCGTTTCATGAGTCTGGAGTCTCTCAAAAACATCAAACACGAGAGCAGACATGTGGGGAATGGATTTAACTTTGTCTTTAACTGTTCTAACATAAGCTGAGAATGTGCACATGTCCAGCAAACTAACGCTAGCTTACTAGCTGTAGTAACTTTACCTCCAGCCAAACATGTTCGATACCACTGCATCTGTTATGTCGGGGTTTGAGGAGGAGGAGGATGTGAGCAGGTACAGAATCAAAGAGGGCAGATGATGCATCTCTCTCTGGCTCGCTCTCTGAGGTCTAAGCCAGATGAGTTTAGCTCTTATCTCGGCTCTCTTCCTGCGGCGATGCCAGACCGGCTGGGTGACCTGTGTCCGCTGCACTTTTCCCACGTTAATTAGTGTATTTCTGTCATCTATCACGTAGATATACCTGTTGTTTTTCCAATCAGTGTTTACCAGGATGTAAGCTATCTTTAGCCTCAGTCTTTTAGCATTTATGTTATATCATGCTCACAGCTTTTAGGCAAGTTTACATACACACTTTAATAGGGTCTGTGCTTTAAAACGTGTCAGAAGGAAACATTAAAAAGCCAGCTTGAGACTTCTCAGCTCAGCTCAGACTCAAGGAGTTCATGCATTAGCATTACTTTATATTAGCTAGCTGCACGTATGAAATCTTATTCATATTATCACATGATGTCATATTAGCCGACAAAATTCTCAGCCGTTAGTTGCAAATGAGAAGTTGCTTTTTCTTTACTTCTCTGTGAAAAACCTCGTGTTTCACAATTACTATTAATTTCAATGTTTAATCTGCTACTGTAATCACTGCAGACGGCATATGTGCAGTGCGAGAATGGAAAGCTTGACAGGCATAGCAACAGTAACTAAAGAGGGCGAGGTTTAGTGAAGGGTCAACTGCATTTTGATCTGCTCTGATTTATAACTGGAGGAGACCCATGATAAGCCTTGTAGGTTTTTTTTTTCTTGCATGTTCTTGTTATTATTTATATTGTTTTTGTTTTTTAGTATGTGCTAAATAAATCACATCAGATAAAGCAGCCAAACAGATCCCTGTCCTGCAGCTGATGGACACACAGATATGAGCTGAAGGGATAACCTCTCCATATTTACCGCTCTCCCCTTCATTTGTCCCACTCCCTCCTCCCTACAGCACCATCCACCTCTCCTTCCAATTTTTCAGCCTCTTCCCTGCCACTGTGCTGTCTCTTTCTCATTCTCTGCATTACTCTCCCAGTCGCATTCATTCAGTCTCCACCCGCTCCCGTCTCCCCTCCCCTCTCCCCTCTCCGTCATCCCACCACACATTTCAGTGGGAGCTCTATTGTTTGCTAGAGAGGGGCATGCTGCTACTGGTTCTTATCTGAGGATGTTTGGCGGCACATCTGTAGATGTTATCGGCGGCTCTGTTGCTCTGTTTATGCTCTGGCCTCTGCAAAAGCTGCTAGCGGGGAAATGAGATGGATGGAGGAAAATGGAGCATCTTCCTCAGCAGAAATGATGGAGAGAGGGGCAGAGAGAGGAGAACGGGGGGGAAGGAGAGCCTATGGAAGGTGTTGTAGATGAGTAAAACCAAGACCAAAGAAAAACTGTTTTGTCCATTTGTTAATTGTTCTTTATTGGCAACATTGTCCCATTATTGCAAAACAAGTTTTTTGCAAGGTGTAAGAATTAAAGCTCTGCTGAGCCATCACAAGTAGGCTAACTACGCTAGCTAAATTAATAGCTAGCTAGCAAACGATGAAACATTTTTAGATTTTTAGCTAGCCAGCAAACAATACAAAGTTATCTTAACTTTTCAGCTAGCTAGCTGGCAATATAACGTTTTGTTAACTTTTTAGGTAGCAAATAAAGTAACGTTTTCTTAACATCTCAGTTAGCTAACAGGCAATGTAAAATTTTGTTACAACATTACATCGTTTGCTAGCTAGGAAACATTTATTAAGATTTTAGCTAGCTAACAAACAATGTAATGTTAAGGAATACATTAGTAGTATTTGCATTTACTCAGCCCAGACTGCGCTCAACTTTTACTTTTTATTGTATTTTGGATAAGCAGGCATCTCCGTACTGATTAAACCCTTTAATTCTGGCTCACATCAAAAACTTATTTACTTGACGATTAGTCTCTAATTGTGCAACAAAGCTCTGCTTAATTTTAAATCGGATTTAGTAATTTCTAACCTTGTTTTGCTAAACTGATTAGAGCTAATCTTTGATTAAATTAATCTTTGTTGGTGTAACCCAGTCCAAAAATACTATGAATATCTACATATTTAAAAAAAAAAAAAAGAAGAAGCCTGACATGCAGTTTATCATCACAGCACAATGATGAACGAGCACACCGTTTTTCACAGAACTCTCTTTTTCTGTATTGATCTATGGGAGCTAAATGCAAATGTGTCAAACACTACATGTAAGCACTGAGCAGACGTATTCCTCAGCATAATTTAGCACTTATCTTTAAAACTGTGCGTGGGTGTGTGCTTCAAATTATACCCCAATGAAGCTAAGGTAGAACAGAAAACATTTCCTGCATGAGTGAGATTAGAAGAGGAGAGGATTGCGAACCTACACATTTGCACATATGGGAACATTATGTAGATGCATATTATTGTAAAGTATCTGCAGCTGCTATTTGGGAAATATCAGCATGAGTTTGAGTTTGGGGGTGGAGGGGGAATCGTTGATAATGAAATGCACCACAGACAGAAAGAGGCGGCTCAGGCAGTCAACCATGCCATGCAAAGCATCAGCTTGACTCCTGAGCTTGAAGGGAATTGTCTTTCAAAGAGTAGGTTACAGAGGCAGGCAGCACGGTTGCTGACAATCTGTGATGAGATGGATGGGGTTCTCGAAGAAGCACTATCCTCAAACAGGGACTCCGCCTGTATTTGTGAGAGTATGTATACATGTGTATGAGTGTGGGACTGGCAGCTTGGGAGCAGCAGATGTCTCTGAAAACACAGATGCAGTGCAGGGCGCTGATGTCACTCAACACGGGCAGGGGCATTCATCATCGTTTACCTCATCGAGAGGTGTGATGGTGTGGCAAATTAACGTCAGTTAGCAGTCCTCCATTCCCCAACCACCACCACCACCCACCCAATACAAACACGACTTCTCAAGCACTAATTTTGAATTCCTGCTCAAAATATTACATCGTGTTTGTTTGCAAATAATAAAGGTGTAAATTTAGGATCAACATAATGGTGACAGGTTCAGGTTTAATGAGGAAAATGGAAAACAGACTTGGACACATGAGTGACAGATTGATCAGTTTGATCATATCTGTGGAGTTGAACGTGGAGAACTGAAAAGCAGCACATGTTGGATGGATGACTGTAAGTCACCAATTCTCAAGAATTGGTGACTTACAGTCATCCATGTCCTTCCATGTCCTTCCAAAAACACGAAAAAAAAAGTAAAAATTATTAATACCAACAGTCTAACTCTCTCTTGAAAATTTATTCTTTAATGATTCACATATAATTTATGAAACGTTTTGGTTTAACAAATCACGAGTCGGCTAACTATGCTAATTTTTAGCTATGTGCAATAAAACACTGTTAACGTTTTTAGCAAGCTAGAAAACAACATACTTGCTATGTTGTTGTCCGTTTGGCCATACTGCTCCATAAAATTGGTAAACAAAAGTTTCTCAAACATGGAGGAATTAGGGCTTTTCTGCTGAGTCATCACAAGTAGGCTAACTAACATTTTAGCTAGCTAGCAAACAGTGAAACATTATGTTAACTTTTTAGCTAGCTAACAAACAGAGTACTGAGGGTTTTACTTTTTAACTAGCTAGAAAATGACGCAACATTTTCTCTCTGTTTTTGCTAGCTTGACAGCAATATATTGTGTTAATTTTTTAGCTAGCTAGCAAGCAATGCACTGTTTTAACTTTTAGCTAGCTAGCAAAAAAATGCAGGTTCAAGTTAAATGAGGAAAACTGAAAATACACCTGACTGACAGATTACTGGAGTCTGATCAAGTCTGAGGAGCTCAAAGTCAAGAGCTGAAAATAAACATAAACACAGCAGAAAAAAATAGAAAGAATTTAAAAACAAATTTTCTGGCAAACCAGTTCACATTAATTAAATGATTTTAAGTCCAACTTTATAGGCTAGAATTGATATAATCAGTGAAAAAAATGCTGATGGTTTGTGCCTGTCAAGAGCTCAGATATCAGAAATAATTTTTTCCCTCTCTTTTCCACATTCATGTAAACATCCCTCTGAGATGCTCCACTGAGCCCCGATAACAGGCCGAGCCGAGGCGCTCATATTTCAGCGAGGGATCTGACACGATGAGAAGATCGAACCCTCCATGTAGACATAAAACACAACACAGTTTCAAAGTTCATTAGCCGCGTCTGGTAAGATGCAGATGCCATGTATAATGCAGATTAAACAAACGACAGCAAACTCAGACATCAAATGCTGCGAAAACATACCGTACATACTGAAGAGGCTGTAGGAGGGAGAGATTTGTATTTGAGAGAGGATCATACAGTCAGTGTGCAGCGTTTATAACCTCAGAAGCCGACTCTTTACACATACTGATAGATAAACTGCTTATTTATTGTGGTTAATCAAATTTGCACATATGAATTGGGTGTATTTACTGGCGCACAGCGGCTTTTCTCCAGCTTTTCTCCAAACAGCAAACAGAGGTGCTGAAATAATCATATCAGGAGCAGCGAAGACGACAAAGCAACAACGAAGGCAATCTAATCAATCACTCAGGCCTAATGGGAAAGGATGCAACAGATCTTCAGAACACCTGGACGCTGTGACAGTGTGGCATCAGCAATTACTCCAGTCCATCTGCAGTCCCTTCAAACGGAGCAGATGCTCTGTTGAACGTCTCGGAACAAAATCAACCTCTGACGAGTCTCAACTGTATATTTTATATGTGGGTCTGTACACTGTGTTGTCCATAAGGGTGTAAGGAAATATTTGAGTATTTGAGGAACATCACGTTCTGTGATACTGTATCGATTCTCAAAGACACTTTATCGTGATGTTGTGAAACCTGCAAAGAGTCGTAGCGGTGTTCCACTCTGTGTTGACCACCAGATTTTCAAAAATTCAAAATAAACTTTTTAACTCACACTCTTAGAAATAAAGAATAACTAGAATCACAAAGGGTCTTTTGGCTTATACCCATAGGAGAACCCCTTTTGGTTCCTGGTAGAACCTTTTGTAAAGCTTTCTATACCTAAAACTAAATAAATAAAGGGTTATACCTTGAACCATCTGCAAAAGGCTTCATCAAGAAACCTTAGATGGTGTAATGGGTCCACCCAAAACCCTCTTTGGGGGTTCTATCCAGGATCTTTCGACATTCTAGGAGTGCCAACAAGAACCCTCCAAGGGGATTTCATCAAGAACTTTATATTCAAAGTGTTTCATCTAGAACCCATCCAGAGGGTTCTAGTGAGAACCCTTTTATCTTCCAAGGGTTTTCCTTTCCTCTGAGCTGATTTTACACTCAAAGAAATAAAGTCCTAACTAGAAGCATAAAGGGTTCTTTGGCTTTTCCCCACAGGAGAATCCTTTTTGGTTCCTGGTAGAACCTTTTATACAGGCTCCATTTGGAATGGTTTCAGAGAGTTCTTCCTAGAACCCAACATTAAGTGTTATACCTAGGAGCAGTCTATGAAATGTTTCACCCAGAACCTCCTATGAGAGGTTCTCCAGAGAAGCCTTCAAAAATATGATGGTTACACCCAGAACCCTCTCCAGAACCTTTCCACACTCTAAACGAGCTAAGAGGAACCCATCCAGGGGGTTCTACTGAGTACCTTTTTATATTCCAAGTCTTTTACCTAGAACCCTTTCAGGGGTGGTTCTAGTGAGACTATATACTGCAATGGTTTCACCTACAACCCATAGAGGGGGTTCTACCAAGAACCCTTTTATATTCCAAGGGTTTCATTTAAAACCCACCCAGGACATTCTCTTGAGAACCCCTTAATATTCAACAGCTTTTATCTAGAGCCCACCAATGGGGTTCTACCAAGAACTCATGTCCATTGTGCTACAAAGAAACCTTGACAACAATCTTTTCAAAAAGGGTTCTTTGGATGAAAATGAGTTCTTAATGGAACTGTTAGTCTTACAAAGAACCCTTGACAAAACCCATGTGCCTCATCAGAAGCAAATGGTTCTGGGTAGAACCTCCCCCCTCCAGGTACAACCCTTTTGGAACCTTTATTTAAGAGTCCAGAGTTTATACATACAATATGCTGTGCTGTGTTCTTTGTATTGTGACATTTTTCTTACAGTTAGGTTTAAATAATAATAATGATAATACTTACAGTACTGTAATAAACTGAATCCTAACCTCAGTATCATGATACGCTTCATATTGTCAGATTCTCGTTCCAGTTGTCCAACATTGAAATAAAGCATAATACTCTCGCTAAAAAAAGATAATATGCGTGTCTGTGCTCGTTTCATTGGTACAAACTGGTAGGAGGCACATTTCTGTCCTTAAAGAACAGGGTTGCACAATTCCCTCGCCTCAAGACAGATTTAATACGTCTATCCCAAACATCAAAGACAAAAGCCTTGATGCAACATCTGTATCCGGGCCGGCTTTATGTTCCTCGGCTGTAAACGTAACAGGAATTGAGACCTGAGTGTTAAAATGCAGCACTGAGGCGCAGAGAAGGCGAGAGGTTGAGGTACAGTGGAGGAGAGGCTGAAAGCAAAGGTGTTGGCAGCGTGTGGAAGAGAAGACATGGTGTGGTAGTGTTGTTTTAGTGTGTGTGTGAATAAACAATACGGGAGATACTTATCACTGACCTTGGAGCACGAGTTATTCTACAGCTTGGAAGAACACGCACACACACACACACACACACACACACACACACACACACACACACACACACACACAGATAGTGAGGAGGCCCTGTGGAGGATGAGTACGTTCTCTGTTTGGCTCGCTCTCAACTTCCACAGGGTCTCTTCAGGGCCGCGGCTTGTTCCTGCTTTTATTTGTCTCGCACACAAACAACCGTGAGACTAATTACGCAGGCCGGTGTGTTCTTCAGTTTGCAGATGATCAGGGTCGTGGAGGAATTTGTCGCTTTGTGCAAACAGAGACCAAAAACCGAAGAGACGATCATTAACTTTCACAGGAGACCTTCTGCTGCTCCTACCGTCATTAAAAGGTCCAGATAATTGTGAACCATCCTGGATTTTAACTACTTTTGTGAACATTTACTTTATTCATTAAAAAAAAGGTTTTTTTTTAATTCTCAAATTTTAATGTTGAAAGTAGAGCTGCACAATTTGGTAAAAAAAAAAAAAAAAAATCAAATTATGATTTTTTTGATTGAAATTGTGACTGTGATACACAGTGGAAATGACCAGTTCTGCATAACAATGTTCATGTGACATTTATTGAAGCCTGTACCAAACAAACACGTTTTCTTTTATCTGGAGAACAAGATTTTATGGCCAGGTCATCTCTGCAGCACTACAGTACCTCATTATAATGCTGTTTTCTCACACATTTTTCCTTTTTCAAAAAATAGCGATTAATTGTGCAGCTCTAGTTTAAAGTGTCGTATGCCAGGGCCGTTGCGGTGACAGAATTTCCCCTGTGGTTATTGATGATGGCTCAACAGCGTGGCATGAGCACCGATCTATTGTTTGTTTTTTCTAATTACTTCGTTGGTGATAAATTAAGCTAGCTGCTAGTCATAGTTACACAACGTTGTTGCAGTTTGAACATTGTGACTTTTTCACATGTACAGTTGTTACATTGTTGCATTCAGGTCTGTCAAGTAAATCTAATGCTACACAAAACAGGAACACACACATAGAAGCATAGAGGGTTTCTGTATAATAAACCAAACAAATGCTAGACAGAGTTCTGATATTTTTATTTTTTGAACAGAAGTTTTTATTTGTATTTTAATTTTTATTATCAGTTCAGTTTAGTTTCAAACTGGGTTTGCTTGTTTCCTGTTTTGTTTAATTTATTTCTTTAAATTGCTTTCGTTGTTTTAGTTTTTTTAATTATAATATAGGGGGTCTTTGTCAATTTAGGAATTAAGAATTTAAGAAATTCAGAAAAGGTAATACAACACAAGCACAACACTTTGTAAAGGCTCACAGTCCCGTAGACATGTCAGTCTCAATAAACCCCCTTAGGCTTATTGCATTGACAAATTTATCCAAATTAACTACAGACTAAAACTAAAGACATTTCCTCTATGAGCTAATGTTAGCGCTCAAGTATAAAGAGCCACAAAATGCAACTTGGAAAAAAAAACGATGAACAGCATCAAATGAGGCAGTTTCTCTCGACTGTCCCTTAATATTACAACATTAGTCCAACTTTGCCCCAGCCTGTGGGAGTATCCACATCAGCTGTGCAACATGCTAATGTAGAGTTTACACAGAAAGGTGATATCTATCTATCTATCCGTCCATCTGTCCATCTGTCTGTCTTCATTGTAGTATTGTTTTTGTATTTGCTATTATTGACTGCTGTCTGTGAGCCAAATTGCCCCTCAGGGACATGAAAGCTTTACTCTCGTCTGTGATACAGCAGGATGCAGTCAGTTGTACAAAAGGCGATTCCATAATACCACACATCAACAGTACCAGCAGGGAGCCTCTGCTCGAACACTGCGAGCCTTGATTTTTTTTAATCATCAATCAGGCCTCATCAGACTCAACTCACTGAGTCAAACGCCTCCACGCTGCCCCGAAACCATGAGTGCGCACACGCACACACACACACACACACACACACACACACACACACATACAGCCCTGAATCTGACACCTCCACAGCTTGCAACCACCAATCAAAAAGTGCGACGGCGCTGTATGGTGCGGACATAAGAAGTCTGAACGCCCTCCCTCCCCCTCCAGGCTCTTATTGCACACATGCACAGTTCTGGACAGTTGAATTACTCATTGAAATGAGATGACATATCACTTTTGAGCCTTCCATCCTCCTTGTTTATCACACTCTACTCTTCTTCACACTTCACTCTTGCTCACACAAGTCTCGCCTGCATCACACATGTCATGCCCCTGCACAGTAAGACTCTGTGTGCAGGCAGGCCTCAACAGGCTCCAACAGCTCTCCAAACAGTCTTTATTCCAGATGAGGGACACGTACGGTGCCCCATTCATTTCCCAAGCGTTTATTTTCATCCCTGTCACCCTGCAGAACGCATAGGAACACTTGGCACCCATCCCGCGCCTTCAAGACCTCTATTTTCCCCTCACGTTAGCTCTGAGTGACACTGAGTGAGGAATGCAGTCCGTCTTTGGTTAAAAGCAACAAAATAAATGCAAATGAACTTTCCATTTAGGATTGTCAGGCGAAATGTGGATGTTCCTGGGATAAAAAGCCATTTGTTTGTCACTTAAAGAAGGAATGTTGATGAATCCACTATAATTAAGGGGAAATGGGACCAAAAAAAAAAAAAAAAAAAACGTGCTGCTTCTTCCTATTTTGCCACCAAGCATAAAAAACATGTAGAAGAAAGTGAAATGCAGTCAGCTGGAAGAGACAGCGTGGGATTTGAATTGAGTGGAAGCACAGAGAAATGCTTTTCGAGGTGTCACCTCTCACACCTTGAGCGTGCCCCTTTCAGTTAAAGCCCCGCCTCTCCGCTGCCATCGTAAGACCATCAACGCTCAGGGAAACCTGCTCGGATGGTGTGAAAAAAAAAAAAAAAAAGTCAATCCATAAATAACGTTGGTCTCTGAACCATAAGAAACCAAGATGCTCACCAACTGAGCACTTCACACTTTGGTTTCTTCGGTACACTCCATCTGTGCCCAAGGCGAGGCGGCCTTCTTTCAGCGCAGAATATGCAATGAAACACTCACAGTTGCACCATATTTCTGCATCCTCAGCACAAGTCGGTAAAATATGCATTTCCAAACATATTTTATTTACAACTAAAGTACCAAAAATCACATCCTGTTTCTGTCGCCCTGGAATCACACATTTTACTCACAAAGGAAACCGTATTTCAAAAGATATCACATAAAGAAATGTGATGCGCTTGTCATCGGCAGGTGACGAAGCTGACGGAGCCTGCATTCACCTCGCCTCACCCTCCCCTTCCAAGCAGCCTTGAAAACGCGAAAGTCCGTATTTAAAGCGTGTTTGCCTGTTCTGGGCATCAGTGGAGTACTCTGATCTTTAACAATACCACATTGTAAAAAATACTCTGTTACAATTGTCAGGGGTGGAAGTAACTAATTACAAATACTAAAATTACTTTAATTGAGTAGTTTATTGGGGTACTTATACTTTTATGACAAGATATATTTAATAAGTTGATAGTGTGTTTTGTGAGTAAAATCAAAGAAAATATAGCAGTCAAATAAATGTAAAAGATGCAGTCTTCCCTCTGAAGTGTAGTGGAGCAGAAGTATAAAATGGCATAAAGTGGATATACTTAAGAACAGTATTTGAGTAAATGTACTTAGTTACTTTCCACCACTGGTTCTGGGCAATGGTAAAAACATGGCAGTCCAATGTGGCGTCCCCCATGAAAGAAGACCGACAACCTCTGTAGATATAAATGGCTCATTTTAAAGGTACAAACACACAAGATTCTTATTTACAGCTGATTATACACTAATGAAAATATACATATGATTATTATATTCCATTCCTGCTATGTTCTACCAATAGATCCCCATAAATCTCGCACACTAGACCTTTAAGGGCAAAGCAGGTCATGAGAACGTTGATATCAGAATGATCTTTGCCAAAGCTTTTCTCTGTAAAATCTTTTCTGTGAACAGGTATCAACACAAGTGGCCTTGAATATCAGCACCCTCTGGGCCACTACAATCTGGAATAAAAATTTTCAGCCTCACTTTTCCAGCCCACCCCGAGTGTCTGATGAATGCAGAGGTGCTTTTAAAAAGATTTCCCCAAGGCACGGGGAGCCATCAAAAAAAAAAAAAAAGAAAAAACTGAGTCAACTCTCTTTCAGGGTTCAAAAGCTCTATGAAGCCCAATTTAGCTTTGAAACATGGGGACGTTTTAATATGAAAACCCAAAAAACCGCCTCATGCATGCTCACTCGGACGGGCATTGGGAGATGAAAGGGCGGCGCGGATGAGCACACTGGTCCCTAACTGCGAAGGTATCTCTGTCTGTAGAACCGCAAGGAAGGAGACATGGACAGTGAATGTCAATGAGGGAGGGGAGGATAAACAAAATGCTCTCAAGTGCAGTCGAAAGCTCTTTTTTATGCAGATGGAGAGGAGCTGCAAGAGTGATGGATTGTCCACTGCACAAACCTTTCAGGGCTTTGAATGAGGCACACCCTGGGTGGTGAAATTCCCCGCACAAAGCAACCTATTTTCTGACTTAAGTGTGAACTTTGCCATGCACATCCACCCTGAGAGGTCTACATAAGGAGCACAGACCCCTCAATTCCTCGGGGTAAGACTGAGTAACACGCCTCGGCTTGTGGAATTAAAACTCATCTTTTTTAGACTTTTTCCCCCATGCAATGCTTCCCAGGAATATTTTAATCTCACCAGCTACCACAGGATTTCTCACAATAAACTGACCGACCTTAACACAAAAGTCAGAAAATGGTGTATATTTTCATTTTTGTTATCATTTAATATTTCTTGATGATCTAGAGTACAATTTTTTAAATTAACTTGCAAAAGTGAAGTCTGCATGGAAATGCATCTTGTGCAGTAATGATTCAAATGTTGTCAAACACTTTTTACACAGAGAACAGCAGATTTAACAGCTCTGAACCTCAATCAAGATAAAATACCTGCGCTTATGTGCATATGTGTTACCAAGGTTAAGAAATGAGGTTTACAAGGCTTATACAGATCAATTACATGATCGCTTCCTCACCAGATTTCACGATCATCAGATGGATTTATTAGTAGTTTAGCTTTGGAAATCATCCTAAACTCACATATCTACTATCATTAAATCCAGTGTGTCGGTTCGTTTGAGAACCAATGACGAACGAACCACATCAGAGTCCACCTGCAGGTGGTCCAAGATCACCCAGTTTTTATGGATCCATCCAGACGACTAATGGAGACTAGAGCTGCAACAATTAATTGATTATAAATCTATTACTTTAATAAATGCTAATTATTTTGATAGGCAAATGATCGATGTGAATAATTATTTTAAAGAAAAATGTAAAAAAATCTCTGATTCCAGCCTCTTAAATGTAAATATTTTCTGGTTTCTTTAATTCTCTGTAACAGTAAACTGAATGTGTTTGTCTTGTGGGAAAAACGAGACATTTAAGGACGTCACCTTGGGGTTTGGGAAACACTGATCAACATTTTTCACCATTTTCTGAAAATGAAAATAATCGACCAATTAATCGACTATGACAAAAATCATTTGCTGCAGCCCTAAAGGAGCACTCTACTGCAGTAATGTGTCAACCTAAACCAAGTAGCTAATGCTAAAGCTAATGTTACTGTACAGTAAATGTTTACGTGTTGCTTGGCAACAGTCCATTCCCAGCCCTGTTGCCGACCTATTTCTGCTGGCAGAGTAAAATAAACGATTAAATGAACAAACAAATCACATCTGTTTGTTGTGTAACTGTTGCATAAAAGCAATATCACACTCAACAGTACTCCTTCTCATTGCACTAACTTTAAGGCAAAAACAAAACAAGACACAAGGTCAGCGATGCAGAATATTTATCTTCTGCCATTTGGCCGCAGCCTCTTCTGTGCAAGTGGTTCTAGGAAGTGCAGGGTCATCTGTCTTATTGCTCGCCTGAGGTACTTGCTGCTTGCAGCAGTATGGGAGCTGAATTCACTGAAAACAACCATTTTGGCAAGTATTTTGTCCTCTTGTTTGCTGCAACATTAGTGCACTGCGCTCAGTGCTCCATCTGTTGAATTCCCCTCTGTACTCTGACTTTGTGGATGGAGGCGTGCATGTCTCATAATATGAACTGGATCCACTTTAATCTGACTCAGCTACTATAAGCAAAGAGTAGAAGAAGTGACAAAACTAGATTGGCAAACGCTACTGTAATGTAGTTTCCTTTCCTTTTAAGCAATTATAGGCATTCCAGAATGATTCACTACTTACACACAGACAAAACCACCTGATGGTCTCACCGTACTGAAAATTTAATAAGTTAAAAGTTTAAACCAAATTAAACCAAAATGGCAGATGTAATTTGTCTAGTGAGATCTGCAGGCTGCAGTGGAAACTGCTCTCCTTCAGATCATTGGTTCTAGTATTATGTTCTGTTTAATGCAGAGCTACTCATGTAGTGAGCATTACATTCCAGTTCCCTGCCAAAACACAAAAACACAAGCATCATTACCATGCAATTGTGCTCAGGACTGTGAATAACAAGAATCCAGGCCCTGGAGAAAGGAAAGCTTGCGGAAGAAAGAATTCAGGTTTGGCTGTGTGGCAGTGAGTCGCTGGCTAATGACTTCATTGTGAAGTAAGTTGCGGATGATGCATGTGTCCTAATTGTGACTTGTTAGATCCATGCAGGCTCCATGTTAAGTCCTGACTGTTTATTCCATTTGATGAGTGGTAAAGGATAACTTTTGACACATGATAAACACCACGTTTGAAAAAAACGCTTAATTACTGCACCGCTTTCATGAAATCTGGTGTCAAGTTTAGTCTCAGGAGGCGTTGACATATATTTGAAGTAAGTCCCACATAGAACTGCAGCTGTTTAAGGGGCAAATCAAAATTATATCAGACCCCAAAATTATGCTGCTCACGTACAAGTAGATATTTTGGAGCAGATGGTAGGAAGGCATGTATAAAAGACAAAACACTCAAGCTGATTAACATGTCACGCTCGCAGCCTCATTCTCGCCGCCATGATTCTATCCTTCAGGTCCAAAGTGAAAATGAGAGCATTTAAGGGGAATCTCTGGTTGTGTGCGCCGTGAGCGGTGGGGAAAATGTGCGCAGATGCCTCACGCATATTGGAAAATGCCCTGTGTACAGCTGTAGTGTAGCGAAGGGGGAGTGGAGGTGCAGGATGGGGAGCAGCGGGGCCCCGAAAACACCGAAGAGTAAAGCGAGTTGGGGAAGTCATTATGCACAAAGAGTTTATCTTCATCTGCTGACTCCAGCAGTCAATTATCACTCTCATTAGAACACCGTAATTGCAGCAGCCAAAGCACAGTGCAGGAACAGGCTGAAAACGGTCTGAGTTCAATTGGACAGTACACTTTAATTTGAATTTGTAAATGCAGCTTCATTGTAGTGAAGAAATGTCCCCAGGTATTTGGAGGTTTTCCAAACACTCTCAGAGCAGCAGCACATAATCTGGTGCAGGCACAGTGACAAAAACACTCTGAAGATATGTTTGTGCTACACATAACAGCGTTAGAGAATTCATTTAATGGGGAATTAATCTATTTCCTGGCTGTATGCTTAAAGGGAAGGTTTCGCACTCTTCATGTGGATGTCCAATCAGTATTGACAGTAAATGCAGTCTGTCCTCAGTATGTTCCATAATGACCGGGAAAACTGAATTCTCCTGCTGCAAAATCTGTCCAGTGATGACACAACGATGTCATTGGTATTAAGGGAGAACTACAGCATATTTCAGCTTGGATTTCTAGGCTGATGGCCCACTAGATGAGCATTTTTGTCACCTAACATTATGTTTTGACCATTAAAGAAATAGATATAGGCGAGGGTGGTGGCCGTCTTTGGGTTGTGGGCAAAACAAGACATTTAAGAATGTCAGTGATCAGTTTTCTGACATTTTATGGACAAAAACAACAAGTTAATTAATCAAGAAAATGATCGACAGATTAAACAATAATGAAATCAATCCAGCCCTACAAACAACCTTACTTTGGTGCTCAACTTTTAATTTACAATCAGAGTAAACCTCACATTGAAAGATGACATATCACACTAGAGGATTTCCAGAAATACACAAAGACAATTAGTTGCATGGGTGTACATTCCCACGCACACACAGAAACACACACCAGGCGCTGAGGTGTCTGGAGAGCAGAGATAGGGCTGTCTCCATCAGCCTCTACACCTACCCAGAGGACCTAATCAGTCAGTGAATACACGTAAAATGGAGGCTGTCATCTACCTCCAGCCCAACAGACTCCCTGCCGACACTTTTCTCCTGCCGCCGTCCTCCTGAGAGGAAAAAAAAAGATGGATCTTTCTCTACAGCTCCATCCGCAAACCGAGATTTCCCACATCATATTTCCTCAGACGCCAAAGCTCAGTCCTGTTTCTCCTTTGCAGCCTCATGTCTGCAGCTGGATACAAGACTCTCCTTTTTTTTTTTTTAAACAGTATTTTACTTATTTTTCCTTTCATTACTTGTGCTCCGAGGGTAGCTGAATGTTTTCATATTTCAGCTGTGCGTATGATTAATGCACCTCGGTAGACATTCAGGTTTTACCAGAGTCTTGGCTCCCATCGACAGCCGCTCTCATCTTGTCGCTTCCATCCCTTCTACCATGTGAGGACAGTGCAGGAGATGGATGGAAATCAGGGTAATGGAACACCGCTGTGACCCTGACCCTGCTTCCAGGTCACAGCCATTCGTCATGGCGACGACCCCGGCACTCAGCAGCCAAGCAACACATAATTGGTCATAAGGGGGAAGCAGCTGCACCTGGAAATGTGCACACCGATGACATGGGTTTGGCTCAGGCAACGTCTGCACATAGGTGCATACTGTAAAAGCTCCCGAGAATCTATCCTGTCTTTTTCGCGAAGTTCTCCATCCACACTGAAATGGCAAACTTATGATTGAATGGTTTCCTTTTTCCTGTTTTAACTGGCAAACAACAAAAATGTGCATTATAGCAATCATTTGGTAGAAAATGGGCCAGACAGCACAGTTACTTCCTTTGGTCTCAGCTAGTTTAACCTCCACTGAATCATCTCCTGCTCCACTTACATTGTGTATTCTTGTCACAACTTATTTGTTCTTTGTTGTTTCTGTTGGCAGACAACTGTATAATGCAGCGATTTGTTCGCAGCGGATAAGTGGGACCTGTTATCCAAGTCGAGCAATAATTACTGCGCTGCTGCAGTGAGAAGGTTGATCAAATCACTCTTTTATATGCTCATGAGGATGCCTTGACAACATCAGAGACACCCGTATTGTGTGACAGGCTATATATATATAGACATTAAATGTATATGACAGCAATGCTCTCCTCGGTCGCATCTATACCTGTCATTAACATGTTTCTTGGGTGATCTGAAGTGGACAATCTTAGTACAGGTCGAGATCCGACCGCTCAGACCACATGCGGAGGTGGTTTGAGGTGTGAAAGGCCGCACTGACCGGCCGCCAACTCCACTTATGTCCCGTAAGTACACAGGAAACACACTGTCCGATTTTCATTTAGTTCACTGTAATGCAAATTATGTGTTTGGGCTCCCTTACCTGCCAAAATAAACAGCAGATGTTTGTGAACACACTGTCTGCTTAAACTGATTTCACCACTGAACTGTTAACCACAGCATCCCCAGACTCCCTTAAGAAATTGAGCAATTTTGAGAGTTGTTGAGTGAGGAGGAAAAGTTCGTGACCTTTGCAAAACAGGAACAGCAAAATCTTAGTCATTTGTGCCTTCTTGTGAATTTCGGCATTAAGCGCAAAACATTAAGTTGTTTCTTTCCCTGTAAAAGTTAGTAAGTGAAGTTAACACTGAGCAGCTACATGTTTGAACACACTGTTTCAACTGATTTCCCCATTTACACAAAATACGAGATGGTCGACATGTCAAAGTTCAACTACCTTAAAGAGTGACTAATACAGGCTACATCTTTGTCGCCTATGGAGAAAGACCCCAGACTTCCTTAAAAATTCCACATTTTGAGAGCTGTTGAGTTAGGAGAAACTTTATCAGCTATGTGAAACTTGGTCTACAACAAATTCTTAATTATTTGGCCCTTCTGGTAAATTTGGCAAATGCTGTACATTAAGTTGTTTCTTTCTTTGTGAAAAAAAACAAACAAAAACATTGCGCATGTTTGCCGGCTGTTGGTTAAAAACATATTTGCTATTTGCAAATGGAAATGATGAAGCTATGCGATTATTTGCATACAGAGCGGGGAAGTAAGACTTGATCACAGGTGGTCACTTGAGATGCATATGGAGACATTTTAAGGCCACATGTAAACTCATGTACTTGGAGCTGCCCACTTGTGACTGGATCATCCAGGATGCATGTTAATACCTGCTGGATGAGCCTGGTGTAAACAGGCTTTTTGAAATATTCCTCCACAGCACCTAACCGTGTTTAAGCAGACATATGTCCTCTACATCGTGTCCAAACTCCAACAAACGAGCTTTCAGAAAAACGAAGAGTGCTTTTTTTTTCTTTTTTTTGGGGTGTGTAAAATGGTGACCTATTCCAGATAACAAGTGGAAAAAAAAAGTCTGGAAAAGATTTGTCTTTTAAAATTAGGCAGCTTGCTGTGGACAAAACTCCCACGCACACACTCACAAACAACAGATTAAATTTCAAAGAGGAAAACAATGACATGGTTGATGTATTTCTTTCTGGGTGTTCCTTGGAGAATGAGGGAGATGTTTTTTTTGTTGTTTTTGAGATTTATTACTGTTTGTTTGCCATTTTGGCGCTTTATGACTTGGATGCAGCCACTGTGGAACTGCAAAATGGGTAAGTGCTGCAAGAGTAAGAGTGTGTGTGTGTGTGTGTGTGTGTGTGTGTGTGTGTGTGCCAGTGGGTGTGCTGGAGCAGTACAGACAGAGAGGTGGAGGGATAATAAAGAGAAAATGGAGGGCTGAGAGAGGTAGTAAAGACGGTAAAAAGAAAGGACAGCAGGTTGATTAAGTGAGAGACGGGATAAAGAGAGCAAGTCAAAGGAGGAAGAGTGAGAAGTGAAGGAGAGGAAGCTGTAGCGGTGGTGGGAGCTGTAGTTTCTTTTTGGTTGTGTGAAAAGATACAAGCAGGATGAATGAATGCAGCTCAGTGAGTGGTTAGACATTATCTGATCGGGTTTTATCGCTGCATGTAGTCAGAAACAGATCAGCCTTTGAGATAACAGGGTTTTTTTTCTTTTGTCTGTGTGTGTGTGTGTGTGTGTGTGTGTGTGTGTGTCGGCTGCTGCTAACCGTAGCTGCCATTAGCTAGTTTGCTCAGTTAGCTGTGCAACTAGTTTATTTTTTTTAGTTAGCTAATACAGTTTTATTTATTTAAGCTTTAAAGCTAATATTAAATAGAACTGCTAGCAGCACAGCTAACTGAGCTAACCAGCTACGGTAGCAACAGTTAGCAGCAGACAGAGGTTACTTTAGCAACACGTCCGGCTATCTGTCCATCAGGAAACTGCCGTGAATCACCAAGTGTTGAGGCAGAACATCCAAAGCACATTAGAGAGAAAACCAGAAAATATTTTCTCTATCAACAGAATGAGTGAATAAAGTTTTAAAGTTGTGTTTTTGTACAGTCCACCCCTGTGAACAGGCTTCATGGACCAGGTGAAGAAACTTGTGAGGTCAGGTGAAGGTAGAATATCTGAGAGGAAGTTCATATGCACCACAGTAACCTGTTTTCTTGGCAGCTGTACATTTAGGAACTCAGACTGGCTCATATTAAGTTTAATAAAGGATGTGAAATCATTTGTAAAAAAAAAACAAAAAAAAAAAAAACACAACATAATTACACAAAAGCCCACTATTCATCTGAGGAAGGAGACTTTTATTTGCTCATTTACTTGGATTAGAGACACTTGAGACAAAGCTCCAAATAATGTTCCCTCTTGTTAAAGGTTCAGGATCATGTAAAAACCTGTACGAGGCTAACAAATCGGGATTCTCTCGCCAAGTGTTGCCATATTCTTCTAATTTGCATAACCACATAAGAACAAACAGGTTTCTTGTTTACATGAGAGTGTAAGAAATCGGATTATTGCCCAGAGCTGACAGTAACGGGGTTGTTTAAGTGCATGTTAACTGTAAACGGTAACAGTACATTGAACTACATATGCATCCATGTTTAGGTTCTCTTGCAGCATTTTCTTCATCTGTCACTAAAGCAAGAATCCAATTAGTGATTCTGAATGTGGAGTCATGCTGAAGGAGCCACGCATAAAGACACATGTACAGAAAATCTTGCTACCGACGGCAACCTCGGTGCATGTGGACCATTATCCAAACTGAACGTCTCTATCCATGTTTGCCTGACATCCATTTCACTTTGTCAACACAGCTGACGTCTGACAATTCACAGTCTTCACAGGAGCCAACTTAATTAATCAACTGTATGTCCAACAAAGTGCTCCAGACAATAACACAATGGGCTATCTGTGCAAGAGTGACGCAATCATCCTTTTTTCATATTTTCAAGCTGTCATGTCCTTGGGGGATATGACAGCTTGTCCCCCCCTCCTAAAAAAAAAACAGATTAAAATACATCAAAAAAGGGATTAAAGAATCTGCCGACACCCCTAAATCCTTCAAAGGGCGTCCGACTCTATCAAAGGATGAGCACGCTTAAATATAAGGCGACACACATGACACACGAAGAGTGCTGCTGTTCAGTTTTTATAATTTCTACAACTGTGAGGAGGAGAGAGAAATTAGATTTCAGTGAAACATGATATCAAAGCGGAGTGATAAGTGGCTTTGGTTATCTTTGTATACCACAGTAGCCTATAGGTGAAAACATGAGAAAACAGATGGGAGCAGATAAGGCAGAAAAACAAAGAGAGAAAACAAAGGGCTGATTTATTTGAATAGAGAAGTGTCTCGTCTACATATGAGAGGTCAGAAAGGAAGCAGGACGAAGAGAGTCGAGGACGATGCAGGGGTGGATATTTCATTTCATTGCTGAGACGGACAATAAACAGAAAAGTTTCTCAAGAACAGTCCCTGAAGGGGACACCAGGAGTCACGCCCGAAGCACTCTTCATAAGGGTCGTACCGGCATGTTCAAATGTTTTAAATAATTAGAAGAGAAACAGCAAATATATGCCTGATTAGATTCAGTTTTCCTGAAGAAGCAGATCTCTGTTTTGCTGTCAAGGTGAAAAAAATCCAGAACGCTATGAAGCCTACGAGAAAATTCACATAAACACTATGCGTAAGTATTTTTAATGAATTAAGTCTTTGTTTATTACTAAAATTATTCATAAAATTACACATTTTACATGCAGTAAGAATAAATAATATACTAGGAAGTAATTATGTAGTGTTAATCTTAAATTATTGAATATTTACTTATATTTTTGTATGAAAACAGCATTTTTTGGTTTAATAAAGTATCCTGTCTCGTAAATACATGTCAGACATTTGTAACAAAGCAAACTAGGATTATTTTCATTATCAATTAATCTGTTGATTATTTTCTGGATTAATTGATCAGTTGTTTGGTCCACAAAATGTCAGAGATGACCTCCTCTAATCTCATTTTGTCCACAGCCTAAAGATATTCAGTTAGTAGTAAAGAAATCAGAAATATATACATTTTTTCCCTTCAAAATGACTCAAATGGATTAATCGATTATCAAAATAGTTGGTGATTAATTCAATAATTGAATAATAATCAATTAAATGTTGCAGCTCAAAGGGCAAACCACTTGAGAATCAGTTGAAAACTCATTGAATTATGACGATTTCTATTAAAGTTAGACCTCCTGCCTCCACAGGCACACATGCATCATCATGAAGCAGCTGCCAATGACTAATATGGCGCCGCACGACAATGCATAAGATTCACCTGCACGGTAACAATGTGAACAAAATGCAATTTGTGAATGTGTCTTTTTCTGTTGAAAGGTAGAAGTAAAGAAAAATGTCCGACACATTGTTTGTTTTAAGTTGATTTTAAGCTTCTTACAGGAGGTCAGCCGCCACACAGTTGGACAGTTTGCTCCACTGACACTCGTCTCGTATCGATGGCTCATGTGTGTGGTGATGACAGGAAGTGGACCAAACCACTGTGAAGCCTATAAAATATGACGCCAAACTTAAAATGCATTGTTGTCATCTATAATCAGCACAAGTGCTTCCAGGGCATCTTATCTTAAATTATAAAGTCATGTTTACAGTGATATCTTGAGGGAGACGACCGTCTGTCGTTCCCAGAAAAAGGGGGGCCAGACCCCTCTACCCCCCTCGTAATTTCCGCCCTTGATAGTGGTAGAAAAGGAGAAAGGCGCAAAATGAATTCTCTGTTTTCTCATTTGGGGGTTTCCCTGTTAAGCGGCGGCGGAGGCGGCGGCGTTGGTGGAGAGGTGGGGCTCACCTCGAGCAATTCTTTAGGAGTTCAAAGCGTGCTGGTGGGAGGAGGGAGGACAGCAGACAGTTAAGATGGGATTTCTCATTACCCGCGTCTCGCTCCGTGTCCCGGCTATCACCGCTGTATACCGCTCGCTTGCTCGCTCCCTGCCCTATAATTTTTCTCCCCCTCCTTTCTTTTCTCTTACACAGACTCAAACTGAATACATATAAGATCGGGCCCCACTAGGCCACGCTCCTCCTCCCTCCCCCTCCGCTCTTTCTTCCCAGTCTGCTCGTGTTTCCACAGTATCTGACTGTGCACACACGGGCTAAAACACACAGAGGCAGAATGGATGACAAAGCAAGAGCAAAGAGGAAGCACAAGGCAGGGAGAGACGGAAACCACACGCACGCCAACGTGACTTCAAAGCCGGGCAATATGGGATATAATGAACGTCCTAACGACCAGAATACCATATTTTAATAATGGTTAACATTATGGAGCGTATATTACGATCACAGAGCATGAAAATGAAATATTCATCTCATTAGACTTCATAGTAATGGGAAGTCAATTATTTAAAAAAAAAAAATCATTCGATACTGAGGAATTTGACGTTTTGAAGTCGGACTGCACAAAGGCTCGTGAAAAAATATCTAAGATATTGATTTTCAGTATTAAAGGGAATAAGAACTTTTACATCATTATTCTCATTTACAGTGAAATACATAAAAATGTTCGCGGTGTGATTTTGGAGGGATCTGTACCAAGCAAAGAAGTTTTTCCTATGACAAATTTTGCCTTTAAAAAATATTGTTCCTCCTGGAATTTGAAAATTACAGTTGGCCATATTGAGTTTTTGATCATATTTAGATGAATTATTCAGCCCTAGACCACATTAATGATTTTGTTTTAAGTAACTGCTCCATCATTGATAATTTAAGGATTATTTTTTGCTGGTTCCAGCTTCTTAAATGTGAGGATTTGCTGCTTTTCGCTGTCATTTATGAAAGTAATTGAAGAGTCTTTGGGTTTTGGACTGTCGGCTGGACAAAAGAAGAAGACGAAGGAATTTGGGCTCTGGGAAATTGTCATGAGCATTTTTCACAATTAGACATTTTATAGACTAAATGATTAATTGATGAATCACTTATTTGGGAAAATAAGCAGTAGATTTATCAGTAATGAAAATAATCATTAGCTGAAGTCCTACAATGAACAGTGAAAAATGTCCATCCCAGTTTCCCAGACTCCAAAGTGACGTCTTCAAAGGACTTGTTTTGTCTGACCAACAGTCCAAACTGAAAGACATTTAACTTAATATCATGTACAGTCAAGAAAAGGAGCAATCATCACATTTTTCTTCAATAATGTCAAAATATTTACCATGTGTCTTCTTTTACTCACTGAATCTTTTATCAGTTACAGAAACATCGTGTGCATCATGTAAACGTTGAAAAGCGACATGAAGAGAGCAGGAGGCCGGTGAGTCAAAGAGGTGAAGCCAAGGATCAAAACGCCACGGCGTTGACGGCGTTGATGTGTGGAAGTCGAGGCGTTACCTTGAGAGGAATGAGCCGCACGTCTCCCAGCAATCAATCGCAGATATTACCCCCGGTATTTGTCAGATATGCTCTCTGCCCACCACGCTAGTCACCCGTGACTCATTCCGTCATTACATCTGAGAGGTCACGCCCACTCCGCCCCCGCCTGCGCCATCGTTCCTGGGTCTGATGGCGGCCTAATGGCCTGCTCTCTCTATACCGCAATTAACCTTTTTATTGGCCACCTGCCAGCCAGCTGGAGATACATCAGTCGTCGTCTGTGTGTGTGTGTGTGTGTGTGTGTGTGTGTGAATAGAACCATAAATGCTGTAGCTTAATGTGTTCAACACTTGTGCGTGTGTGCATGTGCACAATGGTTGAAGCTTTTACATCTATGAATTTCCATGTGAAAAGTGTGTGTGTGTGTGAGTCTGCGTGTGTGTGTCTGTGCCTATAATAGCTGACAGGTTTCACCTGCTCCCCTCTTCAAGTAGGAATTGATTGAATCTAACATCCCATCATGGTTGACCCAGGCAGATCCCACTGGCTGTGAGAGCACAACTCTTCTTGGCACAGGAACTAAACACGTCCCCTCTGCATTCACATCGATGCATCTTCAGCGACTCGTATTGATGGAGCGCCGGGATGGATCGTCTACTGACCAGCCATGGTTGAAAAGACTTGAAGAGGGACACACACAAACAAAAGCACACTCTTGTCCTGCGCCTCTATTTCCTTTTGTGTACATTAATCATCTGTTTTTGATTCAGGCCAGGAGAATTGCCATGGTGACCACGGGGTCTACAATCAGTACGATCACATCAGTATCAGTGCTGATGGTAAATGGAGAGAATTGAAGCAATACATTTTTCACCTAACACAACATTTGGGCAGAAAGTAATAGCTATACACTACGGTGCTGATACACAGCAACATGTGTATCAGAAGCTTCTGTGCATTGCATCCTGGTATATGTAGGCACTGCTGGCGCGGCTCAAAGGGCAGGAGAGCTCGGCTTTCTTGAACCCCTTTATACTGGATCTCTTCATTCTGTCAGCCACTATCCAGAGGAGCTGCATGTGTGAATGCAAATGTTTGCATCGGTTGCCCTGGACTTAAAGGTGGGGTCTGCTACTCTGGAAACAGACTGTTTATATCTGAACTCGCCAACCAAACAAATCCTCCTTCAGTGCTCCTTCAGAAGATTTACCGTTCCTTTCGCTCACCCTCCCCTTCCCCTCGTCCTGTGATCAGGCACAAACACGACCTGTTGCTGATCAGCTGATCGGCCACTTTTTGTCTTCCATTTACAGAGCCAGGGTTGTGTAGAAACATCATGGGGTTTTTTTTCAGCACACACACAGAACAGGGAGCCAGAGGACAGTGAGGAGATATTCTCTGAATTTGATAAAACATGCGTTGGATTAGAACAGCACAACCCACCTTTAATCCTGTCAGCTTGCTAGTCTAAAGTTTGCCACGTGTCCAGTGTCTGGAGCGCACAAGTTGGCATGTTGATGGCGCGTAGCTGCTTCGGCATACATGAGTCTAATCTCTTTCTTTTTCACGTTTTAATGCCTTTCTTCATCATCTGTGATGTAAAAACATCAGATCCTGCAAATCAAACTGCACTGCAAAGTGTCTCCCCAGCTGAGCAGGTAGACATGAGGGGTTAAAATTTTGTTTAAAGTGCCTCATTAGGTCTTTAAATACTAGAACTGCGGTCTTAAACAGTGTCATCCACCACCATTTCATCAAAGCTGGTCCACTGGTGTCTAAGATATCACAGATAAATACTCAGACCTTTTATGTGGCCATTCACTACTGAAGCACTGTGTACCTACTGTGTGCCTTTAAGTTGTGTCTAGACAACTAGCGTCTGAGAGATCAGGTTGCAAAGGCAGTTAGACAACTGAGCTCTTTGCAGGAGGAAGGAAAAATCTCCTCAATCTCTGCAACGGTAATATACCGCCTGCCTCATTAACTTGTGATTCAAACGCCTGTGAAAAGAAACAGTCAGACAGTAAGTTCACACAGGCACTCAGCATCCGAGAGGCTTACACTGTACTATCCCATTGTCAACAAGAGGCCTCTCTCGAGCGTCTTAAAACCTGGCAGAGCACCGCTGAGCAGAGAGCACACACACAGTAAATGCATTCTGTGGCTCCTCCAGCTGCAAATTGAATTTCGGGGCACGGCTTGACTCAAAACACCTAATAATCCCACGTCACTCGCTGTTCCCAAACTGAACAAGGTCACATTGTAGGGCTAGTAATGAAAAAAAAAAAAAGAGAGACCCTTTTACAAGCATTTATCCAGTAGGGCGATGCTTTCAGGCTCCAGCGAGGTGAAGGAATTTATTGAAGAGAAAGTACAAATGACTCAGAAACTCAAGGACAAAAACATTCTGCAAGGGAAAGCAACTAAAGAACCTTCTCACACCGGGGGCGGGCGGTATGCTGGTTTTACCATCCGTGTCATGTTCTGCCATGACATGTATTTTGTAAGTAAGGATAATATACAGTGAGCGAGTCATTATTGCACAATAAACCCTGACAGGGTGATGCAGAACTTGATGCAGGTCTTGAATCCTCCTGAAGGGCTTATTACATGATTACTTACCAGAGAAAATTCATTATTTGACACAAAATATTAATCTAAGACTGTTTTTTTTATTATTTAAAATGATTTTATTTTTCCTCCACAGCCTGTGAGAGCAGAATTGTGTCCTTAGCGACCATCTGTTCTTCATAGCAACGGTCTGTTATAAAGAAATAACAGACCTTAAAATTATGTAATGGACCAATCAGAATCCAGTATTTAAGAAAACCATGTAATAATACAGTGATAAATGCTTTATTTGTTTATTTTGGTCCCAAGAAAGTGGGGTTGCTTCGCAGTAGAGAAACTTATCAAAAACGATAGAGCAAATTTCCAAATGCGCATTATTTGGATAAACTGACCACATATTGGAAATCTAAGTGGTTACTGTCTCGCCTAAGAAATTATGAATAAATAATAATAATGTGGCATGTTAACAGTCCTACAGTGAACCTAAATGATTGTTTATTCAAAGTTTAATCAAAGTGATTTGATTCAATTTGATCGACTTAAACAAGCAGCCTTGATTTGTGAAGCTCAAGAGAAAAGCTTTACAAGAGATCATTTTAAATTCTTCTTTAAAAAAAATAGTCTTTTATGGAATTGAGTGTGATGTAACAGCTGGTGTCTCATCTTTGACGTGTTGTTTTCTTTCTTCGGACACACGCTTGACATCCAGAAGTAGGCAGGGGCGGAGAGAAAAAAATATATACTTTGAGAATCACCGATTCTGCCTTTGATTTTCATTAATCAAGCTGAAAGCATTTTCCATTTAATAGCAAAACTGTGACACTCCTACTTATACGTGTGTGCAAACCATTTTACAGACGGTTTCGTCCACGAGGGCAGGTTCAAAGCAGGATTCACTTCAAAACTGAAGTTCAAGGGTGGATCGATACCGACTTTAAACTTGGAAGCTGTAAATTTTGCCATTTTCTAATCTCGTTTCATGGTTTATTTTGAAGGTGAGCCTGTGAGACGTGGAGTTATCAGCTCTGTGGCTAACGTGGCTAGCCACACGCCGGAGCAATACTGGGAGTGTTTAACATAAACGGACGGTCGAGAGACGCGGTGTGAAGCCTCGTTTGACGCCTGTTAAATAACCAGGATAGTTAGGACGGATGTGGGAGACAGTTTTCAAGCTGATTTTTGTAGAATTTCATCATGCAACACGAGCTCAGCTGGCTTTGTTGTTACACAAAAACCCCCTGCACTTCAGGCACCGGTGTGTGTGTGTGTCTCACTGCTGTATGTAAATGTATGATAGACATGCCCCCCATGGTACGCTGCTACTTACATAATATACTTTGGGTTTTCTGCCAAATAAAAGCTGTTGAAATGCTTAATCCTACCAATTGTCTAACTCTGAGAATGAATCACATTACATTTACTAATTAACCTACATTATGGGGCAGGCTATACCCCATTTTCATGCCTATTTAGAGCAAATAAACATGTTCTTTTTTATAATGTGATCATACCGCCACTGTAACAAAAACACTGTGATATAAATCGAAGGTCATATCGCCGTCACACCTACAGATGTTATGTGGTTGTGCATTTGCAGCACAGCCGTGGAGTCGCAAACATGTCAAATAAATGGCTAAAGAAAGAAATCTTTTGTATTATTTGGTGTACTTTGTTTCTTAAAACAATGCACGGATGTGAAGATGTAACAAAGGTTGTCAGAGAGGTGTTTAGTTGCTCTTTAAATGTTATTTGTCTGATCTATATGCTAATTATGCTGCGAAATATGCATTTTACACACCGCTTTTATTTCTCACTCAATATTGTGACATCCTCTACACACATTCACACAAGTATATGCGGGTATTGTGGTTCATTAAAGCTGAGAGGAGCCAAATTAAAAGAATCTACCCGTTAACCTGGTCAGTAAGTCCAGCGGCCCTTACCTGCCACGGAGAGACGCGCCGTGCGGCTGGAAATGGATCCCAGGTTGTCGATGGTGGCGACGCACTGATAGGTTCCCTCGTCGGGCTTGTTGTGCTTCGAGTGGACCACGTGGTTGAAGAACAGCGAGCCGTCGGGGAGTATGTGCCGCCTCTCGTCTGAGACCAGGCTCATGAAGGTGCCGTCTTTCTTCCACTCTATGCGCGCCGCCGTGGCCGCGTCGCTGTGGGCCGAGCAGTTGAGCAGTGCGGAGTTGCCCCGGGTGGCCAGCGTGTCCTGAGGCTCCACTGTGAACCAGAAGGGGCTGAAGGGCTGCGCTGCTGAACCTGGAGGGGAACAGAGGAGAGCGTGGATGTTGAATCAGATTTTTACCCAGGGTCAGAGGTCCCAACAATCAAAATAAGATCTAAATCAACTTTAATCACATTACAAGAAATTACATCACCATGACAACAGCATCCACCATAGAAAAACATGATAAGCCACAGCTACATTGTATATTTAACATAACTAACGATGTGTTGATCCATTGAAAATTGACTTCAAAAACGAAAATGTTACACTCGATAATGTTTGATATTCACAACACAAGGTAAGGTCTGGGTCTGGATGCAGAACCTGGTCCTGCAGCTTCATTTATAGCTCACATTTCATCACGGAGAAACCAAAAAAAGACACAGCAAGACGTCCTGCTCTACACAGACACGACACCATGTTTTAGAACAGGACCACGTAGACCTGAGCAGCGACTCTCCTGACTCTCGCCGCCGTCCAACATCCGAACTGTTCCCATGGTCGCTGCAGCTGATGCCAGTTTTGATATTATTAATTTTATTGCAATAACAGCATGTGTCTACTTTCCACCAGTAGAAGCAGAGGTTTAAATTCGAGGCTTCCTGCAGATGCTGTCATCTGCAAAGCTTCATCATGACCTCCTGTGATGTTTTACTAAACATGAGCAAAGTGTGTCAGGGTTCCCGCTCTGTTCAGATCATATTCCAGGACTTTTCCCAACACATTTTCAGTGATGATCTAGCTGGTTCCACACCATATGCTAACATGTCCCCTTGTGCTTTAATGCTCTGCTTTTATATTGTTATTATATTATTTTACAGTATAATATTCAGTCATATTTTGTTTTGTTTCTTTTGGAAAGTCCTTTACGCTCTAGGCTTGGCAAGTGTTATGTAAATATATCTTTTATTATCATTATTATTATTTTGGACTAATCTGAATCCCTTTTATCTTAACCATTCTTGCCTGAACACCAATAACACAAACAGTAGCTTATAAGTTTTCCTACAGACAAATTATACTGAGCTTTACACACCTAAATGTTTAAAGTTAGAGTCAAGCTTGCTAGAATTAACCACCGACACACACATACTTGAGCCGCTTTACTGGTAATATCAGGTTGAGTCTTTAACAAAGCTAATAACACAACATTATATGTCATGTTATGGTCATTTTATCGTAACAATGCAGGACTCTGTTTGAAGAGAGAAGTAAAAAAAATACCATTAGTCAGTATTTAGTCATTATTTTGCCCCTGGCTTCCCATTCTTTATTATTCAAATCCCTCAACGATGTCCAACACACATTTGAAACCACTTCTCCACTGAATCACAAACCTCAAACCAAAACGAGCCGATAAGCACATCAACTTCAGCAACTTAAACCAAACATGCTAATCAGTTCAACATTATTCACCCTTTAAAAACAAGTTGAGAAGAAAGCAACATTAATCTACCATCATCAAAACGATAAAAACTACTATATACCAGCCAACACTGACTAATATTTACGTTTTAAAGGATAATGGCACATTATCCTGAGTTGAAGCCTGTTAACTTGTGATCACAGTGTTTGAGAGCAGCCCAATCAAAATACACTCATCCATAAACCACCAGAAAACTTGTCAACTGTTTTCCAGGTTTTCCTAAGAACTCTGTGTACATAATGTAATGTAATTATTAGGATTCACCCTGCAAAACATGGAACTACTGTGGCCGCTTTTCGAGTCCGAACACAAGAGGAGTGACAGCAAAATCACACGTCCTCAGACGTCATCGGCGTCAATGGCGAGTTTTGAAAAGTCCCTCACACAAAATGTGCTGGTGGCTAAAATGAAAGGACGCTACAGGACTCCCAGCGCCCCGAACGCTCAATGAAATGTTTCCAAAGCAGAGACATCTTTTTGTTCATTCTATCTTTTCAGCCGCTGCGCCTCAGTCCATCCCAGAGACTCCGAGAGGCTTTTCATTATGAAACCACAAGCCCCGCTGGAATTGGACGAGAGGAACTGACAAATTTAACCCAGTCTAGCCTCCCTGGCAAGTTAATATCACGTCTTGCTTTATTATAAGTAGAGAGTGCAGCGGAGGAGTAAACACTTTGGAACGCGGTTGCCATTTCCTTTCCTTGAGCATAAATGGCAACGTCGCACTGACATGGATAGTGCCAAAGTCGGAGTAAGTGCAATTGCTTTGCATTTGTCCTCATCCATTATTCACGCGCTCCCACCGAAAGAGTCACACAGTGGTATTGTTTAGATAAATAACACCAATTATCAGTTCTGCAGGGATGGAGGAGAGCTGGAAAAATAATTAAGAGGGTATGAAGGTATTTTAATAATGCAGCGAAAGGAGTGAAATAAGTGGCTGAATGTTAAATGCAGTTTAAAATATGCCTGCTCTCTTCCAAGGAAATGGCAAGTCTCCAGGGGAGAGCGCGAGCAGAAAAGAGGCAGAAAGAGAGGGAGACAGAGAAGGAGAGAGGGAGGTGGGGGAGAGAGAGAGATGCTATGTCAATGGTTCAGCTATTTAACTACTCCAAGGTAATTTCTCTACCTTGCGGCGCCAAGTCCCTAGTGTGAGATCCAAAGAGAGAAGCAATGTAATGCGCGGTCCATTACGGTGGCAATATGGCTGCTTGTCCTCGGTGCACTTAGTTCTCTTGAAAGCACAAACAATTACAGAAAATGACAGAACAGAATAGATATTTTCCACTTTCACATTATGGGAATAAAGGTAAGACAACACAGCAGTCAAACTCTGCTGTGCAATTGTCTGCAGACTATAAGAGAGTAGGAGGAGGGAGTGTCTTTCATCTGTCTCAGTGGACGGCGTCGGAGTTTGACGGCTCTGCCTGAAGCATCAAGACCGGACTGATTAGCGCGGCCGCTTCGCCAAAGTCACGATCATTAGAGGCATCTCTCTGTTGTCGGCTGCCATCCTACTTATATCCAGTGTCGAGTACTCAGATTACTTTCTTGTTTTAATGTGATACTTTTGCAATTCATTTACTCAGTTATTTAGTTACGCTGTCAAATAAGCAATTTTACCACATTTCAACCACTGCAAGAAATACAGCTGCCTGCACCTGTTACAAGGGCAAACTGAGGGTGTTTTTTTTTTTGTATTTGAGACAGAGGACAGACAGTTAAAGGAAGAACTCAAATCAATACAATCAATACATATTTTCCCTCTAGTTTGATTCATAAATGTGGATGGTTATGCCGTAAGCTCCTGAGTTTTGGAGATATCAGACGCAGAGATGTTTGCCTTCTCTCCAGTATAATGGAACTAGGTGGCACTGAGCTTGTGGCACGAAAAACCTACATCTGAAGAGTTCAACACCGGCGTCTCTTTCCAGAAATCATGACACAGTTGCTCGAGATAATCCACAGATCTTACTAGAGAACTAGAACTACTTTTTTCTGCAATAGAATCTACTTCAGTTTGTAGGCATGTGTTTGACATCTCTGAATGGCAGCATATGTTGCTCCACGTCATGAGCACTAAAAATAGTTCATACTTTCTTTCTGCCAGAGAGAAAGTCACAACTCCTTTCTTTTTCTATTAGACAGAAAGTCCCTTTTAAAAAAAACGAGTAAACTGCTTATATCGACTAAGGACTGATGATTATTTTTACTCGGGTCAAACTGACAAGTTTCAAGTTGCAAGCACTGGATGCAAGTGAAGCAGAATTTCAGGATATCAAAACTTCACTAGATCTGCTGATGCAAAGGCAGCACAAGTGCTCCCACAAATTTTATTTTGAAAATCCCTTCAGGCAGAGTGGGTGTGAGATTCGAGTGAATAAACAGAAATAAGTAATAAAATATACCATGTCTACAGTCAGCATAACACATTTTAAACTGTAAGTCTTAGCTGTAAGCGAGCGGCTTTAAATGAGACTGAAGTAAGCCGCTGATTCTGGGAAATCGATAAATTCAGAGCAGCCTAGTGTACATATTGGGCAGGATGTGACAACACCAGCAAATGTATTTTACTGATGGTGTACATGACAGATGGAGTGAGACCAGAGTGGAGTAGCAGTGGGGGGAATTTGTCAGTCCTGCAGACCAGAGGCACCATGGCATGCTTAATCATCTCTGCTTTACGCTGCTGGAACAGTGGGTGTGTGGGTTGGGCAGAGCTTCCACGTCTGGCTCCTTTCCAGGCAAAAGACCATCTTCAGCCGCTCTCGATCTGAGGAGAAAACTGAATGGGCTTGAAGGTCCTGCGGCATCCTATCAAGCCAAAACAGCCGCCTTTAGCAGCTTTTTATCCCTATCGTAGGGAGCAGTAGGGGAGGGCTTAGCTTCGGCTCCACTGTCGAACAAAATGGCGAACCATCTGCTTTCAGTTGCAGAGACAACATCCACAGTCGGCAGAGCAGGGCAGGGGGAAGAGGGGAAGATGGGACTGGAGATGGGGATAAGCCGGAGGGGTGGAAGGGGGTTGACGGCAGGCTGAGGGGCTGGTTTGCGATTAACTACACGTAGGCCTCTTTCTAACAACTTTTTCACAACATGTGCTGGGATACCAACAACTCAAGGTAAGATAACACCATGATATGATATTATTATCTCTCTAGACCCCCACAGCGGCCTGGAGGACCTGTTTTATACTTCACTGAAGCACCAAGGAGCATCTGTCATTTTAAAATCATTCCCAGTGTGAGAAAACAGACAAACGGTCCTGAGCTTTGTGTTGTAGATACTTTAAGTTGTCATCAATAACTGTTTTCCAGGCGATGAAGAGTTGCTATTGGGATCACAGACTGCGTTGCAACTTTTCCACCTACATATTCAGTTTATTTCTTACATAACTTGCCACAAACACTACCTACTGCACATTACTGTTGTTTGTTTTCATAACATAGTTTTGTTTTTAAGCAAGGATCGTCAGGGGTAAACAGTAATTGTTTTTTTCACTTTGCCTGCATCTACCAATAATTTTCATTATTGTTTAATCTGTTGATTATTTTCTCAATTAATCAGTTATTTGGACTATAGAATGTCAGAAAACTGTGAAAAATGTTGATTAATGTTCCCCAAAGCCGAGGGTGAGGTCCTTTAAAGCAATGTTTCCCAAACTTTTTTTTTTTTTTTAACGGGGGATGCAGGTTTTAAAAATGACAAACCATCACAACCCAATTCACAATTGCATTAATGAACGTTCCCGACCATTTTCACTGACATTTCTGCATCACCTTCTATCATCTTGACATGATATTGAAATCGCATACATTTTAAATACTTTATAAAAGAGAAATAAATGTATTTAGGCTGAGTTACCCGGCTATCCTACTGTCCATAGTCTTATTTATTTGGTGACCCAAATAAAATCTCCTGTGACCCACCTGTGGGTCCCGACCCAGTGTTTGGGAATGACTGATTTAAAGTTTTGTCCACAGTTAACTGACATAGAGGAGTGAAGAAAAAGGAGAACACGTCTTCTTTGCAAAAAAAAAAAAAAAAAACTTAAAATGATTAATCACATATCAAAATAGTTGGTGGTTCATTTAATAGTTGACAACTAATTGATTAATTGTCTAATCATTGCAGGTCTAATCTCTAACAGGAATAATTTTCCTCAAAAACTCTAGTAATACCAGTAATACCAGCAGCCTGCAGACGGACAAAGAAACGTGCCAACAGACAAGTAAACAAAACAATGATGCCAATGGCAGCGACCAAAGTCCAAACTCCAATCAAACAGGAAGGTAGGACAGTGTAATCAATGCTGGAACCACTATGTGCAGACTAAACAAATATTTTGACAAAAAGCTGCCAAAAATCTTCCAAATTGTTGACCATTCTTTGTATTGCCATTCATTGTAGTATGCACACACACTAAACACAATAAAAGCCTTCATAGATTAAACGTAACCTTCAACTTTTAGGTCAAAGTTACAAAAAAGTTTACTTTTGGCAGCTAACAAGGTTGTGAGTTACAGACTTTGGAAAAAAAAAAAAATCTCTAATGAACACCTCCAGAACGAGCCGCGTTCTCTTGATGTATTCTGAAGTGTTCATTGACAGAAAAACTCAGAGCGTATGTTCCCATACATCATTAAAGTGCAGGGAGAAAAATCTAACCGAAACCTCGCTGAAAGAGAACATAATGAAAAGAGGGAGATGAGAAGAGTTTTACAACAATGGGGAATTCTGTCTTTTAAATAGAAACTTCCTTGTCCTGTAATGTTTTCATCAATACTATGCACCCACACGACTGTCATGTCTCTTACTTAATGACAAAAAGTACACCAGAATAAAATTAATGTTCGCTTAAGTGTTTCTTACAGTTGCAACGGCGAACACACGCCTCTTTAAGCCTGAATTTATTAGTGCTGAAACACTGCAGGCCCTTAACAACACAGCTGCGGAGTTAAAGAAGGAAAGGCGGTGTCAGAAACCACATTACAGTGTGGGGAGTCTAATCTATTCCAGCCCGGCAGTGTGGGGAGCCCCCGTTTGTCTTTGAGAAATAGGAACCAGCACACACCGGGCATCCAGCGAGAACCAGGCAGAGGAGAGCAGGGGGCTAGAAAATGAGGTTGTCTGCTTGATAAGTATGGGCTGTTACCTCTGTCCCAAATCCACTTTGCTCAGCAGTCATAAAAGGTTTGGGAGACCGGCTTAAGGTGGTGCCCCTGATACGCTGCCTGGCTCTCTCCATCCCAGTTTCTCCTTCGCTCTCAGATGAGAGACAGAAACAATGGCGACATGGAGCTGCAGTGCTGTATTTCCCATTTTGAGCCGGCGCTGAAAGCATATTTTTAGATGTTACAGGGCTTACTGTCAAGGTGAGGTGTAACACTGACCTGTAAAAACTGGATAACCTGCTTGCGCAACATGTATTCTATAACGACGATGCATTTTCTGTACCAGCCGGTACGCCGTTTACAATTCCTGCAGATTTACACAGCCAGGCTCTGAGCGTTAGGTGTAATATCCCCAGTAAAGGCAGTAAAGAGGAGTGGGTGAGGGTCTGCTCTCCACACAAAGACCCCCTGTTCTCTCCTATTCTACCCTTGGCTCAGCAGGAAGCCTCCTCCCTCATTGACCCACCGTCTGAGAGCAGCCATATTGACTGCCCTCCTTTATTGAGCCGCTCTTGAGACAGAGCAGACCACTCTCAAAACCAGTCAACAACAGAGGCCTTTCTGTGGCTCCAACTCGAAGGACAAGGAAATCCTCGACTCAGAACTAAATACACTTCATAGGCATTTACAACCACTGGAAAATGGTAGTTAATAAACACTTTAAAAGACTAAAAAGTGATATAGATATTAAGGTTGTCACTGTGGTATTGAAAGAGGTATTGAGCATCTTTTTTTACATAAGTATTATATTGAGGGCTGCAACAAATGATCTTTTTTCATTATCAATTACTTCGTCAATCATTTGACATTATGATTGATTAGTTGTTTGGACCAAAAAATGGTGAAAAACATTAAGCACCTTTTCCCAGAGCCCAGAGTGACGTCCTAAAATGTCTTGTTTTGTCCACAACCCAAAGATATTCAATTAGAGAAAATATTCACATTGAAAGAGCTTTTTTTCCTTTAACATATGACTCAAAACAATCAATCGATTATCAAAATAGTTGGTGATTAATAATAGGTGACAAATAATCAATCAATAGACTAATTGTTGCAGCTCTACATTCTGGTATGAATGTTTATTACCATGTAGGAGCACGATATTCACCCTCTTTGCTCTGTATTGCTGCTGTATAATGTGTCACTGGATCTCTGAGCTGAAAGACCTTTATAAGGAAACAAGCCGAGAGTACAAACCCATTAACGGCACATCAAGGATGAATGGAAGCCTTCTGCGCAGGTAAAGACAGAGGCGGGAGGATAGCAATTTGTAATGAACCTGAGCACTTCATTCGCCTCTCCGTTATTTCCATCCCTCCGCTGTTTGTCCTTCCACCCTCAGCGTCAGGGTCGCTCTAATGACACTAATGGAAATAGTTGTCTGTTCTTCTCTCCTACACTCCCGCCCGCTCGCCTATTTCATCTTTATACCTCGACTCCGTCTCGCTGAATCCTTCATCCTCCCAGCCCTCCAAAGTCCCCGTCTGAAGCCCATCTGTCAGCATGAAACACCTCAGGGAAATAACAATGATCCAGAGACCAAATGTAGAGGGACAAGGTGTCTTTAATGGAGCAGGAGCTGCAGCGGCAGCTAACTTTATTTGAGGTATGTATCTATTTGGGGAAAGAAGGAAAAAGTGTCCTTTTCCAATCAAAGGACAAGCACAGAGGTCCCCTCAAGGTTTCTATTATAGAAGTTGAGGCGGTTGAGCTTCCTTCCTTTCATTTTGTTAAAAATGACATTTGGCCACTTCACTCGAAACGAATCAAAGAAGCGCAGATTTGAGTGGTGACACCCACTTCATTACTGAGTAATAGAAAACAAAGGACAAGGGGGCTCTCATTCATTAAGACAGATCAGTGTTTTCAATGCAGTGAAAAGACATTCATCTCTTAAAAGTAGTCTTGAGAGTTGCCAGTGTTCTCACATCTGAGAAAGGACTAAAAACGCCACAAAAAGGATAAACGTTAAAGGTCGGCTCAAGGTTAAAGGAAAAAGCAACTGCGCTAGCAAAAATGAGTACAGCAGTCCAGATAATGATTTGGAGCCATAGGCTGTATATTGAATCTTATTTAATATACATCTATGATCGAAACAAGTAATTTCCCCGTGCCCACTCCTCTCCAGACGCGCACAACATCGCAAAGTGATAATAACAAGCAATGACAAGTCCTCCGCTGTAAGTTGAAGAACTGTTAATAACTGTCAAATGTCTGTCAATGTAAAATTAAGCCTATTATCCTGAAAACAAAAGCCTGCTGCTCTGAAAAAACACACTCTGGACTTTGAGTTCAGTCACTGTCTGTCAGACTCCATTAACATATTGTTCAAGTTACCCATTTTAAACACAAAGCATTCAAAATTAATTTTGAACTCTAAACAAACAAAGTAAAACAGCTATTAGCTGCACAGTGCATGATGGGTAAAGTCTGGCGAGCTGACGGACCGTTCACCGTATATGAATTTGCGAAATCACGACTTCACCTCTACTTTAGGAAACGCAGCAGACTCACAAAAGTCCGATCAAACTGTCGAACCGCGCCGTTCTGATCAAATATGGAACAAGATTCTGTTACTGCTTTGCTTATTTCTCAGCTAAAATGTTTTCAGAAACATATTTTAGTTTGCTGTTTACCTGAAAAATGATAAAGTTTCTGACCCGGCAGCCATGTTGAAAAGATGTGAGCCAAAATCAAGCACCACCCCCTGGCCGGAGCATGGGGTGGTGCTTTGTGTTCTGGATTTGGTGTCTCTGCGCTGTCAGATGGACACTGCAGCTGCAGCACTGATGTCAGAGAAGTATTTCAACTTAACATGTTTCCTTCACCTCTGATGATCATGATTTATTACAGTAAATATATTATAGATTTCTCTTTGACAAACTGAAAGTAAAAAGTTGGATCTGTCGCTCTTTTCCTGATCTGTGACAGAACTTCGTCAGAGTTTGTTGTGGCCGCTCAAGTATTCTTTCAAGAGTTGCTGCCAGGGAACAATGCCTGACATGCCTGAGGGAGGTGGCTATGATCTGGGATACCACAACCCACTGATACTGGTATTCTCAGCGTTCCCCGCAGCAGTTGATGAAATGAGAGGTTGAGGCCAAGCCATAAAGGGATGGACAAAATGATTGGGGCGCCTAGCGCACACTGGCTGTCCTGCGCTGGCACCAGCTCAACTGGCAGATTAAAAAGAGGAGAGGATCCAATTTTTTCAGCTCGCAGTTCTCTGTCATCCTGTCTGCTCGCTGCCATTGTAAAACTCTGGAGGCCCGGAGAAAACATGACAGGGTCACAAGCGGGGCTGAGTCACTGCAACAACATCAGCTTTGGTTTCACTGAATACTGCCAGAAAATGTCATTCTAATACAAATGTCAGTCTCTCTTTAAATCAGATGAAGATAGATCCGACTCAAATGACTCGCCGGTTAATAGGATTAGCGAAGGCATTCAGTGCAGGAGTCCGACGAAATATCAAACTTAAAAACAAGCATGTCCAATGTGCATGACTGCTAACTACAGGGATTTTTATTCTCTGTTACCTCACTGCACTCTTACTCTTCAGTAATGGAGACATGCAACTGTATAGCAGTAATTAATGCGTACCTAATCCCTCTTTCCTTATTACCACACACACTGACCCCTGTTTCCTGTTTGCAGTGAGACGTTTAAGCTAAGACCACCTCGGAGACGGGACTCTTGCTGCAGCCCCTAACAGACTTCCACTTACAACCAAAACCAATACCAAAACTGTGAAACTCTATATACAGTTTTTCTATTCTATTTTCTATCTTATTTATCTTGGATTTTATTTTTATCTTATTTTTTTTTACTACATTTCCACCTTGTGCTTCAGCTGTTTGTGCTGCTGTGTCAAATCAAATTTCCCCTACCGTGGATCAATAAGGGTACATCTTATCTTTCTGGTGATTTTATAAGCTAAAAATATTCAACGCTCTGCTTTTTTGAATGTTGTTCTGACAAAAAAAAGAAATCTGAAAGCCTTTCAGTTCTTAAAATCTGTGCTTGGCATTTTTGCTGTGTTAAATGGATTTTATGGACTAAACCAAACTTAAGGTCATGACCCCCGGTGTAAAACGCACAGCGGATTTTCTCAGACGGTAACAGGCAGAGCAGAGAAGGAGACAGCAATGTCAACCCTTCAATGATGTTCAAATCCAAGAGACAAAAGCTTTAAAATGCAACAGCCACCTCACTGTTGGTTAAAACTACAAATCGGTGCAAAAATGCCCAGTAGGCTACCAACATAAACCACTGTGTTCTGCACAGACAAGTAACAACAAGTAACGTTTGCATTTTGGAACATAGGTTCGTTGTGCTGGAAATACAGATGTTATGGTAATTCATGATGAAGATTTGTAAGTCTGGGAGCTAAAAAAAAAGTTTGGGAACCTCTAGACTAAAAGATGAAACACAAAACTAATCTCTTAAAGCATTGTACGAATGAATGTTAGCTGAATCAATGGTCTAAATGAGACCAAAACTCCAAGCCTCCCACGTCACCGAGTCGAGCTTCTTAAGAACCCAGTGACCTACAAAATCTAGCCAAAACTAATTTTGCCATGAGAGGAGATTACAATTAGAAGGACTGTTTGGCTTTTGGTAAATTGTACCACTTTTCTTACTTCGGCTTAGTCAGTCAAACTCGGGTTCCTTTTTGGATGCAAATGGCTGCTCTGAAAAGCAGAGAAACAGGCCTCCACTGCAGAATGATTCATGCTTTGCACTCATTAGTGCGCCATTAATTTTTCATCAACGTTCACAACAATTACATTTGGAACCCATGTTTCTAAAATATGCATATTTGTACTGCTCTGCTGTGGCTGTGCATGTAAACAGGATATACATGCAATCAACATGTGTTATATTACCCTTAATTAAACTTGATCCCTATTTTTAAGCACTGCCCCCACAGGCCACCAACCACAAACGCATTTTTTCCAATGAAAAATGAGCTGGACTTCTTGGTTAGTTGAGGAAACTGGCGGCACACACCGCAGCACGTTACGTCCTCAGTTGTTTCATATTCTTCTTTATTCATTTTTTTTATGGTTTAGTTCATAGTTTTCCTTTTGTGTTTCTGGTTCTTCTGCTCTCTAAAAATTGTTTTGTTAGTGGCTATTAAATAACAACGTTATAGTCATAAAAAGTCAGAAAATAATCTAAAAATCTCCTTCCCGGTTGTTCAAAGTCACATGTGATGTCTTTAAATGTCTTTTTGTGCCTAAAGCCCAAAAATATTTAGTTTAATATAATAATAAACTGCATTTTCTGCTGTTTTGCATGAAAAATTCCTTGAGTAATTAATCGATTATCAAAATAGTTCAATAGTTAAATTATTTTTTACCGCTTGCCTGATCGAAAAAAAGGCCCAAAAAGGCATCTTATTTGCCCTGGGCAAGTGAGCCCTGCAAACACTGATGTAAATTAATGCATTTGGCTAATAACTAAACAAAAAGAAAGGCACCAAAACGTATGAAATGATCACTGTAGACTCATTGTGGAAGTAAAAATGAAACTGCCTGGGATAGTCCCATTATTTTAGGCATGACTGAGTGTAAACACATGGACACACCACAACAGGGAACACAGCACTCAAAGAACAGACTGAAGACGGCTCTTCCAACAGATGAGCGTGTCTGAGAGGGAGCCGGAGATCCAGGAGGGACTGGGTGGACGGGGAAACCTCTCTCACCTCCCCTGGTTGTGATAATTAACCAGCACTGATTGAGGCTCAAATTCCCCCTCTTATCAGACTCCCCACGGGCCCACGTTGAAGGATTGGCCCGCTGAGACGACAGCAACACAGGCAAGCACATTGTGAGAGCGGGTTTAGAGACGGTGCGTGGGTACAGTGCGAGGGAACGTCAGAAACACCACCTCACAGTGAATAATTGGAAAATAAAATAGCCAGAAACAGCATTATTCTCGGGCTAAATGGGTACCCGCCGAGCAGTCAGACTAAAGGTTAAAACCATCACTTAATGTCAGTATTTCAGAATTGGGATAACCTTTACTGGTTGCTTGAGAAAGCCTACTAAAAATCTCTACGATGGCCGCAGATGCCATTATCTGCTGCTTTTTGAGTAAAGTGCTCTTTAAATCGAACCTTCAGGTGCTGAGACAAACCACACACTTAAAATACTTTGAGGAAACAACCCTCAAAACCTTTGGTTTTATAACTCGTGTGGGTTTTAAAAAATTTGATGAGACACTTGATAAAGAAGAGGAGAAATACACATCTCCTTTTGACCCACAAGATATTACAGCATCATTCAGATAAACTAAAAAAAACAGGGAGCAGAATAATTTTCAACATCTTACATGCTCAGAGGTCTGCTTGGTGTGTTGAATGAAGAAAGAACTAGAAATTATGAGGAAAAAGTATCGAGAATATATGTAATTTGTTTGTTTGTAAACATAATCACATATCAGCCATTCTTCTCTGACAGGAAGCTAAAATGTCGTACTGCTGTGTTCATACAAACCAATTTATCATTTCACTGACTCAATAGAGCAGCGAGTGAAAACACAGCAGAAAAAAAGTGAAAATCTGGAGGGACCTTGGGCGATTTTTGAAGCTAAAACAACATATTTGATAACCCATTAGCTACCATAGCTAACATTAGCATTCATCTACTTCCTAGCTAATGTTACCATCTGATAGTGCATGATAACAAAGGAAAAGCTTAAATTAAGTCTAACATATCAACAGAAGAATTCAATTACACTTTTCCAATTGTGTCTTATTACACTATCAAACAGTAACGCTAGCTAGGAGGTGGCTAATGCTAACGTTAGCTGCTGTCTAAAGGTAGCTAATGGGTTATCGAGTATGTTGTTTTAGCTTGAGAGATGGGCCGCTTTCCTTCCAGATTCCAGACAGAAATAAAGTTCATGGACGAGGTGATGTATTAAGTTTTATTCATGTTGTATTTAGTCAACGTTTGCCGACTTCCTTACTCACTCTAACGTATCTGGTGTATCCTGTGTTTTCTGAAAGTTATAGCAACTAATGGCTAGAAGAAAATGTACTATTATCTTGATTTTTTTGGATTTGTTTGAATATTGTTGGAAACATCTGGAATAATGCAAGTTCACAACTCAACAAAATATAAAACAGATTTAGTGTTTTTAGATACTTTAATGCAGAACATTACATATCACAACTTTAAACTAATAAGAAAAAGGGTCTGAATTTTATTTTTGAGCTGAATTTTATACTTTTGTTAAATGTTCCAGTTGTTAAGATATGTTTTATGTTACTTTGATCAGATTAAAATAAACTTTACTGCACTTAACTGGTTACATTATTTATGTTTTTTTTCTTCTTTTGGTAAAAGCAAAAAAAATTAAACCATGTAGCTAATTTGATAACTGATTAATCTTAATAATCTGAAAGTTAAGTATTTTTTATGCCAAATTTTTAGCCTCTCAAATAGTTTTCCTTCTTTTCTTAATTCATTATCATATTAAACTGATTATTTAACATTTAAAGAGGTCACTTTGGATTTTGAGAAACTATGATGGACATTTTTCACTATTTTCTGACATTTTATAGATGATGCAGCTCTTGATTAAATACAACAATCAATTTCTGTCTTTGTTGTTATTTGATAACCGCTAATAAATAAAACAGTTTGTACAGGGGCAAGTCAAAATTGATCGACTCACTTGCCTGCCTGGGAAACTTTATAAACACAAAAACACAATGAAACTTATGATTTACATCCCTAGTATACACTGAATAAAAATGAGCCTAGGCGATAACACTAAAATATTGGGGAAAATGCCCAAATCCACTCTCGACCTTGTGATTTTAGAAGTTTTTCAGGGACTCGGCCATGCGGGGATACGTTATCCGATCTGGTCGTAAAATCAGCGAGCGAGCAGTGGGCAAACACGGCCAGGAAGTAGTCGACATACTGGGCAGATTGAGCCGAGTTCCTCCTTTCTCCGTGAACAACAACAGATGAGATAGTCATCTGAGACAGGAAAGCACATTCATCTTGCCACCCACCAGCTCCACCCCGTCCCCACTAACCCTGATACTAAAGAAAATCATGTGGCTGTAATGAGATATCCTATAGATTTTTTAATGAAACACAATATTGCATTCTCTTGCCCCTGGTTTTTCGCTATCACACTCACTCACACAAACACACACACACATTCAGAGGAAAGAAAATCAATATAATCCAGTATGCCTTGCAAAGTCAAACACCCGGCAATTTATCAGCATTGGATTTCAAAGTCTGGATCTTTGCCTATTTCGTCCTTGACTGCTGTCATCTTGTCATTTTTGGCTCTTTTTTTTTTTTTTTTTCCCAAATCGCAAGAGAAAAGAGTTGATAGGATTGCGTACAGTACAATTTCCCCACACGGGGCTGTAACAGTTAAAGCAGCATTTGGTATGAGGAGCTGGGGATGAAAGCGCAGACTACTGGAGGTCACATCAAGCCGTTCAGTTGATCACAGTCTCTGGCTCGGGCTCCTTTGAGCGGTCAAGTGTGGCCAATCTGCCTCTGATAAGCTCGCTGCCAATTACCAGCCCCAGACACACACAAAAAAACATTTCAAACCATCTCAATTTCTCCCCTTGTTAAGATAAGCATCTGCATGCAAATTCTGCTAATTACAACAAGAAAGCTGAGTCAACCCCTTTCAAAGTCTCAATGAACAGTTACAGACTATTACACTGGCCAATTATTGTCATATAAACACAAATGGTAATTATTTTCCTTTGAAAAAGAGAATTGACCACCACACGGTACTATGCCTCCACCAACCAGTCAAGTTACAGTTTACATCCACGTTTGTCCAGACTCGCAGAAGACTTGACACGTCTGGAAAATTTCCGGTGAGAAACATGCTGTCTTCAGAGGACCTTTGACCTTTTGAATATAAGATGTTATCACCTCATCGTTTTATCCTATTAGATATTTGTGAAATTTTGTCAGAATGAGCCCATGCATTCTTGAGTAATGGTCAAAAATATGTTTTTGTGACGTGTCCTACCCTCTTTCCACCAACTGGAACCAAGTGCTGATGTTGGTGGTGCTTTGTTGGTTTAACTAGAGAACCATCTGAGAACCGGCTTGCTTTTCCACAGGTTAGACCGCCGAGTCATTAACTGTAGGAACTGCACACGCCTCTGGTTTCCTAGCAACACTAACTTCAAGCTCTTCACACTCCAACACAGCAGGTGGCGGTAATGCGCCGTAACGCTGGTCGCCACTTGCAATAAAGAGGAGAAAAAAGAAGCACAACTAGTTCTACTGCTTACTAAATGAACTGTTAGGTCTGAGAGTTTACTCAAGCAAGACATGACTGTGTCACGACTGACCGTCCTGATCTCACCTGGTGTTACACTTTATTTGGTAACCCATTAGATTATGTGACCTGCTCCTTTTGGTTGCTCATAGTGATCCCGTCCCCAGCCCCTACTAGACGTAGGGGTTCTTACTCTTGGCTCAGCCGAGTTGTTGCCACTCAGGAACCGGTTTTCAGGGCCGGGAGCCGGTTCACCGGCAGTCAAAACTCAAAGTCCGAACCAGCCTCGGTCGAAAAGGTGTAACCGTGACCTTCGACCACCAAAATCTAACCAGTTCACCCTGGACACGCCAAGTTTGGAGACGTTAGCTCAAGGTGTTCTTGAGATATTGCGCTCACGAGAATGAGACAATCATGAGGTCACAGTGACGGTGACCTTTGAACTTTGATGATTAAAATTATATCAGTTATCCTCAAGTCCAAGTGGACATTTGCACCAGATCTTGAGATTTCTTGTTCACACGAATGGGATGGACGGACGGATGCACAACCCAAAAACATAATATCTCCGGTCACGGCCAAACAACCCAAAGTCTTGACTCATTCTCCAACGTGAATCCTCTCAGTCACAAATGACTCACCAGCACGGTGACTTCTTTCTACCTTTAACCTTGAACACTACTCTAAAAACAGACGTTCATATAAGCAGCATGTATATATGCAGGGCTCCTCATCCTTTGCTCTTTTTTTTTTGTTCTTTTCAGAGTGAGTTGTTTGTGGCTTCAAAGTGGTCGGTGAGGAGGTGCTGTTAGCGGGCTGCTGATAAAAGAGCAGCCAGTCGCTGCATGTTCACAGCGATTCTGAAGAAACCATTTAACACTGGAGCACAGGAGAGATCAAAGCCTCCGAGCCAACACTGGGAGGGAACTCAATTACTATTTTACTTGAAACCGGATGTTACCCCTCCAAACCTTAAAATAACTCTTGGACAAAATATCCAGGGCAACGTGCAGAAACAGGGTGCTCGGAGGGGAACGCGATCTGAAGACAGTGGAGTAATAAGGGTGGAGTTGTGTGGTTACAGGGGTTAAGTGTTTGCACCAGGGGCATAGTTAGATTACAAAATGAAGAGGCTCTGTGAAGCATAAAGGGAGGTCTCTTAGATATTATTACTGCAGTGTACAAGACTGTCAAGCTCCCTTTGATGTCATGAAAGCATCTTTTTTTTTTTCTGGAGAAAAAGCACTTTATTTGTGCCCAATTCCAGCCTGCAGACATGAGCCAATTCCCCGGTCAGTCCACAGATACTTCAGCTGCCAACACAAATACCTTAAGACCACGACAAACAACTTACAGCCTAAAACTTGGGTTGACAAAATAGCAAAGTAGACTGAAAGGCATACCCTGGATTTACTTTGTTTCCAATTTAGAGTTTAAATCCTGCCCTAATCTCTTTTTCTGTTCATGTTTCCTGTCAATTTCCGATACTTAACAAAGCAGAACAGGCTATTAAAAGTCAATTTGGGAGAGGAGGAGGAAGAATATTCTCTGCTCGGTGCATTAAGTGCAGGAATGAGAGACCTACCTGGTCTCTGTCCAAACACAGAGCTGAACAGATGTACCAATATCTGTAATCTGTTCGGAAACGACCTCTTAAAACCGAAGGGCTGATGCTGTGCCGTTTGGCAGACAGCGACGAGGTGACTGGTGTTAAAGGAACGCTTCGTCATCTGGGACAGTTTTGGAGAGAGATGCCATGTTTGGGAAATATCGGCCAAAGAGAGAACCACCTTCTCTGCAGGATAATGGAACTAGATAACATTCTGTAACACTTATGGTGCTCAGAGCACCGAGAAAATAAATCTGAAAAACTCAACAGCCATCTTTTTTTTTTCTAGAAATCAGTCAAGATAATCCAAAGTTTTATGCAGGAACTTTTTCTTTCTACCAAACAACACCTGACAACTTTGCAGAAGGAAGCACGCATTTCTAAATTCTTTTGTTTTGCTGCTTTGACAACACAAGCCGAGCGGCGTCTAGTTACAGACGTCTCTACGGCTACACTTGCCAACCTTGAGACCTAAAAACAGGGAGGATTGTGAAACCAAAGTGGGGGGGTTTGTGGGTCCTCCTCTACAGAAATTCATTCTTTTAAAGGTCACGTATTATGCAAAATACACTTTTTCATGTTTGTTTTAAAATATGGTAATAAAAAAATATGCATCTCTAAAAAAAAAACAAAACTGAAATATGAGGAACTCCCTCTAGATAGGTGACCTTCCCACCCACTGAATACCTAGTGAATCACAATGGGCAGTGCCTGCTCCTCTGCATAGAGAGCTGACCAATCAGAGCCTGACCGAAAAGGGCTTTTTGGGAGGAGAGACAGGAGCTAAAATAGAGTGTTCCAGAGGCCAGGTACAAGAAAAATAACATGTTTCATGAAAATTAAAGCCTGGAAAGCCTATTCTATTAGATTCACCCCCAGAAAACATAAAAACCCATAAATGAGCACAATAAAGTCCACATTTTTTGGCAAACAGATGCCTGCAGATGACCTATAACTGAAGCTTACTGGCTGGAAAACACAGTGGGACCACAGCATTTACCCTTACCGAGTCTGATTCCAAATTTTTATTACAATAACACATAAAGTAGACAGTTTTTCTAATGGTGTGTTAGTTAAGCTGCTGTTCCTTTAGAACTTTGTCTGAAATTTGCTTGAGGATTTCTTTCTTTTATTGTTCTCCATTTCTCTCTCCGTCTCTCACTTACTGAGGAGGACGAGGTGCATGCATGGAAGTATTAAAGAGAACATGACACAGCTACAGCGACCAGTTCTCTTCTGTGGAACGAAACAACAACTGGTGTAGCTGTATCGTTGTCCAGGTGGAAACAATAGACTTTTAGAGTTGTAGGGCTTACGCACGCCGTACGGTGCCAGGACCAGATTGTGCTAATGAAAAGGGAAAGCAAGGTGTGAAAATTTGTCATAAATTGGAAGAAATACGGGAGAATTGTGACCCTTGGAGGAAGCTGGGAGAGGGCACTGAAAAATGTGACTCTCCAATAAAAATCAGGAGGGTTACCAACCAATATCTCCAAACTTCAGCAAGTCAAGATGGATAAATACCAGGAAATAAAATGCAGAATGACATGCAGCGATTTATTTATGCTGATGCTATCTGCTGCGCCTCTGCTCTCGTCCCTCAGGGACCGTCTGCTGTCTCACTCAACAGGTCTCGCTTCCCATACATTCATTTTCATACAGCTCGTCCACTCCTGTTCAACCATTACACCTCTTTGTTTGCACCTTTGTTCCACTGCAACCGTCTTTTCTCTTCTTCTTGCTCCAGCGAGTGTGCGGCCTGTGCCCGTCTCTGAGGGTGCAACTCCAACAAAAGAGCCTGGAGGATGTTGTGGCGCTGCATGGCAGCGTGAACGGGATGTGAAGTACAGCTTAAATATCACCCGTTGACAAAGCATCGCATCACCACACATCCTCACAAACACTGCATTCTTGGTCACAGAGACTGATTCTGACATAAATACATGCATGTGACCTGTGCCGATACCCATTTTACAGTGCAGCATGAAAGGCCCGCTCTTTCTTTTTCCTGCCCAACAGAGGCTGAACACTCATTACGGAGAGAGCTTATCTCTGCTCTCAGTGCTGTCGGCTCGGACAGCGGGAGCTGCCCGGCCCGTTGTGGATGCTAATGCGGATCATATTGCAGGTGAGGAAGAGGCGCAGTGATGTGGCAACAAGACAGAGTAATGGGTTTTTTGTTGTGCAGTCAAGACATCAGGAAAAAAATCCAGCAGGACACAGGAAGGTGAACGTCACTCACTGCGTGTTTATGTGTGCATCTCAAGAGAGAGAGAGAGAGAGAGAGAGAAAAAAAAAACCCCACCTCATTTGTTTACAAAGAGAATTATGGCGATGTGGCCTCAATCAGTCTGGCTTAGATAAGGGCTGAATGAAAAAAGAGCCTTGTGTCCCAGCAACCACAAAAGGACGGAGCGATTCAATCACAATGAGTATCGTTTCTTACTGTCAAATCATTTTCACAACAATATCACAGTATACAATATGTACTATGTGTTCATTCTTACACCTGCACTCCCTACATGTACACACAAAAGGTTTGCAAAGGCTTTATATCAAAAGATAAAACCAGAAACTGAATTCAGGTGAAAATGTCATCCAGTCTCTTTAGCTAACAGACACAGACCGAGTGTGTCTTAGTGGAGTTGTTGAGGCAGAGGAGCAGCAACTTTTGGAAATATTCATTCGTATGTTTATTCAGGAGCTCAACATTCATTTGCAAATTGCCGTTTTTGCCCAATCAGCAACCTCTGGGGCAGAAAAATGAAGCCAATGCGAGTGTGGCAAAAACTGCAGCTCCTCAAATTGCCACTTGAGGCTGGTTCCAAAGTTAAATCGATCCCAGTAGACCCCCAGTTTAACAGCAGAAAAAAACAAAAACCGTTTTGAACTCAAATACTCACAGACTTATCAATACAAAGATGAATGATGAAGACTCGTAATTCACCGAGTTACAAACTTGCTACTCAACCGCTTCAGGCCTCATGTCGCCTTCTGATCCCGCCGCGTCTTGATCGTCCCTGGAGTCAGACACTGTAAATCACCTCGTTATTGTATTTCTGGTTGTCAAACTGACCTCCGTCCGTCTCTGAGGCTTAGTCCCAGTCGAATAGGACCGCTAACTAGAGTTCAGCGATTTGACGAATACATCACCTCTCAGTGACTGGCTGTATCCATCGCCGGGTGTTATATTAATATTTCTCATTTTATTTTGCTAATACAATAGTTGCACAGTTGCATGGACAGTGGCTGGTTGGAAAACTATCATATTGCCCAACCACACCGTTAACCGAGCTAACTAGCTAATGCCAGCTACAGCAAGAGTGGTGATTACAGAGTCACAAGAGAAAGGGTCTGGGTTGCAACAATCCCCCAGGTACACGCAGCTCCCGAATGAGACTTTTTTTTTCTGCAACAGTTAATTCAGCTATTACAGGGTAGCCATACTGGTTTCACCGACTAGCTCTAATTGCTTTAGTTGTTATTTATAGCTTTAAGATGCTTCTTGCAGTCATGAGTGTGAGAGTTTGCATTCAAAGACATCTGACTGAAAGCAACAGAAAGACATTACTTGTTTCTGCAGCGGTGGCTCATTTGCTTGCAGCGATTATTCCATATTATCGGAATCAATTTGGCAGTCCTCTTCTGACAAGACAGTGCTATCTGTGCAATTGCTGGTGCGTCTCGGCGAGTTAGATAGATGAATCCCATTTCCTGTACATTGACGGATTGTATCTTAGCTCTATTGTGTGATGTGATCACGTTCGTGTGTGTGCGTGCGTGTGCACAGACCACAAAGCCGGAGATTTAGCCCATCAAAAGGGAGCCAAGCCCCCCACACCCCCCCTTCACCCTCCCACCTCTCTGTCTGTATCTATCTGTCCCTCTCACAATAAAAACACAGGAAGCAGAGAGCGTGAGCACTTGACACAGACCTGCGCTGTGGCAGATTTGATCAAAGCGCAGCTGAAATTCCCTCTTAAGTGTCAGACAAGGTGTGTAAACAGACAACCGCTGACCATGACCGGCTCGTGTGTGAGTGCTTGCAGTAGATCATAAGTAGACGTAATCTCCTCCAGAGCAATCTGGTCCCAGGTAAACCACCACCAGTCCTCACTGGCGTACCAAACAGCATCACCACGAAGGCTTGGGTGAAGTTTCATCACTATTGGCTCAATTGTGGCGGTCGAATCTGCTACTGGCTTCCTTATTGGGCTCTCTTATCAATCATCTCAGTGAGGCTTGTATCAAAGGAGCATCAATAAAAGATGAGAGGATTATGTATTTAATATGCTACATATAGCTTACGTGGTATAGTGGTCATAAATTATTCACCACAGAGGTACTGGATAGGGGCTTGTGTATCGCTGAAGCAACACTTTTCTGTCATGTTGAGGCTCACTTCTTGACAGTCTTCTAAATGAAAATTGCACGCTGATATCAGTCGTGAAAACTTTATCGAGAATACACTTTGAAGTCATGATGAATTGTGTGTATTCGGCTCGAGGTATTGACCCACTCTGCGCTCACAAACAACAACACATCCCTCCCCAAACAACAGTGTTTCTCAATAATTTCTTCCCCACAATCCTGACGTATAATGAGGTGTGTTTCTCCAAGTGTGTGTGTGTCTGTCTGCGGGTCTCAGCCAAACCAAGCTGTTGAGTAAATAAGTGGCTGAGTGGCAGCATCTGATGAGCAGTAATGATTTGTGTGCAGTGCAGCCCCCCCCCCTGCCCCCAAGAGGGTTTCATGCACACCCCCACCAAACCCACCCAAACACCACACTAAGGCGAGAGCTGCAACCGTAGGGGCACTCTGGCCCTGAACGCATCTAATCCTCGACACAAGAATAAGGCCCCTGTGCTCTCTGTGTGTGTGTGGTTGTGTGTTTTTCATAGAGCATGCAGCAGCACCCCATGAATGTATAAATATACAAGTAGCTGCTGTCCCCAGTCGGCTATGTGTGTGAGTGTGTGTATGAATGAATATATGCCGGGCTGACAGGTTAAATAGAGAACACATCTGCAGGGACGTATTTGTTCAGTCATGCAGATGAGTCATTAGCAGCAACAACCAGCACAAAATAAACTGTAAACTACACTAAAAGACATTAATTGCAATTATTATAATAATGTTAAATTCAGTTTAGAGTGAAGTTAATCTGCAGCTGATGGAACCATGCGGGCTGCACAGTGACAGCAAAAAGAGAATCAATTTACATCCAGTCTTATCTTTCCTGACCTTCTTCACCGGCAGGGAAAAGTGATGCTGTACAGTACGTGAGAGTTAAAAGGGATAGCTCGGGTTGTATGAGGCTCTCACTGATAGTGTTTTAGCTACAGTAGATACTAGCTGACATGCTCCCAGTTTGGAGAAGAAGAGAGGGAAAGAAGCACGAAAGCTAAGCAGTGAACTCACTCCAACCCAACCAAACTGCAGACAAAATCAGTAATTTTACCTTGCAGAGCACAGGGAGTTACAAGTCTACCGCTGCCTTGATCATCTGATTTGTTTGCGTCATTGTGTAACTTCAGTGACTCTGAACTATCCGTTTAAAACACTAAAATCGCACAATAACACAAACAAACTTACAAATCAAGGCAGCAGTGGTCCAGAAATTTCTGTGTTCTGCAAAGTAAAATCACCAATTTTGCCTATGGAGTTTGGTTGGTGTGAGGAGAGCGATACCTGGCTTATATAATGGCCGTTTCCTGTCTGTCAGTGAAAGCATTCATAACATATCATACACTTCAAGGACCAGTGTGTAGGATTGGCATCTAGTAGGAAGCTTGCAGATTGCAAATATCTTGTTTCACCCTCTCCTTCTAAGTGTGGAGGACTATACACCAATGAAAACATACTTATAGAACCAGTATTAGTTTAAAGGTTCAACATGCAAGATTTAAAGGGATTTACTGGCAGAATATGGCAGAAATGGAGCATAATATTCATAAGGTAGACCTTTTTTTAGCTGTTCTGTGCTGGAAATGCACTTACTATTGAGGAACCTCTGGCAAGGCCACATTAAATAATCAGAACTATCCCTTTAATTGCAATTACAATGTTAAATTTAGGTTCAAGTTAATCCGCAGTTGATTGACCCTTGTAGTATACACAGCGATAGCAAACAGAGAGTGCATTTACATCCAGACTGCAGTCACTTCCAGCCTAATCTTTCCTGATCAAACAATTTACCTTCATCTCCGGCTGGGAGAAGCGATGCTACAGTATGTGAGACTTTAAGCTCGAGGAAAACAAAAATACTATTAGTCATCGCAAATAGTTTTCATATTTAATAGCCTCTCTCAACCAGAGTGCCTCTCGCTGGGTTCCCTTGTCCGCTCCATCACGTCTGAGTGTTTGGTTAAATTATTAATGCTGCCCTCGCAGACTGCAGGTTAGCCAAAAGGCATGACTGTAGTATGTAGTGCGCTGAGGCCACTCCAGCCCTTGTTTACATGCTTGTGGGGATTGTGATTGAGTGTTCACCTGCTAATCGCCCACAGTGATGTCAGTTGTGCTGACATGGTTGCTATGGATTTACACGTACACCCAAAGCATTCAATATACATATGTGTCCCTGTACATAAACACAATACAGGCGGGAATCCACATGTGGCGTGCACCCGAATGGATTGGAAATTCATGGCTGCGGCTTGCAGAGGTTTCTGTGATTAAACCGAGCGCTGCAGGAAAGCTGGAAGTGCACATGCTGGGAGCAGCTGTGGCGCAGCGATACGAGGAGCGGTCTGCCCATTGGAATTAGCTCAGAACACAGAGCATAATTATCTTCACAGGCAGGTAACAGCTCCACTCTGTGCTGCTGGGTTAGGATACTCGCACAAAAGTAAACAAAAAGAAGAAAGCTAGTGCAGAGGGAGGTGGCTGAGAAAGAAATAACTGACACTAAGGAGCTGCGCACTGATGCATCCCAGCATACCTTTATTAACATCTAGGTCTCAGCGGGATCAGACCAGGTCGAACGTTTACTTAAAAATTAAAATGAAGAATTCTTCTTCCTGCTGACAACTCATCTCCTCTTGGTTCAAAACGATGATCTGAGCAGAAATGGGCAGTTATTAAACATGCAACATAGCAACAACTGCACATGTAGATGCTGCGGCTGGCTTCAGACTTCGCTACAACTTTGTTTTGATCTGTTATTTTTTTAGGCGCGTTGCCACAACACGAATCACAGCACAAATACACTCATAGGAAGCGTTGTGTTTGGATTTAAGAGCAGCGGACTTTGAAATGATCAACAATGCACCCGGCATCTTTCCAACACCCGGATTAGATTGGACCAAGCACCACCACGGGTTGTGTGACCACCCGAGGAACAGAGACCCATGCTAACCCAACCTGGACTTGAGGCCGCTCCTCGCTAATGTCTGACTGGGAAAATGAAAACGATGAAATGCAACCAAGCAACAGGAAAATCGGCTGACTTCTTATAGAGACCTGCTCCACTTGACGCTAACAATAAATCAAAGTTTTACTGAAATCACAATACGGCCTCATGCAGGAGGTGAAATATCTGTTAAAGGATAAATGTGTCAAAATACATTTTTAATTAAATGTTGTGCTACAGACTCAAGAAAACACCTTTCTTTGGTACAGATCTCACATTATAATCACGTTTTTCTGTGAGAATAATGACGTAAAAATTATTATTTCCTCCTATACTGCAAATCGTATTGGTATTAACTAAAAAATGCACTTCAGAATTACTTCCTGGGTGTACACGTGTATGTGTTGGCCTGTCAGAGTTGTCATGATACTGAATTTCTCATTTTGATACAATACATACGATACCGTTTGATACTACAGGGATAAGATAAGATAAGAAGGTTAATAAAACAAAGCTGTGAGAAGACAGATATTGCAAATGAGATGACTGACGAGAAGAAGGCAACACTGTGAGTGAGTTAGGAGAGTCAGTGGACACTACAGCAGTGTGTGTCAACTCCCTACTGGACAGAAGTGAAAGTGCAGCTTGTACTGGGAGTACTGATACTGCAGAAAAGCATTTTAAATATTTAGTATTGATATCTCAGTGTTTTTGACAATGCTAGGGCCTATATATATAACTATATACTGTTTTATTTTCATTTATTTTACACTTATCCTGTTTAATTGTAAGTTTGTCAATCTGTGTGTATGGTTGATGTGCATGTAAGCATTAAAGGACGACAACACTTATTTCATTGTGCAAAGCACCGTCTCATTTCCTCTTTGTTCAAGTGAGCAGAAATGGTTTCTTGAAATCTGTGTCGTACCGAGGCTACGATAAAGGCCAGACAACAATTACAAAGGAAAAAAAACAGTGTACACCGATATTTGGAAACAGTTCATTGAGTTGCGACAAGAGTTATGCGTCGCCTTCTCTCTGCAGGCGAGAGCTCCATGCTGAAACACAAAGAAAAAAAAAAAAAAAACGTGAATGTCAGGGCAGTGGAAAAAAGGATTTTAATGGCTTCATTTGACTCCTGACAGGACTCTGGGTCGACTCCAACTCTGCCTTTGATGGGTGGTAGGGATCCAGGGGGCACCTTTGTTCAAGCGCTTAGGCTCTGGCACTTTAGAGAAAAGTGAAACTATGAGAGTAATTTGGCAAAGCGGTGTGTGTGAGTGTGTGTTGTGTGTAAGTGTTGTAAGATGGGGAGGGTGGGGGTTATGGGGACTACTTTTATCCACATCCATTCGGTTTCCTGTCATGAGCACAGACAGCACAAAGGGCGAATAGAAGACCCGCTCTGACGGGGGATTATGGTAATGGGCACCTAAGCAAAACGGAGCAAAGCTAACTGTCGCTACTGTTACCATGCACACAACTCGATTAACAGCATGCAGAAAAATTGAAAACCTGCAAAAAAAAAAAATAAAAAAGACAAACATTCACAAACATCACCTGCAGGCACGGAGCGCTTGTTTTCGGTTTCCTCCTCTTTTCGGCTGCCTTAGAGCACGCCACATTTTCTGTCATATGAACCTGTCTGTACATGCCTCTGGGACTGGGATAATTAGCTCTGACGCTCAATCTATTTTAGGGACTAGCCAAAGCGCTGGCAACTGTGCACCATCACTGCTTAATACTGTACATGAAAGGCCTGAATGAATGATGAATCCATCCATTAGCATCAGGCTGCTGGAGTGTTACAAGACGCCGGGGCTCTGTTTTCTCCCTTTTCTTTCCGCGTTTGCGGGGAGGGAGGAGGAGCGGCTGTCGTGTTGAAAGGCAGGGGTGATAATTGGTCCTGGCTCTTTTGATGTGCAGACAACGCCATAATCCGTCCTAATCATATTAAAGGGACCCAGCTTGGCCGGCGAAGGCCATCCAGCTATAGCCAAGATATAGGTAATACTGCTTGGCTTCAATCTGAACACGTAGTAAGAAGCAACAAGCTGTCAGTCTAATTGGCTACGATTAAGAAAATTGCCCTCTATTCTGGCTCTGAGATACTTTTAACGTCAGGTGTATTGTGCTCCTGTCTGACATCATCTCACTGTTAAAGGAGAAACCCGCGTTATATTTACTGTAATTAAATCAGAGATCAAGGAAACATGTTAAGTTAAAATGTTTGCTTCTCTGACAACAGCACTACAGCTGCAGTGTCCCTCGTTGAAATATCTACTTCGGGTCAAAACTGTTTTTGTTTGCCCGTTTGATGTTAATTAGAGTTCAAATTAATGCTGAATGTTTTCCGAATGAGCTAGTGTCTGTTTATGAGTTGTAAGAAATCATTACTAATCTCGTAGAAGGAGCAGATGTTTATGACTGTTAAATTGAGCAAAATGTTAATGGAGTTTGGCAGGAAGTCCAGAGTGTGTATTTTCGGAGCAGTGGGCTTTTGTTTTCAGGATAACAGGGTGAACTTTACACTGACAGACAACTGACAGTTATAAACAGCTGATCGGCTCACAGAGGAGGACGCGCCCTCGCTTGTCGTTACAATGCTGCATGCGTCTCGCGCTCCTGCAGCCCGTCTGAGTTTCCACAAAGTCTGGGGAGGATGGAGCATGGAGGGGAAACAACTTCAACCACACAGATCCAAGGTTGGGTACCAAAACACAGTGCCAATATGGCACAGGTGCCGTACCGAATCACAACGCAGATTACGGTGCCACATGTCCAAGCTGTGGATTGAAATAGTTGCTCTCTGGTGCAGACGTTACAGACGCATCACCAAATGCGCCTATTTAGACCAATCAAAAAGAAAAAGTCATTAAAACAAAAAAAATCTATATTGCATGTCAGTGTTGTTATTACAGTTCTGGGTCCTTTTTGTTAATTTTTTTTTATTTTTTTTATTTTAATTGTTGTTTTTGTGTGGACCCCAGGAAGACTAGCAACCACTTTGTGAAATCTAATGAGGATATACATAAAGAAATAGGAATAACATTAAGTTAAGTAATATATTGTTCAATTTCAAGTTCAAATTTGCCTCAGCAATTAACACTTTAGCACTGGCATCGTAAAAATATACATTATATTATATTATTATATTGCACTTTCCAAAAACAAGCTATAAAGTGTTTTATAAAGACATTAAGACTAAGGAAAGACATGCTATACAGACAGTTTATACAGTCTATTGCTATATCTCACTATTTGGACTGCTGCGCTCATTTTTGCATTTTTGCTTCATGGTTTCTTTTTAACGTCCACATCACCCACAGGTGTATTGTACTCATGTCATACATCATCTCGCCGTTAACCTTCCAGCATTTATCTTTGTATTCGGGCAAGAAAAGCCAATCAAAGGACAGACATCAATCCCTAAAGGTGAAAGGCTTAATGAAAAGGTTCAAAAGAGATCTTAGAAGCATACAGCTTGTCATGTCAGCAGGAGGACAAAGGGCTGAGACTGGAGAATGAGGCAGTCTGGGACCATGTGTCCACACCCTGGGGGCCCAGCCAGTGATCTCACTGTCCTGGGAGGCCAATATGGCATTTCCTGCCGGCACCCTGGAGCGCGGCACCGGGCTCGCCATAGGACGGTGTTGTGGGCATATGGCAGCATGGTATCTTCTGTTTAGCATGCTCGGGATTTTCCTATTGCTTTTCAGAGCAGCAAATCCTTCGAATTAGTTGTTCATCCCATTTTCCGAGAGCAAATTACCACTTGCAATTATGTTTCATCAGCTCACAAGGGGGAGAAACATCTAACTGGCTTGATACAAGTTGTTAGAAGACATGTCATGTAAATGAATTTGGACACCTGGAAGGGATTTAGACATCAAACACTGCTCCATCAGCTCTTTGAGAAGTGAAATAGTGCAATATATCAACTATAAAAAGCTTGTCTTTTGATATATAGTGTTAAATGACCAAAATCTGCACATCTGTGTGCGTGTCTGCGAGGAATATTATGGCACAAGGCTCAGGACACAGTGGTGTTAATCCCTCAGCAGCCCTGCCACGTCCCTTAACAGTGAAGCATGCAACCTGGAGCTGCACAGTTCATCAAAATGTTATTAAAATTGCAATATGGCCAAGTGTAATCCTTTGATAAATGAAAAACGTGACAAAACAGCCTCATAATGAAGATGCCTTGGCCCTGATCTCCAGATGTAAGAACACGTTTGGTACAGACCCCAACAAAAGTCACATAATTATGATGGTTTTCAATGAAAATTAAATATGCAATGCAAAAATGATCATTCCAACTAAATGCAAATCATATTGCAATCTTATAATATTTGTCAAAATAATTGCAATGTGATTTTTTACCACATGGTGCAGCCTTTATGCAAACACACACACAGGCAGTGGTAGATTGTGTTCTAATGGTGAGAAATGGATGATCTCAACCATACAGAGTACATTACAAATGCTGTCTGGGACAATCAAGCAGCAAAGTCTACTTCAACTCTATGTTCTTTATTCTGCGAACAGACACAAGCAAACACAGACACACACAGGCTTCATAAAACACTGACTTCATGTCTTGACATCTTTTTCTTCTTGCAGCACTATCCACCAACAAACATTTAGACTGTCAGTGGAATGACTGTCTGTTACAGTCTGTTGTAACAGACTCTCTTCTCTGCCTCTGATCCCATGCAGCCTAGCATGTTAGTAGTGTGTGTGTTTTTTTTCCACTGTTCAAGGGTTTAGTGTGTGATTGAGCACCTGGCTTCATACTCCAATCAGCATCACAACAGAGCTGCTAAAAGTACCGTCTCTGCACAATCTGAAGGGCTAAAAATAAACACAAGGAGACTTTTGAGGAGTAATTCTCTACAACAATTTAATGGCGAATCTGATTATTTACTGTCTGTAAAGAGTTAGAAGAAGGAGTGAGTAGTAATGAGTTACAAGTAATGGACATGAGTAAAAAAAAAGTAGTTTCTTTCTTTTAAGCAATGAGATGCTGCCTGGAAGAAAAATAAGCAACATCAAGGAGCAAAACACAGAAAAGGATGCAGCTGTGAGCGACAACACCTGGCCACATCTGGCTGCACTTTTTACACCAAAATCTAAAAAAGACAACAGGCAAAATCTCCTCTTCTAACCTCAAAAAGCACAATGAAGATGCACACACCGTAGATGAAAATGGAGGTAGCTAGCTTAACATGGGCTATGTTAATTTTTCACATGTAACATTATCTATGTAGTTAGCTAGCTAATGTTAGCTACATTAATTTTGCAGATGTAATCTTAATCTATGTAGTTAGTTAGCTAACATTAGCTACGTTAATTTTTCATGTGTAATGTTAATCTTGCATGATCCTGACATGTATTTATCTGGTAGCTTGTGGACTGTTGGGCTTAAATTTTGTCTGGTGGTACCTTCAGTAATTTATTTACCAGGTCCGTCTTGCTTCTTGTACTTTTACTTGAGCGCAGATCTTCAGTACTCTACCCACCACTGGTTAGATGCCCTATAAATATGGCTGTAATTCAGCCAAAGAGCGTGTTGGTAACTGCCTCACTGCTGAACAATAAATCTTCTTCAAGTTGTTGATCTCGAGTCGTACAAGAGGTTGCTGTGTATCAGATACTGTCAACTTCTCTCAGATGTCAGATTTATTTACATTAAACTCTGTAAAAACAGTCTCATCTTCCAGTCACAGTAAATCCCAGTTTGGCTGAGATAAGACTCAAGAATCCAAGCAGGGTCTCACCGGAGCGTCTCTGGTTTTTAATTCGATGAAAATAGATTAAATATATTATGATAATCAGGATTTATAATAAATGCTATTAATTATGAGATTTTAATTAATTTACAGACAACATTTTAATTACAAATAGATTAGCTTGTAATTCGCATCGGGCATTGTCGGTCTCTTTTGAATCAAATACGAGTGCGGCCACTGTGTCGTGATACCCGACGCAATCTTCCAATCACACAGGCCTCGTTTGTGCATGTGTGTGTCAGCGTGTGTGTGTGTGTAGCTCAGAAATGGAGGAGGATGGTGGTGAGGGGGGGGGGGGGCGGGCGGGCGAGCGGTGTTCTGGCATTGTTGTAGGAATCAAATAGCGTTGCCATGGCGACCCTCTGGCAGTGGCAGCCTCTTTGCAGTAACCAGAGAGTAAAGACCCCTAGGGACCCCCTTACTTCCCCTCCCCTCATCCCTCTAGCCTCCGCGACCCCTCCGTTTGTGGAGGGGTCGCGGGGATCCAACTGGGGGTGTCTGGCACTGGTGAAGGGGGGGGGGGGGGGGGGGGGGGTCCCTTTGAACAGACATGCACAAGCAAACCAATAGACCCTCTGTCCGTTTGAAAGCCCCCTCGTCATCTCAAAAACGAGTTTCAATTTTCATCTGCGAGTTTGCTTTCAAACATCAGCGTCCAACACAATGAGCCAAAACGAGAGCTGGAGCCTGTTGATAGACATTTGGAGAGCTGGAGGACGGAGAGTGGAGGGAGGAGGAGGAAGGGGGGGAGGAGCCACTCTGACTGTTTGAGCGCAAAATAAGCTACGTGTGTGTGTATGTGTGCACATTCACTCACACACACACACACACACACATACACACACAATCACTCTCACACCAACCCCCTCCTCTGCCTAACACAGGTGGGTATTGTCTGCAGCGTGGGGCGCTCCTGGCAGCCGGCCAGCTCGGCTCAGTCACCGGGCTAGTCCTGCTTCAGTCGGCTGGCTGCGCAGGTCCACCGCGGTGGACTAAACGCTCGCTCCACCGGCAGACTTTAACCGTTTCCTATCCATCACGGCCTGATCGGGAAGACTTCCAGGATCGACTTCAACGATTTGCACACAGGTCGGAATCAGAAAGCGTGATGATGACCAGACAGCCCTGAATTACAAGCAGTTATAATGAGTCCTGAATCCTCCTTTTTGTCATGAAAACTAACCTGTTACAGTAACAGATATTAAAAAAATATTGCTTTTATTACTTATTTTTTGTCTCACTGCTAATTCGTGCACTTTTACCTATTAATACTGTTAATTTTACCTTGTTTCAGCCACCTATTCTTCCTTTTTTGCCACCTCAGAGCTTTCTTGATGATTTTAGTTTTCCTTTTTTTATATCTTTACCTCCCTCTCAAACTGATGGTGCCAAATGACGACGAGAGGGAGTTGAGTCTAAGGTCATGATGACGTGCTTTTCAATTGATAACTGTTTTAAAATGGCAGAAAATGGTGAAAAATGTCAATCAGTGTTTCCCAAAGCCTTACATGATGTCCTCAAACCTCTTGTTTAACTCACAACCCAAAGATGTTCAGTTTACTGTCAGAGAGAAGTGAAGAAACCAGAAAGTCTTCCCATTTAAGAAGCAGGAATTTTCTCAAAAAATGACTGAAACCGATCAATCGATAATCAAAATACTTGGTGATTAATTTAGTGATCAGTTAATCGCTGCAGCTCTAGTGAATGATATCTAAGCTCCAACAGTATAATTACAACCTAAGCTGCTGAAAAGACATTTAAAGCCACACCTGTCACCTGTGCCAGGAGTCTGTGCGTCATATCATCCTAAGAATCTGCAACTGATCATCAGCTGATCATCATTATTATAATTACTCTATTTTAATCCACCTGACGTGACACGCCCAATGCCCTGGCCTGGAATTCGCTTAGTCTCATCTAGTCACACAGTAACACGGCCAGAAGCAGACAGGTTAGCTCTGAAAATAATCATACGTCTCCACGCACAATTACATCCTGACAATGGCCCCCACAGTGGAGTTTCTACCACTGCGGATCTATAAAGCGTTTCCTTCCAGACTGGTGCTCAGACTGGCTACCTGCGCAGAGCCTGGAGCTCCCCGAGGAGTCCTGCAGGATCTTTTGATTCGGCAGACAGCAGAAAGGACTATATATCTGTGAAAAAAAAGCATCTTCAATGCCCTTTTGTTCTCCTGCGGTGATGTCAGGTCAGTTAAAGAAAAGGAGAGCAGCAGTCGGCCGAGGAGAACGAACGGCGACACAAGAAGAGGAAAGACTTAACAGGTCACTGATTAGACCGTCAGAAGATCTCAGCTTTGCTACTTGGTGGTTACTGCACAGACGATAAGAAAAAGCGAGTTTAAACAGCAAAATTTGAAGTCTAACTAATCTAATTACAGTGGAAACTGGTTATATGGGTCAGAATCATTCATATGCAACTTCTGTTTAAATCACTGGCTTATAGTCACCAAGTACTTTATTCATTTTACCTTACCTACAAGAAACTAAATATTTTTGAGTCGTGGACAAAACAAGACATTCAGTGGGCTTCGGGAAACCCTGGTCGACATTCTTCACCATTTTCTGACATTTTATTGATCCAACAACTAACTGATCAATCCAGAAAATAATCCACAGTGAAACTAATCATTAGTGACAGCTCTATACTGAAATTATGATGGTAAAATTAAGTCGCTTTCCTCCTCGAAGCTCATGACAAACCACCAAAAACGAGCCAACGAGATGCAGCAGGGAAACTGCAGTAAGACTGTATTTTATATAAAGTACTGTATAATACTGTATTTGAATACATACAGCACTATAATTTAGGTTATACAGTAATGTGATGATATAATGGTGAAGCTGTCCCTCTCATTACTTTATATTCATGTAGTTAATATACAAATGTCAATTAGATGGTAATCTGCATGAGAAATAAAGAGAAAGAAAACTATTTGATTATAATAATCATCTGCTCAAAGTGATCATTTTGACTGTTAAGAGGCGTCTACTATATTTGGATAATTAATTTTCTATAGAAGTGTATTTCTGAACTATTTGAAAGAGCAAAACTGTCAAAACTGCGCAGGTGGGAGGATCGTGTGTCGGTGTCAAACATCTTAAGAGGTCTATACAAGTCAGTGAAAGTCAGAGGTGCGGTAAACAGTGGTGAAAATCTTCGTGTGCTCTGTGTCGCTGTCACAGTGAGGAGACACACACACACACACACACACACACACACACACACACACACACTTGTCACTGTGCTTCCTATGCTAACGAGACCATTAAATAAAAAGGCTTCTGTCTGCTGCAGCACAAATATACTCTTTAATTAAATAAATCACAGTTCAGAATTTGACATAAAGCACCTACTGACATTTTCGCCACTATACGTACAGCTCTGCTGCCTGCTAAGTATTTTAAACACTTGTTTTGTCACATCTTGCACATTTCACTTATCATTGTAAGGATGCGTGTGCCGAGCTTTTGGTGTGATGTTTCTGTGAGTGAAAGTGTGCATATGTTCATCTAATAGTCACTTCTGAAATAAAAGTAATGTGTTAGCAAAGATTTCCAGCATAAAAGCTCTCTATTGCATATTATTCTGTAAATGAGAGACAATTGCATCAATTTTTAAATAATTTCTGCTAGATAAATTAAGCTTAATAGTGTTTACAAAGGCAAATGTGGGGTTTGAGAGCGTAAAAATGCCTCCAAACATCACTCACATCTTGGCAAATAAGCTCAAACTATTCAGGGAAATATAAATGGGTGTCAAAGGACCTTACCGCTGATTTATTAGTGAACCCGAAGACCTGCGAGCTGTAGCTCAGGAGCCTCAGGGTTTTTGTGCGCAGAGGTTATTGATGGAGGCATTGATTAGCTGTCAAATTTAAACGTAAAAGGCAGTCAGACCATAATTTCAGATCAATCAACAGGGCTCAATGTCAGTCTATAATGTGCAGCGGGATGTGGCCAACATGGTGATGAGACGAAACTGCTACATGAGCGTTCAACAAGACGCTCCAGGCTGAAGTCGGTAACGCAGTAAAACAGTGACAGAAAAAAAGTCGCTCCGGTGACATTTAGCTGTGCTTTTTCTTTGTATAAACAACATCCCACTTAAAAGCAAATAACTTTTTAGTTCATTATGTTTATGAAGCGCTGACAATGGTCCCTGGAGGTAAAGTTTGAAGTTGCAGGAGTGGGAGGAGAAGTGGGGGAGTAGGAGCGCGACGGGGAGATGGAAAAGCTTTTTCTTCCCTCAACTCTTCCAAAAAAATAGAGGAAGGGAAAAAAAAAAAAAAAGAACTCTGGAGGGCATTTGGAGAGGGTTTTTTTCTCAGCTTTAATTACAGGCCTCTTGTCAGACAGATCTCTCTCCAAGAGCTATAAATTGGAGGGAGGTGGTTGGAAGAGAAGACTGAGCAACTCTTTCCCAGTCGCTAAGTCTCTTTCACTTTTCACTTCACAAACACGCAACAGGCAAAACACGCAGAGAAAAGCCTTACACAAACAAAAATGACTTCAAATATTTCTTACAAGCAGAGAACAGAAGTGACATAACTGAGAAGCTACTGCATCACACTCAAAGGGTTAAAGGGATAGTTCGGATTATTTGTTGTAGGTTTATATGAGAGAGGGACACCAGCACAGGAGCTAAAACAATCTACCGCTGTGGACAGGGTCAGCAACAAAAAAAAAGGAAATCAATATCAGTTCAAGTGCACACTATATTTAGACTATTTCACCACTTTAGCTTACTGTCAGACAGCCTTATCTGACAGGAAGTCACAGTGACATAAGTCAAATATCACTCTTTCCAAGCTAACCAAACCTCATAGGTGAAATCAATAATTTTACCTCGCAGAACACAGGAGCTTCTGATCTACCGCTGCCTTTATATGTCAGTTTGTTTGTGTTATTGTAGGACTTCATTGAAGCTGAATTATCCTTTTAAAACACAATAACTTCAACACACTTTCAGATCGTGGCAGCAGTAGACAAGCAACTCCCATGTTCTGTGAGGTAAAATTACTTATTTTGCCAATGGAGTTTGGTTGAGAGCAATATCTGACTTATATAGCAGCAGAAAAAGTCAGAAAAGTCTGTCTGACGGCAAAATAAGGCAGTGAAAATGCTCTAAATATAGCATACACTCAAACTGATGTTGATTTGTTTTCTATGTGGACCTTTTTTGGAGAGACTAAAATACATTTTGTTGCTGATCCCGTCCACCGCAGTACATTCCTTAGCTTCCATAGTCGCGTCCCTCTCTGCGATCGATAAAGACCTCATACAGCCCTTCATCATATAATTTGAACTATCCCTTTAATTTTGGTTCTGCAGCTATCTCAGATAACAAAAGCCGCCCTGGAGCTTCGACTGAGCTCATCTCAAACATTCAACCACACAACTAAATGTTCTAATTATCAACATTAATTAAAACACTTTATACCTTTTTGCAGCTCAAAACACACTGACCAGTTGTGAGTGTGTGTATCCACACACACACTCACACACAAACCCATTTATATACAATGAATAAATAATAGGCACTATAGTGAATACGCATAAAATAGCAATATCGACCTCATTCAGATTCTCTGCGTGGAACCAAACAAACACTCGTGACATTCAGTCTGACAAGGCTCAGATCAAGACAAACGTCCAGACTCCTGTGCAACATTTGCCCCACGGGACCCCGTGTGCTCGTCTCTTCCCTCAAATAAGGCTGCGAAATGAATAACAAATAGCCGCATGTCGCAATTTTATGTGTCCACGATTTATGGTTGCACAACAGAGTGACACTGAAGTGTCTGTTCAATTTTCAATTACCCCAGACATCCCAGTGTGGTTTAACAATTTCCTCTATTACTCGTGTCCACCGACATCTTTTGTGCATAAATGTGACTGATATTAGGGTCAATATGGGGAGGCAGCTGTAATGGGGAAAAGACGACATAAATCTAATATAAGCTGTTTTTGAGACAAGCAATGAGTTGGAAAGAATAAATCTGAGCAATGTGGGGAGGAACTGCTGCGTGATTTGGAGTATTATTTGGCTCAGGTGTAGCTGTGCCTCAAATCAGTTAGTAATATTTAATCATAGTCAGATTATTTATCAGAGAACAGAATAAAAACAAGCCAGTGAGGTGAAGATGAGACTTTCAAACTGCTGCTGTTTTGAGAAATACTAAACTTAAAATGTACACATATATTAAAAACATTCAGAACTAATGATTATTTTCATTACTAATTAATCTCTCGATCATTTTCTTGATTAATCAATTCGTTATTTGGTCCATAAAATGTCAGGAAATGGTGATGCAAAACCGAAATACATTCATTTTACTGTAGGGGCGTTTATGATTAATCATCAAGCATTAAATCGATTCAAAATGTATTAATCAGTAATGAATTTATTGTTTAGAAATGACAGTATGCACCTCATTTGACATTGTTTTGTCTGGAAAAGCCATTTGCTGAATAAGAAACTTCAGATGAGAAAAAAAAAAGAGAAAAAGAGGAAAATTAGAAAAAAAATTGGAAAAATTGCAAGAAATTGCAAAAAAAAAAAATTGCATTTTGTATTTTATCTGTTATAATCGTGTTTATTAGCCTTCTCAAGAATCGGTTAGTAAAATGCATAAAATGTGCTGCCATAATGATAACACTTTTAAACTTCTGCTGCTGTGACATATAATAAAATTAACAAATTTAAAAATATATATTCAAAAGGTTTAAGGCTGCAACTAACTTCCTATTTTCATTGACGATTAATCTGTTGATTATTTCCTTGGTTAATCGTAAGTTGGTTCATCAATAAAATGTCATAAAATGGAGAAAAATCTCAATCAGTGTTTCTCAAAGCCCAAGATGACGTCCTCAGAAGTCTTGTTTTGTCCACAACCCAAAGTTTACTGTCACAGAGGAGTGAAGAAACATTTGAGGAGCTGAAATTAAAGAAGGTGGTATTTTTCTTCTTTAAAAAATGACTCAAAATGATTGGTTAATTATCAAAATACAATAATCCTGCAGAGCAATCTGAACCGTTTCTTCTGCAGGTGGAACCATAAACTGAATAAACAGAATCCAGAATCAGCAGCACTTTTGACGGCTGCTGTCAAGATGTCAGGCGAACTGTTCAAATGGTTTATATGCAAAATTATGGCACATATCTGCTAAGCTGGTAGGGGGCATTTTGGAGTCCATCACACGATTATGGTTGACACAGCGTGCCACAGTCCATCCCCTGAACGCACCGTCTGCCACTACAGTGGGTCCCAAAGCACCAAGCTGCCAGCCTGTTTCTACGCATGCATGATGACGGGTGACACTGAAAGCCAAAGGCCCTGTCGCACCATTACAGCCATTGTCTGGGAGATTAGACGAAGTCAACTCGTGAGCCCACACAACCGACACTCGAATGTCAGCGTGTGTGTAAACTCGGGCAAACAAAGAGGGTTTGCAACATGTCAACACTTTACTGGGGCTTCTTCAGTGTGAATTCTGATACGTCTGTGCATACATATTTCTTTCAACTGTCACTAGGAGGTTTTGCTGAAGACTTCATAAACTGAAAAACTGAAAAGAAAACTTTACTCAGATACTCTGTGGTATGTTACACAGGTTCAAAACCCACTCAGTCCTCATATGACTTAAGGCTGAGCATTATATCGTCATTATATCGATCTACATGTGAGGGATAACGTTCAGTGAAGACCTGCGTCGAGCTCCTGCATCATCCTGACACAGTTTATAATGACCTGCTCTCTCTGCATTATCCCACTTATTATACAGCCACTTACTAAAAAAATCATTTGGAGGAGCGATAGAGTCATTTTTAAATTAATATTCTGTGCCGGTGAATGACCAGAACGGCGTCCATAGCAACTGTTTGACATACAAACATAACAGACCTTAGCATGCTGTAACTGACCAATCAGAATCAAGTATTTAACGAAGCGTAGTAACAAAGTGTAGTAAATACTAGATAATGTGGTGTCATTTTCTGAACTTACTGGACTGTTCTTGCTTTACCCCACTGAAGTCATTAGGAATGGAAACTGATGAGATTTTACTGATATCAATAACATTATTGATTCGGCTTATTAGTCAGATTCCTCAATGATTACTTAAAATTAAATGTGTACAGAAAATCTTTTGTTTTGGACTGTTGTTTATTCTTCTCCACAATGACTCATTTAGACCTGCAACAATTAATCAATTATGAATCAATTATTAGATTAATCACCAACTCTTTTTATAATTGATTACTCGGTTTGATTAAAAATGGCAAAGTTCTCTGATTTCAGCTTCTCAAATATGATTTTTTTTCTAGTTTCTTCACATCTTCACGACAGTAAACTGAATATCTTTGGGTTGTAAGCAAAACAAGACATTTGATGACATCATCTTGGGCTTTGGGAGACACTGATTGACATTTTTCACTGTTTGCTGACAGTTTATAGACCAAACAACAAATCAATTATTCAAGAAAATAATCAACAGATTCATCGACCATGAAAATAAGCATTAGACTCCTCCTTGTTGCAAGTTTCCAGCAGCATAGACACATGAGTTTGGCTTCCTTGCTTTGCAACGTGCAACTGTCAGACAAACATGCTGATACTGATGAAAGGAATTGATAAGTTTGGAGGCATAATCAATTCCCATGGATTGGAACCAGTTCTCAGCATCTCTAATAGTCATTATATCCTCATTACTGATAATTATTAATCAAAAATCTCAACATTTTGTGAAAGCACCAATAGTCATCCCTGATGTCAAAAATATTGAGATACTCGATTTTGTCCGTCGTACGCAGCTCTATTCTGAACTTTAAAGAATTTGCATGAACATGGTTGGTTTTCCCTCATTCTGGAGGTTTAAATCCGGCCTGGACTGGACTGTTACCTGGTTTTGCATGTTCATGCCATCCATGCAAATGCAAGGTGCCAGCATTCAAACTGTGTGAAAATCAGTACTTAAACAACATTATACGTTCATGCTTGACATTTCCTGATTCCATGGTGTTCTGCCTTACTGGCACCTCTTCTCCCTCTCTCCTCCATCGCCCACTTCCTCATAAGGGGGAAACCGGCACAGAAAAAGCCAATATCCTACTTAGAACAACCTGTTAGCCTGCGGCTGCAGTGTTACAACTAAAGAAGGTGACAAGCCTTCCACTTGCTCAGTACATTGGCTGCCAAGGCTTTCATAGCTCTCCCTGGTTCTTTGTACCCCCAGCTACATCCTCAATACCACCAGGGAGGCAGGCACCCAGCTCTCCCAGTTTAATGCAGTGAGGTGTGGAAAGCACCCAGTGCCACCGTGCCTGCCCATTTTTCCTCCAATAGACTGGTGTGATATCCCATTTTGGCATAACACCTTTGACACGTCGTGGTGCTCCCTGCCGTGAAATCTGTTTGTCTGCTGGGTTTACCGGCTAAGAATGTCCCACCGTGCAAACACATGTGTCACTTCCCTTCCCCCTACATCCTCTCCTGTGGCTTGGGGTCCCCAATCCACCCATGCAGGATCATTTGCATCTCATTACCGGCTGTAAAACAAACACAGTGCACGGTGGCGGCGTGTACGGCGTACAAGTCTAATTTCTGAATCCAAAAGCGTCGCGTCTGAGAGCAAATTGCATATAGTGGTGTTTGCACGGGTGACACTATCTGTGTCAATGAGGGTTAAAGCACCTGCTGCGCCATTGATTACAATGTCCAACTGCAGCTCAGCGGGGCGTAATCAGGGTGGTGGAGGATGGGTGGGCTGGTTGTCTTTCCTCGTTTCAGCCCCATCTCCATTTCAGAATCTTTTTTTACCTGGGTGTGTTCTTTGTCTCTCCGCAGCTTGAAGGCTCTCTTTGAAAACTGTCTGTCCGACTGAGAAGCGGCATTATGCATACAAACACAGACATGTGGGCAATCAGACATAAAAACGACGTGTGCTGAATTTAGAAACGCAGGCAGACACAGACATGGGCATGCACACACCACGCAGTAATGAAAGCAGGAAGAGCTCTGGAACACATGAACATATGTTCAATGGCTTTACATCCTTGACTCCCAACAAGGTCACTCCACGTAACATTCGCAGGGACCCCCTCCTGCCATTCTCCCTCCCCAACCAATGTTCAATCAAGAAAATGGTGTTGGACATTGTCCAGAGGGTCAGTGAGACAAGGATACAGGGGAAGCCGGGTAGAGCAAGGCTGGCAGTATGAGCATTTCAAAAGTCAATTCCTGCACACATTTATCACTTCTGCTCTGATTTATTGAAAAAGTGCCAACGTTTCGGACCTTTCTCAAGGCACAGCAATCACAGAGTGACATAGTGCTTGAATACAGCCCATAATTGCATCCACAGCTGCATTGAAGGTGTTGCTATAGTCACGTGCAAAAACTCACCCAGTCAAGATCATGAGCTATCAAAATAAAAGCATTCACAAACCTGTTACTACTTATTATTAACTTATTACTAGAATATAGGGGGCAAAAGGAAAAATAACAAAAAATAAACAATAAAATTAAAGAAATAATAAAATAAAAATATAAAATAAAGAAATACAGACAAATAAAATAAGGAAAAAGTAAAACATATATAATTGTATAATAAATAATGAATAAATACAATAATAGAAAATAAATAAATAAATACAACAATGTAATAGACCATGTGTGCAGTATATAAACTTTGAATTCATCCATTTACATATAAACCTCAGGCAAAACACACATATTCTGGCTGTGTAAGCACGCCATGTGTGTAATACTCAGTTTTTACCAAACTGAGTTGGTAAAGCATGGCGGGCATTGTGCCTTCTGGATGCCACAAGGGAGCTATCCTGGCATCGGCATGCCGCATGCCAGTTCCGCGCCAGACAATGAGAAAAAGGCAGAATGGCGTGTGGGGGAGATAATCCACCCCTATGCACAAATAACGCCGCCCCTCCGGCTTCCGGGGCCTTCCTTTTGTTGACAGGGGCCACAATGTCGCTCAATATTCGACCTGACAAGCACAGCAAATCACCGCGACGGAGCCGAGTGTCAAGAGGAAGTGGGTTTGTTTGCTTATTGAGCTGGAGCAAGCGAGGTGGGAGGGAAGGGAAGAAAAAGGATTGAAGAAGAGGAGCTGGAAGAGAAATGGGGAAGTACAGTAGAACAGAGTAGAAAGGGGAAGAATAAATCTAGTAGAACAAAAAGAAAGAAAGAAAAAAGAAACAAGCAAGCAAAGAACAAAGAGGATTAGGGCGAAAGGAAGGAGGGGTGTTCTGTAACTCAGTGGGTCGTTCGAGATCCAGAGAATCAAGGGGGTAATAAAATCTCCACAGCGAGGTGGCGATGATCTGAGGAGGAGCTGCGTGGAGGCGGCAGCTCCTGGAGAGGCCTGCCAATACCCAGGGAGATGCCTCAGACACTGTTTTTACAAGCTGTCTGTGCACGAGTGGGCGTATATGTGCTTAAGAACAGGGGACCATGAATTTTCTTTGTCACCGCGCGGTCGGGAGCTCTGCGTTTCATTTCCTGTGATGTGAAAACACAATCCCTTCAAATACTCTTCCATCCTCACCTGAAAGGAGGGGAACTGCAGAGCGGAGGAGTCTCCTAAGCAGGCAGAGCAGTCCGCACTCACTTTTGGGGAAGTTTCTTTGTCTCCACTTGTCACACATGGCTGTCAGTTCAAGTCCCTGAGGGGGGGGAGGGGGCTGTGAAACCCAATGGGACCCTTCTACACCCTCAGCGAGGACACTAATCACTTTACAAGAGTGTCAAGACACCCAAACGCCCCCTAATAGAGCAATAACAACCACCATGATCGCTGTCATAATCCTTTTCTGCCTCAAAATAATTTTGATGGCATCGAGAGAAGACCAAAATCAGTAAGAGCAGGAGTGACGTAAGCACAGATGTGCTGGTGCTGGATTCTGCAGGCGGCTGCTGCTGCTGCTGCTCTTAACTGTCTGACTGTTATGGCAGCCCCTTACACAGTCAATTAACCAGATTCATTAACCAGCCGATATGTCTCGTTCAGAATCAATTTGGCCCTCATCTCTCTGTGCCTGTTTCAAGCCAAATAAAACCAGCGCGTTAAAAAAAAAAAAAAGAAAAGGCTGACACTAATCACACATAAATAAATGGCATGCATTAGGTGGACGTTTCATGGTCTATGTCAAACCATTCATTTTCTCATTTGCCGGGCTGCTATCAGTTGCTTTATTTTAGTGCTCAGTCTGTGAGCCAACTCAAAGGGAATAAGTAAAAGTACGTGTAGGGATGCTATAAAGCAGTGAAAAAATGGTTCTACCAGGGTTTCTGCAGGTTTCAACAAGTTTAAGATCATTATGAATGCAACTTTAGAGCCATTTCACATCAATTCTGGCAAAAAAAAAAAGAACAAGCACAAAGGTTTTAGCAGTGTTAGAAGCGGGGAACATGGTTTGAAACAGCTCATCTACTTCTTTATTGCTTACAATGCAGAATGGGTTTGTGCTGGTTCCGTCTTGTAGCTGTTACAACGTGATCAATACAGTTTTTTCACTAAAACACATAAAAGCAAGACTGATGTTAATGCAAGTGTTTATCACGATGGCTTAACACGGCAATTAAAGTCGTAAAAGGGAGAAACTTGGATTCAGAAGGTGTATGTTGTATCTGTCTATTAAATAAGGAAAATAAGTGTAAAAATGTTTAACTTCTTGACACTTTGTCAGTTTATTTGGTTTACTGGATGCAGCAAACGTACACAATCTACATAACATAGCAAATGCACTGGCTGTTTGAAAATTTTATTATATGTTTTTCATTGTTTTGGCTAAAAATCAGGCCTGGACTGAACCGTGACCGGACAAAGGTTTTAGCAATGTCAGAATCAGGGAACATGGTTAACTTTGTTAGTGCAGAGCGGAAGCGTTGGTTTTGTTTTGTAGTTGTTACAGCGCGATCAAGAGCAAGACCAAAGTTAATGCAAAAAAATCGTATTTAAGACATTTAAAGGCCTTGAAAATTCATATTATTGGATTTTAGATGTTTTAAAGACTTCTGTAACCCTTATCATGAGGACGCACTCACTGCTACACGTAAGAAGTATTCATGCGTCAAGTTACATTACACAAACTACACAAGCTACACAGGCTTTCCAGACTGAAGTTCAGTTTTAGCCTCATGTAATCTTACTACTCATTATCATCCATTATCTAGAAAAAAATATTGATTACATTATACTTTGACAAAAACAAGTGTCAACAAGTCCTACACTGTAAGATAATCAGCTGTTTATAACTGTCAATTGTCTCTCAATGTAAAATTAAGCCTATTAATCCACCACCCTGGAGTTCAGTGACTGACTGTCAGACTCCATTAACATATTGTTCAATTTAACTGTTATTAACATCTGCTCCCTCTTAAAGATTATTAATGATTTCTTATGACTCATAAACAGACACTTAGTCATTCAGCAAACATTTGGCATTAATTTTAACTGTAAAAAATGTGAAACAAAAGCAGACGTTCAGCACCAGACTGGAAATTTCAAAGGACATTCTGGCTGTACTACTGTTGTCCTTAATCTCTCATGACATATTACGGTAACCTCATGGTTATGAGTACAGTATTAGTACAGTAAATATATTACAGATTTCTCCTTTAACCAGGAGCTCGGTCACACATTTGTTCACTTAACCTCCATAACAGGTTTACTAAGATAGAAGCTCAGTAATGACATAATTCATTATTTCAAGGTAAAGGACACAATCTCCTACTACCACCCACTAGCCTTCACTCCTTCCTCACATGCATTTTTAAACTTGGCAGCTGAGACTGTGATGATGGAGCCTCTCCAGGCAGTAATGTGATGGTGGGAGACACTTCCAATTTCATCACCTCTGCTATCCTCAGCTCCTCCTCTGCACGTTCAATGAACTCACTGAATGGGATAGTAGTAGACACGGCTAAAATTATCTTTAGACATGTTAAAAAAGCAAATAAAAAGATTTTCCAAGGGTGAAAAATAGAACTACTTTCACCTAAATCGTAGCACAATCAGTAAACCTGTGAAGGTTACAGGATAACATGCTAATGCAATAACACCCAGATTTGTAGCGTCACATTACAGGAACTCTGATTGTGCACCAGTGCAATCTGTTTAGCCCATATTACCTTGTCAAGGCTTAGAACAATCCTTTTTGAGGATTAAGTCAAGGCCTGTGGAATAGCATTAATCTGGCCTACAGGAGCGGAGCCGCACGCCGCAGCCGGATAGAGTGGGGTCAGAGAGAAA